>NC_054406.1:16235022-16573022 GCF_017976425.1 Toxotes jaculatrix
AAAAAGGTCAGTGCCTTGGCTCCATAATCCTTTCCATAAAGTAAAGGATCAAAGCATGTAATCTTTTCAACCTCTTTAACCTGTACTTTCTCACCCCGTACAGTTCTGCTGTGAGTGCTACAGTAGGCACATCTTTGGATTAATTAGGATTAATACCTGTCGGGGACTGAAAGCTGAGCGATTCTTTGATATGTGAAAATTCCTCTTGGGTTGCATGTTTATGTAAAAGGGGGGCAATGACATGAAAGGAGAGGCAAATGTGGCTCCTTCACTGTCTGTGGGAATGTGATGCCATTCAGGCAGAGCAATGAAGAGTCGACACACATCATGGAAATGGGCAGCCAGCAGACACTGCTTTCTAACCCAGCACAGAGTGGCTTTGTAACTGGAGACAATTTATGTGCTCGCCCCTGGGACCGAAGCTTTTGTCTGCACTCTGAAACTAATGGCTCAACTTATTCCACACAAGTGGGATGCCCAAGGTTTCAGATGATGTGAGAAATGCGGTCACTGCTGTGGGAACAGCGCACCTATCTCTGTGTGTCTGAAAATGCCACCTGTAGGTGTGTGTGTGTGTATGTGTGTGCGTGTGTGTGTGTGTGCTCACCATGATGACCAGCAGAATATTCTGGAAGTCGTTCCTAAAGCCCAGCGTGGTGCTGCAGAATAGAGCAAAGTTTCCCTCCAGGAGCTGTGGGACGAAGCACACAGACACACTCAGTGTCAACTTTTACCACCTGTACACACAAATACACAAACACACACACACCTCGGGCCAACCTCGCAGCCGCCAAGTAAACTCTGGCTGGTAGCACAAACCAGCCAGAGACTCCCAACATTTAACATCAGAGAAACTGGTTGAACTCAGTAACCAAAAAAACAAACATTGGGCAGACACAGAGAGTGAGATTGAAGACTGTGATTGACATACATAGATTAAATCCATAGGAAATGTGTGCGTGTCTATGTGTGTCTCTTTACGCACCATGAAAGCCAATGAGGTAAACAGGAAGACCATGACCAGTTTGGCGTACGGTCCGTGTCCCATCACCAGCCTAATTCCCTGGAAGAAAGACATGGGCTCTGACCTGGGATGGAAAGACTCTGAAAGGAGGAAAAATGGGAAAAAATGAACAAAGATGCCAAACAAAGCAAAAGCTGCCAAAGCAAAACATGACACTCACTTCCTTCTTTCATTCCTACTAACAGGAACGTTTTTGGTTCATGTTACATGAGCATCTGCCTTTCAGTCTCATCATTTACTGGACAATATACAACTTATTTTTGAATTTTTTTTTTCCACTCATTTTAGTTTTGAATTTAAGCTTATACGAGCCAACAGAAGGAGTAGAGATTGATGCTTTTTACCTTTTTGCTCTCTCACACCAAAGAAAAGGATAAGAGCACAAAGGACGTAGATCGAGCAGATGATACCGGAGGCAATCATGTAGGCTTTTCTCTGTATAAGGAGAATGAGAGCAGAGGAGGACACTTAGCAAACACAATTTGTATCTCAGATCTTTCTTTAGCCTTACTCATCAGTCCATGTTGTTTGAACAGTTAATCTGTTATTAACCTTCACTGTCAAACATATGACATGTAAATAAATGTGTTTACCGTGTGCTCCAGGGAAATGACAGGTGCAGAGTCATTGAGACCAACAGAGTTGGCCGAGATGTTCAGGTCCGCCACGATGTCACCGGGTCCTGGGAGGCAGGGCGCGTTGGCCATGCCTACTATCTGCCCTTGGATAGCTGTACCGAGCACAGTGCCCAGAACCTCCACCGTCATCCCTGATTGGAAGAAACATTGGAGACGTTTAGTCACTGAGTAAGTGACACGGTTAATATCTTTTTTTTTTTTTTTTTTTAGTGAGGAGATTCATTTAGAAAATAATAATTTTACATGCCGACTGTGATACTCACTGTATGCAGTGGCTGAGTCTCTCTCTTTCTGCTCTGAGCTGATGAACATGGTGAGGGCAGAGTATGGCACGTGGAAGCACTGATGGTGAAGAAAAAAAAAAGTGAGAAAAAATTAATGCAGCTCTTTGGTTCACTTTTGGTGAAGCAGAGAAATCAAAACAAGTTAAAACAACTGTTTGACATTATGAGAAATTTCTTTATTTGTGTTCTAGCAGAGAGATGAATGAGCTGATGGACACCACTCTCATGTCTGTAAGGTAAATATGAAGCAATCATCAGTTAGCTTAGCTTTGCACAAAGACTGGAAACAGTGAGAAGCCGCTGGCCTGGCTCTGTCCAGGGGTAACAAAGTCTGCTTAGCAGTACCCCTCAAACTCACTAATTAACACACTGCATCTGCTTTGTTTATATCTGTATATTCTTTATAAAAGTCTGGCACATAACCCTTAGTAAAAAGGGCAAATTGTTGTTTTTACCCTTTAGTTTTTGTACATTACAACAAGAAATAAAGTGTTAATTAGTGAACTTTGGATGTGCTGGTGCGTGGACCTTGTTACCTTTGCACAGAGCCAGTTGAGCTGTTTCCTCCTGTTTCCAGTCTTTATGCTAAGGTAAGCTAACCTTCTCCTGTCTATTATGAAATGAAATTATTTCCTGACAAAATGTTATCATGATGTTATGCATATTTAATTTTAAAAGAAGGAGTCACTGTGGGAGTGAGAGGATGTAGATTTTGTAAATCGTATTGTGAAATCAAAACATTTCCATGACCTTGGATTGCACATATGGAACAAGTGAGTGTTCACTGAGAGCTGTGTCTGTGTGATCTGTGTCAGGTACTCACAGTTTGGAGGCTCTGGAAGAGGCAGTAGAAGAAAAGGTACCAGATGACTTTGCCATCCTCAAAGGGAGGAACATACCATATGAGGAAATAGGAAATAACAGCCAGAGGGGTTGAGAGCAGGATCCTACACATGGACAGGAGGGAGAGGGGAGAGAGGAACGAGGAGAAGGTAAACAACAACATCAGTGGATGAAAAAGTGATCCTCCTCGAGCGTGAAACACTCTCACTTTGTAAACAATAATGAAAAGAGGGGCCACTCGTTACATAACAAATTGTGGCCCTTTGAGTGTCTTTCATTCAGTCTGTGCCAACTTTTCCCTCAGCGAAGTTTCACATGAGTTTAGTTACCTCATTTTTTTCTCACTGTTTACACTGTTTTCACATTAGCAGGGACATAATGTTCCCAGTGTTCACGTGCACTGAACAGGTAAAGCTTGTATAAGGGTGGTTCAGAGGGTTATGATAGGACATGACATTGGGGAATGTTGCTTAACAAAGCCAAACTTGTTAGCATCAGCACAGCTTTTGTCACATAAATGATGTTCAGGGAGTTGGTTATCCCGTGTGTGAGAAAGGGTTTGCAGTGCTCATTTGAATAAGAACATGTTTAACTTTTGCAAACGCATTCCGTACCATCCTGTACTCTGCCTCCACCTTTTCCTTACATGTCTAACATCCTGTAAATTCACACCATGACGTCATTTTACGTGGAAAAAACAGCAGAAATCCTGTGGGAGTGGAATTCCTTTGGTCATCTCCGACCCTCTATTCGACTTCCTCTTCTGGTCACATGCTCTCATCTGACTCTAAGAGTGACTGCACCACCGGAAGCTGGGAGAAACTGGCTTGTCCATCTATTCATGGGTGATTCATCCTTACGAGAAAGGATATGAACTCATGCATCAGGTGTGTAAGACAATGGATTACAACCAACAGCATGCATGCGCATGTGACATAAATGTCCGTGTCATATAAGTTATGCAACTTTCTTGCCATGGTACCAGCTACTATTCAGCCAAAGAGCTCAGAAAGGGAGCAGCTTCATGGCAGACTCACTGATACTCAACTTAATTCTATTTGCAGCCAAACTTCCATGAACTGTATGATCTCTCAAGGAAGAAGTGTCAGGAGGAGCAGCATTCAGCGGGCTCCCTCATCCATGTGATGTGATTAACTGTACACTTGGAAAAGTGGAAAGTTACTGTGGGAGTGTACTCAGCATTGGCACGCAAGTTAAAGCAGATGCTTTTATCTAGAGATGACAGTACACGTAGGAATTTTTAAAGCTAATTTCCTGTGTGACATGAACATCTACCAAAGTGGGAAGGTGTGTCTGTGAGTCAGAAAAACTTGATTTTCTAAAGTTTTATTCCAGCATCCTAAAAGGTGGATAAAATTATCTACGGTAGCAAAAAAAAGAAAAAAGAAAAACAGAAACTTTAAATGCCCATCTTTTTCAGCACATGCTATTCTTGAACAGTTTGCAAGGCCAAGCTGAGACTTGCATTGTGCTTGCTTGCAGGACTGCAGTGACGCAGTAGGACATATAAGTACTGTCCACATGCCCCTACTGGAATCATATTTAAATGTCCTCTGAAATAGCCCTGCTGACTGGGGTGGGGTGACTTTATCATAGCTTGTCTTGTGGCTGTTAACTGGGAAAACCTGTCTTATAGGCTGGTATGTAAAGTCTGTCAGCCATCATTAGGCTGGATGAATGAACAGCTGTAATAAAAGGAGAAATCTGCAAAGCACTCTGGTCCTGAGGCCTTGACTTCATGGTTTCAGGCTCAACAGTAACTTAAGAAATCAAGGAAATTAAAAATAAATGTGAAATGTGAAATTTCTGAGAAAAAAAAACACCCACATCTTAACCTTTAGCCAACTTGACTCAATTTTAAGTTTATGTTGGGCAAGACAGCATTTGTTGAAGAGTGGTGAGTGTGATACGAATGCTTTGGAGAAATGAATTTAAATGCATGTTTAGAAAATGACAGAAACAGCAGTGTAGTCTGTCACTTGTGACTGTACCAGTGGCTCCTCAGTAACAGAGAACCTCATTCTGCACCTTGAACTGCAGTAACCTCAATTCCTCAGCCACTCTTTAAAAATCCTAGCAGAGCCTTCTCAGCTGACGCCATTGGCTGAGGCAAGGTGGTGTGTTGAGGGCTGGACCAATGAGAAACTAGCCTGACAAGTCCCCCCCGCCCCCACTTCCGAAACACTGAGGTTTAAACATGGAGCAGCTGCAGGCGTCTTTTTCCTGCTTCCTCCCTGCTTTCAGGCGCCCTGCTCTTCTCCTCATCTGAAGGCTGAACCGACTTGTCACGTGACCGTGCATGCCAGTCATTCCTCCATCCTCTGCTCCTCATACAATGCCCCCCCCCCCCCCCCCCCCGACCACACCCCATTTCTGACAATAAACGAGGGAGATATATCTCACTTAGCACGAGCAACATGAAGAATGACCCACTTTTGAGAGACATCGATTCAAATGTCAAGATCTCAGTGCTGGCTGAAAATCACAATAATGATATACCAACTCTCCACAATGTCAAGCTGATTAAGCTTGATTAAAGCTGAATTTTGCACATCTGTAACTACCACAGCTTTATTTTATTTACAATTTAAGTACATTTCTGGCATTTCACAGGAATCACTAACCAAACAGCTGCACAGGATGATAATTCCTTTGTGCTCTGAATTAATTATGCACACAGTCTCACTGTGGGCACACCCGCGGGAACATTAACACAGGGAACTGAGGTGAGGACCAAAGGGGATCTTAATGGCTGCGTTCCCCTTCCACCCGTGGCTCCCTCTTACACGAGACACACACATTTCATAAGCAACTGGGGAGATGATATTTTTAATCAAGCAGGCAAGGGAGCAAATAAGCTGTCATAACACTGAGCCCTGCACGTCCCCGTGGTTCTCATTATAAAGCTGCCAAGACCCTCTGAGACCTTCACCTTTCCTCCTCTCTCTCTTTTCCGTCACTGGTCCATTTTCTGCCCTGATCACTCCATGAGGTTCTGCATGTTCCCAGCTACTACTGAAAGGACAGCAGCTCTAAAACATCTTCACTGCTGACAAGAGGCTGGCTGCCACTTCTATAACCAGCAGCACAAACTGACACCCTACACCGCACTTATCTCACATAACCGTGTGAATTATACCCGTCAGACGCGGACCTACAGTCACAGGAGGAGTCTGCAATTTTTGACAATGAAGAAACCGTGAACAAAAGTCACAACCCAATATTCATGAGTATAACTCAGATAAATCCAAATAGGTTGCTTAGATATTCAGAGGCAGAGGTGTGGGGGAGGGGATAAAGCGGCTAAAAAGAAAAGGGTCAGTAACCTTTCAGTGAAAAAGCCCTGAAGCGTCACAGGCCTCCCACTCCCTCAGCCTGGCTGCCACACACAGACACAGACAATGTCTTAACATCCATTTTGTTGCAGGCCACGCTGCTCTTCAGGATTTCAGAGAGACAGAGAGAGGCCAAATTTAATTGGTCAAACTGAAATAAAACCTAAAATACTTGGTGTAATTGTTTTTAATGTCTAAACCAAAAAATTTAGGGTCGATTTGTACAAATGAGAGTACTATCAAAATGCCTATTAGCTGAAAATGAGCTCTCTGTGCTCACATACAGAGATTCCAGTGTCTGACTCCGACTCAGTAGCAGGCAGGAGTAATATTTGTCAATGCCATGCCAAAGGCCATGCTGTGGGAAACGCACAAAAACCAGTGGCTGCAGGAACTCCTGATATTTGTTTAGTTAAAAAAAAAAAAGCCTTAGTGCCTTTGCATGTTGGCTTCAGTAGTCCAGCCTGGTCCATTTCACCTAGAGGCATTTTTCATTGGTTTATTTTACGGCCAGTATTCATAGCAGCAGTTGTGCTCGAGTGAGTGTGTGAAAAGGAGAAGGGGGGAGGGAGCTCCAGTGAACATATACGCATGTGTGGGCAATGGGAAGTGGTACAGCAGTAATTGCATCAGCATGACCCATAGTTACCCCTTCTGGGACATGACTGGTGATTCCCAGTACAAAGCCCGGCCCCCAAACACTGACACATGTACAGTGTATGGCTGGAAAACTTCCACCCTGAGCTCTGACTCACCAAGAATGACAGCAGCCCCCCCCCCCCCCTCCTCCCCCCTCCATAAGTATTTCAAAAAGCAAATACATAAGAAGAGGTGCTACAATGACATAAGTGGGCTTTATCAACAAGGTAATGGAAAAGGTTTAGCAGAAAACTTTTAGAAAGCTCTAAAATGCAGATGTAGTTGTCTGAATTAAGTGAAACAGTATCAGACTGCTGTGAAGACCTACCAGGGCAGCATGCGCCCGAAACGTGTCCACGGGCTTCGGGAGACCAGGAATCCCACTGTGGGGTCGGTCACTGCGTCCCATGCTCGACCCACGAACAAGATGATGGAGGCATAGAAGGGATCCAGCTGTGAAAGTAGAACACACAAAGATTAGTGCAACTGTGACCGTGAAAAAAAAAAAAAATTAATTTCAGGTACACGTTCAATCCCTTTGCTACCATATAAATATTACTCCATGGTAACTGAATGTCATGAGCAAGCTGACAAACTATTTAAACTTGGAAGCTCAGCCTGTCTGGTGTCCATCCAGCAACGTGCAGCAGAGACAAGCCTGAGTGGAAGCCAGGCAGCATGAATGCTCTACTCCTGACTGTACAACCTGCACCATGCTGTGTCAGCCAATAGACTCTCAATCAACAGTCTTGGTAGCTGGACAAAGCTAAACCCTGGGAAGTGGTTGACTTACACATTATTTTGGCCTCAACAGATTAGTGTCAGAGCCCATTAAAGCGAGCCGCTCCTCATCGTGCTACAGTCACCCCCTGCCTCCACTTTTCAGAACAAGCCCGTGTAAGCCTTCTTATACAGTGAAGCCCCATCACAAAGTCAGTAATGGAAAGATGAGGGAATCTTCATTTTTCCAGGACAATCAGACCCTTTGTTGGTGAGCTTCAGCTGTCACAATGTCCCGTACATGCACTGTATGAACTGTATGAAAGAAGGGCTTTGGGGGCACAGGAAGGATCATGCACAGCTCCGTACCCTCAAGACTGTAAATGCCACCTCACCTACTTGTGGCAGGATAGCATGGAGTTTAGGAAGGACAGCAGTGGACGCTAAGTATGTTGCCATCCCCAGTAAGGTGGTCGTTTAACCCTGTGAGACCTGAACTATGAAAGAATGGTCAGAAAATTCTAATTTTTCAAATATGAACTCTTTATTTGTCCCTTTGACAAAATGTAAAAAAAAAATAATTAAAAAAATAAATTCTAATTATATTTTTTGTTTGTATCACACATGTCAAAACATTTGGAAAAGTGAGGGGGGTCCACCAGGAGTCAGTATACGAGCATAAGAGTTCATCTAAAAGGGTTAAATGCAAAGTTTATGCTTGATGGTGATGCAATGAGTCCCAGAAATGTGGGTATCATATATGATACGTACGGGCTCACAGGGTTAAGGACAAGAGGGTGGCTATATTTAGGACTGTGTTATAAAAGTGACACTGAATGTCTGAACAGGTGTGAACATGGAAGTGAACATGAAGTAATCTCAACCAACTCACCTGAGCTACATCCAGTAGATAAATCTGCAGAAAGAAGCCCAGAGCACATCCTGTGATCTGGTAGGGTGCTCCACCAATGGCATAGCTTATCTTGTTGCAGATTGACAACCTGTTCCTGTGCTCATGCTGGGAAAAAAAATAACAAGGAAAAAGAACAGAAAAAACACAGTTAAACTTCTTGGAACCAGGAAAAGGGACATTTTACAGAGGTGCAGACACAATAGCAGATATGAGATCAGTCTGCCTGAGATGTACTGCCTAGAAAATGAAGGCGTATTACACATTAACCTACATTTGGAGAAAGTGTCCTTAAGTATTTGCAGCTGTCCACAAACCTTTTCAGGCTTTGGCAGGCCCTAGACCATGTAATTATAGTAGGGGTTCAATTCTGCAACATTGACAACAGCAGTTTAACTTCAGCACGGTGTCTGCAATACAGCAGTGTACAGTTATATTCCCCTGGCTTATAAATAGGCAACTTCCTCAAGTTCTCTCTGAACAGTTTAATCCTCAACCCATAATTCTTTTCAATTTTTAGTCTCTCCTCTTCCTTAGATTAAGACAAAGGCATGTAGCCTAAATTCTTTAAGTGTCTTAAGAGCCAGAAAGTGCAGCTGGCGAAAAGCTAATCATCACGTAGCATATTTGGCAGAAGTCAGGGGACACCCACTGAGAAACAAGAAATCCTTAGTTTTCTAACAAGAACTCATTCTTCTCCATTTTCTTCACTGTAGATGTGATAATGTCTTCAACAGACACACTCTAAACAAATTGTAACGGCAACACAAATCTCTGTTGATTAGTGTCAGGGCATGACAACACCATTGTGACACACACACACACACACCAAAGGCCAGGGTGACAGCACTTTGGCAGCAGCCTGAAATGACTTAACACCCGAGTGGATGGCTGCCAGTTTGACCAGTGCTCGGACCAATGTATTACCCACAGAGGGGTGAAAATACACCCTCCTCCCTGGCCAATCAAAAGGCTGTGTTTGGTGCTGCCTAATCTGTCCACTGTTCAGCTGGTCGTACAGTTTTCCAATTACTGCTACTGTTAATAGCACCCCAGACAAAACCTAAAACCTGTTTTAAAGTGGCATCAGATTATGAAAATGACCTTGATCTGTAGGCACATTTCTCTGTTTGTCACTGATGGGCATCTCATCTTAAATCGGACCACAACACAAAACATCACCGTGACTGTGACTGAATAAACCAGCCTCTGTCTTGTTGATACAACTAACCATGCCTTTGTCTAGGTGACAAAACCCTCACTGGCTGAAATGAGAAACCAGCACCTTCATAACACAGAAGCAGTTATTCGAACTGAATGAACACAATGGTTGGCATTACAACAGTTGGACTATCTGGTGATTTAGGTCATGTCTCCATGGTAGTGAACGCAGGGCCTCGTGGATCAAACTTAGCCCCGCCATGTGATGTTCCCACATTCCCCCTCAAACTACACAATAAGGCTCTAACCTGGGCAAAGAGCGGTCACTAAAAGAGCTGTCTTTGTCCGCCGAGGGCCCACGACCAGAACATTTTTTGGCCCACACTGTGCAGAAGACCTGTTTGACGTGTATGCATAAGATTATATACATTTTTGCCCCTCCTAGTTTCACAAATACACTGCAGCGACTGTACCTACTTTGTCATCTACTATCTCTGTGCTTTGTGCTTTATGCATCCTAATTACAACATTTACAGTAGAGCTGTTGAAGTTTTCTGAAAAAAATTTTAAGAAAAAAGATTCAGTTCCTCTCATTCCATATATTTAATGAGAAGGTCCTACAGTGTTTCATAAACCTGACATGAAACAGTGAAACATAGCCTTCTATTTCTCCCTCCAAGGCTACTGCTTCTGTTATCAGTGGCACCAGTAATAATATGTTATCACTATAAACAGATAACATGCACTGAATGGATGCATGTCCTGGAAATGGGTGGGTTTTTCAAATTTCTCAAGGGTATACAATACATTTTGGACTTCAGCTGCAGTTTGATAAGTTAAATTCTTTGAATAGTCCACACTGGGAAAGGCAGAAGGGTGAAGAGACTGATTTTGGATGTGGTTTTTGGAAATGATCCCCTTCCCGCACCATCTGTATTTGACACGTCGCCTTGGTGGGTACTTCCTGCTGCATTCACGGATATGGGAAATTTGGGAATTACTCTCAGACGTGAACTCGATATAACGAATTTAGAGGGGGTTTCCTTTGACAAGCGAGGTGACTCTTGGTTGGTGAGATCACATGAAAAAAAAAAGGAAAAGTGAAAGCTTGTATTCTGTTCCATAACAACCCCATAACCATGTCCGTGAATTAATGCAAAAACAATTTCTCCACGCCATTTCGCTACAACAGTGTCAGATTATTTCTGTACCAGGGGGGCAGATGAAAACATCTGGTTCTCTTAAATGCTTTGTTATAATTTATATATGGTACCAAGTGATAGAACTGGAGTCGTTTTACTCAGAGGTGGAAGGATATTTAACAGAGGCCAGTGAACGCAGCATTACAAACACACCTATCTGGCAGCTGAATCCCTCGTAAGATTGAAATGCAGGATGGAGCCTATATAGCCCCCTTTTTTTATTAGTCGGCAACACCCTATATCTGTTTTTAATCGACTCACATTTCCAGTTTGACTCCAAGCTTTCACCTAATTAATGCAATCCCTCGCATTAGAGACAGCATTATGCAAATGAGACATGCCCGTGCAGCCTTGTATATCTATAGCCTGGTATGTAATTTGGAGAGCTGTCCTGACATAAGAGCAACATGAGCATATTTTTTAAGGCAGTCGGTAAGTGAGAGGAGTGGCGTTTAGAAATGTAGCTCTGCGTGGCTGGGGTGAGTGCACCCAAAACCTCTGTGATTACAGTCTACAAACAAAAATTATGACTTAAACTTACTATATTTAACCGTGTCAAGCACCGTCCAAAGCTTTGGTGTGTATGGTTTAAGTAATTTGAGGAACGTCTCGTTATATAGATGAGACCAGAGGAGGGTGAAATGGTGATTTGACTGAAATTAATTGGGGTTTTTTTTGTTTGTTTTGTTTTTTTGTTTGTTTGTTTATCATTTTTTATAAACGTTTCGTCCGTTTAACTATTTACTGAGTCCCTAATGAGAAATTATGCTTAACTCCTGTGCAGAGATATGACAATGTGCAGTGTGCGCGCCCATGACTCACTCCTTTAAAATGTCAATTTACCGGTGCGCTCCATTCATTCAATGTTCAACCCTTATCTCCGTGGAAAAGAGAAATAAAAACCCAGCAGCTTCTTCCTTCTTATCGAGGTGATTTAGACCAGAATTTTGAATTAACGTAATGAATGAACTCACCTTCCTGGCAAGCTTGATCCCATCCGAACAGACCGGTTTGTTCAATAAACTAGCGCTGGAGTATTGTTCACCTCCTTCTCCTTTGGCCATAGCAGGATCGCTGGTTTCTTGGCTTAAAACTTGATACACACAAAAAAAGAAAACCAAACAAACTGTCTTCCGATAAGGTTTGAGGAATCAGGTCCAGAGACACCCTCGTAGCTTATAACCAGTTTGAAATCTAAGATGCGGCGCAGCAGACTGTGGATGTAGTAATTTTTAGAGCGCCCCGCCCATTACAACGTCCATTCACCCCATCTTTAACCCCGCCCATCTGAAGGCGGGTCACGATGGCTGCTTGCGTTCATCCGGAGTCATCAAGCTCCGTCAGCCGTTCATAAGACATCCAACCCCCAGTGAAGGTATTTCCTCTGAAGCCCTCTGAAACTCTACAGGTTCATCACAGTCACACGTTGTGTATCTGTACAGTCTATAAATAAACATACTATTCCTATGGGCCCCTATAATGTGAGGGCCTTATCTTCCACTGGCAGAGTTTACACTGTACTATTCAAAATGTAAGCTTGCTGTGTATTTTATAGACTTTTGTGTGATCCAACTTTTGGATCACACAAAAGAAAGAAAGAAATAGTGGATTTAGTAATCAGGAAAAAAAATACAGTTAACTGTATAAATAAATATATAAAAATGTAAATAATACAAATTGTAAATGGGGAGGATGGATATATTTACAGTTCTGGCTATGACTCTTTACACAGCTGTTTATATACAGTGTTTTTCATATGATGATATAAATTTATTGCTGGTTTTTAACTTTGAGATTAAAATACTTTTCCAGTTTGTATACATATATTTAAAGTAGGTCAATCTAGAGTGTTTTAACGTACGTTTGCTTCATTCTACTCTATCTGCTTTGTTTCTGTTAAAATACTTCTTAATTTATTGGTTTTGTGTTTGTTTTCTCTGTGAAAACACCCCAGTTTTCAACAGATAGCTTAAATAAACATTTAGGCGTGAACAGAGTTCACTGGATATCCAAATTGTGTGATTTTCATTGGAAAATTGATAAATGTGCATTTGAATAACCTTTCTACTGATTAAGGCTGAAGGACTCACCAAAAGCAAACATTTCAGATACCGAAAGCAGAAATATCAAGTAGTTCTTCCATTTATTTTGGGAGGAACAGAAATATAACTTCACAGAAATTTGGTCTAGTAAAATAATCAACTATCATTGTTGTCACAGCAAAGGCCAAATTGTGAAGAACTAAACTAAAATCCTTAATAGGAAGATAAAATATACAGTACAGGGACTCGATTATTCAGGGATAAGTTTCTTTATGCAAAAATCATCCCAAACAAAATATTTTTATTTGAGTTGGTGAATTATATTTTGAAAAGACGTGCAGATGTTCAGAATGTAACCAGCACCATTTACAAATCTGATTTCCAGCATAAGGAGATAAAATTCAGGAATTTCATCTACATGTACAAACATCCTTTGCATAAATTGTGTATTTTGGCAAATAAGTGTAAATAAGTGTCTCCGCAGTGTGTATGTGCTTGTGTGTGTGTGTGTGTGTGTGTAACTCTATCTCTGGTCAGTGGTCCTGCATACTGCTGTGACCTTAAAAGTGACCACCTTGCTCTATACTGACCATCAATGAAGACAGATCAAAGTGACCGTTTTAACTTCTTTAACATGGACAACATATATAGCCTGGCTGCTAAATGGAGGCATACACAGGATTCCTCATGTGTGGTAGAACAAACAGCTTTTCTCATGCGGCGAGCCAGAGGTTTGCCTGACAGTTCTTCAAATTCTCTGACTCAGGTTTTTATTTGCAAAGCGTCCTCTGCTTATGTTCCCATTTTAGCTGAGCACACATACCATGGAGCCTCCAGTATACATATGCCATATAGACACACTCCTCTGGTCTGAATACTCACCTGTGTGTCTGGTGGGAACCTCTGGATTGCAGGAGATGTATAGATATTTTCTATGTTTACTTATGATCGCGCAAGCGCACGGTCCTTTCACCCTCGCACACACTTTGGGACAACTCACTGAGGAACAAGCTGGCATATCTGATACCTCGCTCAAACATTAATTTACAATGCCACTTTATCTCTGAATCACACGCCTATTTGTTTACACACACGCCTAATACACACACACCTACACACACACTTCTAAGAAGGACTCTCCCAAATGTATTGTTAAACTTCTGGTACTTAAACCTTGACCTTGCCAACTGTGCAGTCAAGTTCAGACCATGTGCACACGTGGTGTGTATCTGTAATGGTGCAGACGGATCAATGTGTGTCAACATACCGCAAATTAGATTAGATGTTATGATCTGTCCTAAGTTGTGTTGGTGAATTCAGGTGACACTCGGCTCATCTCAGCTCACCTTTGAGCTCATTTCAATATAATTAAAGGATTTGCTGCAATGCCACTTGAGCAAAGAGTTACTGGTCTGTTGCAAAGTGTTGTGCGCATGTTGAAAGATGACCATCTGCCAGTAAAAATATCGCCTGTCTATAAGGCTGATTTTCACAGCAGAAAGGAAGATTTTAGTCATGTTGTAATACTGAAAGTCTGACGGGAGGAGGTTGAAGTTTGTTTCCAAAAGGAAAACAGAAAGAAGGCAACAGGAAATAAAAACAGGGGAGAGACGTGTTGCTGCTGTTTCTGATTTGCATAAATCAGTCACACAACATGGTTTGTACAGATAAATAAATGGTGACTTACTAATGTTAGTGAAGGTCACCCCATTTTCACACATTTCAGAATAAATAACCTGATAATACATCTAACAGGTGGAAAGCTGAATTGTTTAGAATTAATTAATTCATTCTATGTACATTTAGCAGCTACAGCCTTACTTAGTCTCATGTTATAATAGCAGTGGCTTATTGTAGCAGTTACTCAAATGCTGCTGTGTAACTGACTTGACTGAGTCAGTTTGCTGACTTTATGACTCCTTTGTTCTTGTGCTATCTGATTATGTAACTTTTAAAATGAGAAGTAATTAAAATACGTTTACCACTGAAAAGCTGAATTGCATTTGCAGTAAGGCAGAGCCACTCAGCAGCTAAAGCCTCACACAATCTAATATGACCACTAACTCACAGCTAATGGTACCAAATGTTAACATTAAATTTACATAGATTTTGGCTGTATAACTGACTCAGTTAACTATGAGTCTTGTGCTACTATTACACTGGTATTTACCAGTATAAGTATATACTATTTACAAGTATGACCAGTAGCTTGTGGTGGCAAGTTGTGCAAGTGTTACACTATATTTTAGCATTTAACATTGGCCTTTAATTGTCATGCTATTTTCACAGAGTTCTTACAGTTGAACCACCTGTGTCACAGTGTGCAAACAAAATGTCATCTTAGCCAGGGGACAAGCATCTTATTGCTTGTAATACATGGTGTTTACACTGCGTATACACCATGTATACATAGTACACTAATGGCCAGTGCATGCACTGTTCTTCCCAATGTTGACATAAACCAACAGGGACGCAGCCTAATTCTTAGGAAACCAAACTCCCTTGCATTTTATTGCAACAAGACAAAGCCTGTTCTCTGCATTCTCAGAGACCTAACCCTGATCCCACAAGATACTTTCCCATGGATCACCTTACCTGTCCCATTTGTTGTCGCTTGGCTACCAGAAAAACACCTAGAGTTGTTAAATGTGTATCCCCAAAGGAGCTGCTGTGATCCTGTGTGCAACTTAAAAGTGATGTTTCCAGTTTTGTAATTGTGTCTTAGATTTGCTCTGTCGTGCTTTGTCTGTAGTGGTGGAAAATGAGTGTAAACGGGGACAGAGTCACAGTGGAAAGGCTTGATCCAGGCACAGGCACAGAAAATGCAAGCCTAAGTCATTTGGCACGAGTTTGTGTGTGCTTGTGTGTGTGTGTGTGTGTGTGTGTGTTTGAGTGTGAGTGGACTTTCACTGCCACCGGTGTTGTCAAAGTCACACTACCTGTTGATGGACATCACATTGGCGCTTGTGATGACATTACTGTGTACAGGTGGATATATTCATTGTGTGTGTGTGTGTGCATATACAGTATGTTTTTATGTGTGTTTTAATGTGCATGAGTTAACCCTCATGACTGTGTGTATTTGTTGTCAAACACTGTGTGTGTAAGTGTGAGAGAGCACTGCAATGCGATGAATGCAGGAGCTGTCCATTAGGTCGAGCTTCTGTGCGTCAACCAAACAGAGGTTATACATAGCTACAGTTAGGACGGAAACTCAGACGGAGGGGGTAATATGCACAGAAGTTGAGGTCCTTTCACATGAAGTGGGTTTGAAATAAGACTGACTTACTGGGAAACAGCTGTTAGCTTTATGAGTGTTTGTGTCAAATTAGTTTGGATCAGTTGTCAATATTTGCGATATCAGTGTTAGAACTTTTATTTTTTTATATTTAATTTTTTTAAAAAAAGAGAAAAATGATGTAGAAAGAAGTTACATAAAAAGTTTTCTTCTTGTAAGATTTCAATTACATATACAGTAATTTACCTGCAGGGTATGAAATGTCACACTCGTTTCTGTGAACCTGAGCCAACTTGACTTGGCTTCTGGCTTGACAGCTCTCTGGGACTGTGATCACAGTTAATCTCCATATACAGGAGATCTCACTAATTAAAATGGACGACACCCTTCTGTAATCATGTACTCTACCTGCTGTGACTTGCATCAAGAGCCACTCCCTTTCACTTGCCTTCACACACACGCATACTTGTTTGCACTGCTGCTAAACAATGATGCAGGTCAAAATATCAGTTTTTGAACTTATAATAATAACAATAATAATAATGCATACAGATGTCTACTTCTACTATCATGTACACTAAAATTACAGCTTACTTGCTAAGTGAAGGAAACACTTGTTTGTTTTCAGCCGAGGGCCAAGTCATTCGATTCTGAATAAGCACCTTCCTGCTGTTGCATCGCATTTCTGTGATGATTCCAACTCACTGCATTAAAGAGGCTACAACCTAAGGAGTTAAAGGGATTTGCTTAAAGCTCAGATCATCAAATATTTTTTTGTTTTAACAAAAGGAAAGATACTTATTTACATAGTTATGCTCAGCCTGTAAGTCATATCTCTCTCAACTAAGACACCTGGTTGTCATTAAACTGGCAAATGTGTGACCAGCAGTGCTCTCTTATTACTATATATCTTATCTTAGCCTGCTTAATGTCATCTGAGTGGATGTTTCTAATTCAACAGTGCATTCATCTGCAGGGCATGAGCGATAATGAGCTTAAACATAAAAGCCATATCGTAAACCACATCCCAGTGTTATTGGTTCTGCCAAGTAGGCACTTGCGAAGAACTCGAGAAGGATTTCTCTCTCTGTGGCAAGTGACTGTAATGTGTGAGTCCTTTAAGAGAGTAAGGATGGAAATGAATGTGCTGGGAATTGGCCAGTAAATGTTTTAATATGAGGGCGACGCTGTTATTCCAGTATGTGAGCTCAAACTTGATGCTTCAGCCTAAACAGGCTGTGCCTGAAATCACTCCCTTGTTTAGTTATTCATTACCCCTCTTCATAACTGACACTCAATTACAGATTTCTGACAGTTATACATCACACAGCATGTGTTGCGTCACATCAAAATGTGACGCTTGGCTTCATGGGATTGTTGCATGTCCCCACCAATGTCCAGGTGTTGCTGAACTGGCCCTGCCAACATTTTTACTCATCTCAAATGATTTTCATTTTAACTCCAGCTGCCAGATTGTTTTGTGTTTTGTGTGCAAATTGTTGGTTATTATGACGAAGAGAAAAAGACTGCGACTCAACTATGATCTGGCAACCCTCAGCTTTAAACTGCAATTGCCACTGATGAGAAGTGTTGAAACTGAAACACAAGTATTTACGGTTTAAAAGTTTAAAACATCACAGAATTGAAAACATCTTCAACAGACAAAATTAACATCAGCTGATTTGTATCTGAATTTAAGTGGTTCAGTGTTTGTGAAGCAAAAATGCAAGTAACAGTGACAGACTGACCGTAAAGTGTATAGCATACTGTAACTATCAGGTCTCTCTGTCATGACCCCACTTCTGCTGCAGACACAACAGCTCGGTGATGCAAATACACACAAACAGATAGAGTGTAGTGAGGTGATTGTTTCAAAGTCCATGTTTCCTGACAGGGTGGCTCAGAGCAACAGAACATTGAACCTCGCTGTTATCAGGATGGTCTGACCTCGTTGGCATCGAGACATCTAACCCAGACTGGTGATGTCACTGTGTTTAGGTTGACTCTGTCTGACTCCAGGTTGTTTAGGTCTCAGGTGAGGCTGTGTTAGATAGACTTTTACACAGTGATTGGCCCAAACTTCTTTGTACTTCACTGTTCACTGTTGGAGTCCCTCATGTTCATACATGAAACGTTCCAGCTTTAAATGCAAATTGTCTGAGAATCATAAAGGTTCATAGAAAAGTTCAGAGTTGAGTCAAAGGGTCACCAAAGGTCAGAGCTTTGAGTCTCATCCCGCTCCAGCAGGGGCCTGTGACCGGAGAGAAGTTAATATCTTTTCAAGCATGTTCTCTGCACAGCAAGGTACATAAGACACTCAGGCAAAGAAGAACAGATCAGGATGTTATAAAAGACTATAGAGCAATAATAAAAACCTCACACTTGGCGATATCTATAACACAAGATGTGTTTTTAAGGTGTTTTTAATGTCAACAGTGTCTCTGCAGATGGTATCGTGATGAGATGATGAGATGATACTATCTGCAGATATAAGAGATCCTCCAGGGATTTTCGGGCGCATCTGAGGAGAAAGACTGAGAACACGAGATTTGTGAGAACGAAAAGAAGACAATGTTGACACACACAGGCAACAACAAGCTCACCTGCAAACACGAAAAGGCACTGCAGCAGCAGCAGCAGCCCCAGCAACACAAATACACAGGTAAAAACACAAATATGTAAATAAAAAGTGCAGAGGTGCCGGGCCACCCACAGTTACACAAATTTCCCAGTTACTGCACAGCTTTTCTTATCTGATGTTGCTTAGTTCAATAAAGAACATGTTTGTCAGGTTATAGGGTTAATCAGAAATACAGTAGGGTTGATCAGTTTTTATAACAGAGAAGATTAAACCTGCAGAACTAAAAGCATTGAAACCACCTTATGTTTTGAATTTTGGTGGTGGGAAGATCCTTTAGACCCTGCACTTAGATCATATTATTAATTATCATATTATTAAATATTGCTTTTATTTTTCTCTTTTTCTAAATCATGAATACTGAAATAAATGCATTCAGCAGTTGCATTTTATGATCTGTACTCAGATAAATGTTCAAAATGACCAATTGCTTAATGCAAGTTTGCATGTAGCAAAGGGAAGAGCATACAATGATGTTTAGCATTGACTGAAGGACTTTCTTCATTAGTTTCACACCAAACTCCTGACTCACCTTGTCAGAAATATAGAGACCCATAATTCACAGTCTGTAGCTTGGCTTGAAGACTGTTTCCCCTGCTTTCATTATTTATTCTGGGTTAAGCTAAGTGGACTCTGGCTTCATATGTAACGTAAAGGTACAAGAGTGATATCTGGCAAGGAAACAAATAAGAACATGTACAAATCGCTCATTTTGTCTTACTTACTAAACTTTTTAAAGCAGAATTTGTTTTACTAGAATTTGTGGCGTACTGACAGTGCTCTCTGAGCCAGGAAGTGAGTGTGAAACTAAATGTGAAGCTCAAGCTGTCTAATGCCGGGGGTTTTTGTGGTCCAACAATGATTCATTTCAACCCTTTGTCCTGCAGTCATTACTAAACACTGGTGACTGTCTCACAGAATCATATGTGTGTGTACTGACATGCAAACTTATGATATTTCATGAAATTTCATTTAGTAAAAATGGATGTCTCAGAGATGAATTTTTACACAAAAACATGCTTACTGAGCTTTAGAGGAGCTGGTAGGCAGATTTTGTTACCTTTGGAACCTGGTAGCTGGCTCCAAACCCTGTTTTACTAAGCTAAGCTAACCAGCTGATCATATTTACCGAACAGGTATGAGTATCAATCTTCTCAGCTAACTCTCAGCAGTCAGATCAGAGGACGGGACTCAGTTTCAGCTCAGATCAAATGTACTTAGTGCAGAGTTAAGTGAATTAATGCACTGTGTTTTCTTATGTACAAAACAGTGTGTATGAACTGGGACGACATCAAGATGTGATGTGGAAACATAAGGGAGAGTAAAACGGTCAAGCACACATTGTCTCAGTGTACGCTCACACACACACACACACACACACACACGTGCACATCAGGAATACATTTACTCAGACTCACACTCTGAGGAAAATTACTCTCACACACCCACACACACCAGCCATAGGCCAAAGTCCAGCTGTGTAGGTGTGAGATGGAGAATTCCACTGATATTTAAAAAGTCAGGTCCATTATCACTTTACACTTTATTATAGTTACTGAAAGTTATAAAAGCAATAAACTTTTATCTATAATCACTGACTTTATGATAGCATCCACCACAGCAGCAGCTTAATTATATTTCAAGCTAAGCTCTCCATTATGTTTTGGCTGTCCTGTCTTTATAGTGGGTCATGTGCCCAGTGCCACGTGGGAGGTCACTGTGGTGTGACTGTGTACTGATTTCAGCTGGAGGTTGCCTCAGGCTACCAAAGGTCATTTTGACTCTCAAGTACTTGACTGTTTCAGGTCAGAACCTGGACATCGATGTTATATTGGTCACGACCGTTCTACAGATTGATTTGTTGGTGAATGAGTAGCTCGGATTGTTTCTGTTGATCCATCAGATGCTGTGTTGATGTGAAGCGCTGAAGAGTGCACCATTAAAATATTCAGTGACGTACCCCATCATGTGACGTTGTACAACACGTGGACAAAGAGCAGCTGGGGTATCATAATAGGCTCCATACAGCTGACTGTGTATGGTTATGCTCACAGGAGGGTTTATTTATGTTTAGAATGGAAACTGTGACGTGTGCATGAGTGTGCATGTGTCTTTCTCTCTGTTAGTGTGTACACACAGTGTGTGTGTGTGTGTGTGTGTGTGTGTGTGTGTGTGTGTGTGTGTGTGTGTGTGTGTGTGTGTGTGTGTGTGTGTGTGTGTGTGTGTGTGTGTGTGTGTGTGTGTGTGTATGAGTGAGTGTGTAGTGCACCCACTGGCATGTCTGCCTCTGTCCCTTGGGAGAAAATAGACAAGGACAGTCAAAGGAAACTGAAGTTCACAAGTTCACTGCCAGCCTGTTGATTTGTGAGCTCAATGATGTGGTTTCTGCTCTTCTGATCTGCTGCTTTCTTTCTACTATTTGCACCATTTCTCTTATTATAGAACCACATCTCAGTATTTACAGCAACAGAAATAAGAACAAGCAGTTCATGTTCCCTTATCAGAATAATGTATTTTAAGTTCAATCAAGTATTTTTCTAAGTTATACATCCCTAAAACATGTTCAGATGATTTCCAATAAAACCATAAACACACTTTTGATTTACTTGTCTCCAGGAGTAAACCATTATCTAAAATCATTAGCCATTATCTTTATTACACTTCAGAGATAATCCAGTTATTGCTTCCTGCTTCCTGCTCTCTCTCTGACCTCTTAAAACCTCTTCTCAGATAGTGCCTCCGAAGTGAGTGGAGCATCAGTTAGAGAGTGGAGAGATGTTCATTTGATCAAGCAGGCAGGTGCGAGATAGTATAATAAATATACGAGTCTATAATATAGATAGGGCAATCAATAATGGACCCCTTTTCCAGTGCTGTTTAATTTACTTGACTTAACTCCAAAGATCTCATGGAGGCAGCAAGGATAAATTTTATGAGCATATTTTCAGTTTTACAGACGTAATGAGACCCTTCTGAAAGTAACAGCTGCTGGCAGTTCCCCAAAGCTGTTAACTGCTGTTATCAGCTAAACAGCACAGAGCAACATGCTCTGTTAAGTGTAGGAGGTGAATTTACCTTTAACATCAGGGCATTGGCTTCTCTGACCTTATGTTTTTGCAACTATGCTGCCCTCTTTTGGAATATTTGTGGCATTACAGTGTCTGTTGCTGATAACTAGAAACTGCAAAAGCAAAAACTAACAGTAATTTGCAGTAATTGCAGGTTTTTTTAAACAATTAGTAACAAGTGTTTCTCAATACCGACTTTTTCAAAACTCTTCACAGAGTCAGCACAGCAGCAAACACAAGACACAAGAAGATTCAAAGATTCAGAGATTCTTTTTTAAGCACATCATGACCACATTTTTCAAAGTTCATGAACTGTTATCACTCAAACTCAACCTCCACCAAAACTCTGCTAATTCACAGAACATTTTAAAGATGATTTTAAAGATGTTAAAGTGTACTATTTAAAAAAAAAAAAAATCTGTTACATGCACGTTCAAAACCAAACATTCACACAAAGCACTTTTACCTGCAGCTATCCTACACATGTACATATAGTGAATGTGTAGCCTGCATGTTTGGTTTGTATCATATTACTATAATTATTTTAGTTTAGTAAAAGAAAGCCTTCAAACTTAGTGCAACATTTCTGAGTCATTCCCTGTATGAAGTAGTTTTAGTGCATTTTGGGCATGAGATGAACTGCTGTGCTGACCTGCATGTTGGTGAAGAGAACTGTCTGAAGGGTTTTGAAAAAAGTGGACTTAGTATAGAGAAAGAATCTTAATGGAAAAGACAAAAACACTTATCATTCACAGTAGTGGAAAGGGGATGAGGGGTAGTCAATCTTTTGTGCAGTGAACGATTGTGTCCAGCAGGGAGCAGTAAAAGTCAGTGTTCATGTTACGGTGACCCAGGCTTGGACCAATCATGTGCAATTGCAGCTCTACAGGTAAATGTGTCTGCTGCACACTACTGCGTACTACACACAAAGTAATTATGACACAAACGCAGCAGCAGTGGACAATGAGTCTGTGCAGAAGTCAGTAATGATACCCAGCAGGATCCTCCTTCTCTGTCTCCATCTAGGTGTACATGTACCCTGACACTGTCAGCACCCATCTTTTTTTTTTTTTTTCAAAGGACCTTGGCACTTGCTCACACTGTTCTCAGGGTCACAGAAGAGAAAATTCTTCTTGCTGGTCCTTAAGCTGAAGCTGTTGATGCTGAAGTAGAGCTGGAGAGTGAAAGGAACAAGCCAAAGTCGTGAGATACTGGCCTGTTGCTCCAGTTATTCAAGGATTCAAGGATTCAAAGGATTCAAAGGCTTTTATTGTCAATTCACCATATGTCAGACATACAGGGGAATCGAAATGTTGTTTCTTCTCTCAACAATGTGCATTTTACAATATAAATAAACAATTTAAATAAAATATATGGAAATATACAAATATATGGAAAACAAATATATATATATATATATATATATATATATATATGTATACATATAAATATGAATAGTTAAAGCACGACTCTGGTTCCTGTCATTGCTTCACTGTGCACAGTTTAGAACCAGAGTCTAAACTGTGCCAGTCTGAACTTCCACTGCCACAAACAGTAAAAACTAATGATATTTCTCATGTAACGTTTCTAAATCTGGATCAGGATTGTGTGTTTTCAGAGATGGTGCTGATATTAGTCATTCTTGCTTTAGGTATGTGAGACGCTGGCGTCAGCATACTGCCAGTCAACCCGTGTAATGGATTATGATTATTTATGTTATTATGTAATGTTGAATAGCTTGAAAAAACACTTGTTTTTAGAAACTGGATCAGACTGTAAAGTAAAATATAGTTTTATAATTTCTTCCTTGTGCTTAAGCACTATCATATTATGATATTGTGATGCTTTTCACCCCCCATATATACCTGACTGATCATGTATCTACAGTTTAACAAACAAAACACGCTGAGTCCAAATTGTATGGTCAACTGATGAAATTTTGCTCGACTAGATATCTGCACGTCAACAACTAAGAGGCTAAGCTATGTTTCTGAATTACAAAACATTATAAAATATAGATTATATATTGTTGTATATATATTGTTTGATTTTGTAATTGACAAGAATCCTCCAAACTTCCTGGCAAAATACAGAGGGCTTGACTTCTGTGTGTTACCTGGTACCTTCAATCAGACCTGCAGAGAATTACTGTGTAAATCCTGTACACTTCCCTAAATATGTAACTGTAGTACTCAAAGGGACATAGGGACACATTTTTGCCAACATGTGATTTCTTTTTTGTAATGAAGCAATAACGTAATCTCCAGTGCAGACATTTTCTTTGCCACCCGTGTTACACTGCTTTGTATCACAAAGTGAATATGATGGAATATAAATTTGGCCCTGTTCACACCTGGCATTATTATGAGTCTCAGGTGATCCTATCGCAAGCTCCAATTACAGGTATGAATGCACCACAGACGTATTGAGGGCACATTGAGATCTGATCGCTCAGACCACGTTCAGAGGAGGCCTGGGCCTCGTTGGACCACATTCTTTTAGCATTGTGAACACTGATGTGTCCTGGACCACCTGCTCAGCTGATGTCCTCTGTGTAAACAGAAATACCCATTCACTTTCATTCTCAAATCACGTCAACTGGCTTTGTCCAGTGTTTTTTAAAGCCCATAGTGCTGTTTTAATTTCTTCTTCTCTTAAGTTTGAAAATGCAAGTTTACTGATGCACATGTTTATTTGCATATAGAGTGGGGAAGGGAAACCCAATCACAAGTGGTCACTCGAGACGCATGTGAAGACACATCCTAATGCCAGGTATGGTCATATCCTAATGCCAGGTGTGAGCTGATGTAAGTACAGGTGTCCTCTTTTGATTGGATCATCCAGATGCATGGTACTGCCCGGTGTGAACAGGGCCAGTGTTTACTTCAGGGACTGCTGCAGACACAGTGGATCTCAGCTGACCACCAGCTCTCAGTGTGTGCCTTGAAGCGGGGCGGGGGAGGAATTGGATGATGTCACTGCTACCTGTCTGACTGACTGAGTGATTAATCACCAGGGGGCTCGGAGTGGGAGGAGAGGGCGACAGGAATCGGATTGGAATGAGGAAGGGAGGGGCAGAAGACTGATCAATCACAGTGACTGACAGGCTCGATCTGAGGATCAGCATCCCTGGAGGATACTACATCACTGCAGTCAGATATGGTCACAAACGCACACAAAAAAAATCCACACTTACACACATGATGCACACTGAAGAACACAAATGTGCACAGAAACTGACGTACATACACAAATGCACACAGACAGAACCGAAAAGCTGGTTTTCTCCCCCATCTGCCTTTGAGTCATGTGTTTGTAAAGGAGCAATACACCCAGATACTGGTCTGATTACAGTAGCCTGAGTGCGAATGGATTTATTGCCATGACAGGGACTCACACACACACACACACACACGTGTGTGATCGTTACCATATATTCATGTCAGTGACACATTCTCATCATGATTGCTGCATCTTCCCAGAGCAGGAGAGGGAGGGGGAGAGCAGATTCATGGTCAGTGATATACAGTGCCATGTTAGATTTAATGCTGCCACGTGCAAGTGTGTGCGCAAATAGGCTACTGAGAAGATCGCTCCTCAGAAAAAGTTCTGCATCACACCCTTTCAGGGAAATTAAATGAATATTCACAATCTCCACTCCCTCCCCCCTTCCTCTCTTTCTTCTCTGTCGGTCCTCTCAAACCCCCTTCCTCTTCCTCTGTTATACAGTATCATACACCTCATGCTGATTAGTGGTGAATTATTGCTGTTTCAGACAGAGACACATCTGTCACTAGCCAGGGTTGACACATGGAAGCCCACCCAGAGCCCCGAGGCAAGAGGTTGCCACTTGAGAGACCACGGGCCACCATCAGAGCCTGTCCCTGGGGTCTGATCACTTCGCCCCCACCCACCCCATCTCTTTAGCCAAACCCAGCAGCAGTACAACATTTAACCTTCTTTTTTTTCGTCTAAATTTCTGCTGTTTCCTCAAATTTGTTCATCTTTTTGCCTCTTCCAATTTTCTGTTCTTCTTTAGATTCACTCTCAGCCAAGACTATAGAAACATTTGCATTTTTTTTTTATCTTCATCCCTCCCATTCATCCCACATTGTACCCCTCACCCCTTCCCCCAAGGTAGTAGCATCACAATAAACGTAGTGTGTATCATTCAGAGAGCCACTCCCTCTCCACAGTTAAGATGTAACAAGAAGCTTCTCATTGATATCTGCTCCTGATTACATCTGGCTAGCCCATGTGTCTGTGTGTGTGTTAGGCGCTGCGCTGGTATGCAGAATTCACAGGACAAATATGTACCACAAAACACAGACTGTACAAGGTCATGGTTTGGTGTGAATTAGGAAAAGTGGAGAGAACAAAAGAAAAAAGGCTTCTTCACATTTATTCTGAAAACACACATTGTCAGTGAGAAAAGACGAGAAAAAAAGGAATGTGTCAGTATCCACCACTGCATATGAGCACACAGTGGCAGTATATATACTGTAAATAAGCTGTAATAGGCTTAGCCGGCTGCAAAACGGATGAGTAGCAAACCAACACCAGGTCATTTACTGAACCAAATGGTGAAAAAAATTTGTGAATCAAATGATTTGTGGCAAAATATATACTGTTTGATACAGTGGGTGTGTGCACTCAGACATGTAGGTGTCTATGTGTGTGTGTGTGTGTGTGTGTGTGTGTGTGTGTGTGCACTTTCAAGCATGAGTGCATTATAACTAAGTCTGTTAAGCAGAAAGGGAGACAGAAAGATTCCCAGAATGACTTGAATTCCTTCAGGCGGTGACCTTCTGGCTGCAGTGTCAGAAGGCCATATGCTTCACAGACAATAAGGAGAAGATACACACGCATTCACACAAACAATTGGCTGCCACAGTTTGGCAACATTTGAGGAGGAGCTGGAGGAGGTATTGTTAAAGTTAACCATTGTGTCTTCCTCAGCAGGGATGGTGAGAGACAATTGCTGGGTGTGGAGGGGGGAGGTAAGGAGTTTGTGAGGGGTGAGGGGAGAGCAGCAAGTCTTTGTAGCGAGGTGAGGACTCACAGAGACCCCATGAATATATGGTGTTCAGCAGATTGTGTGTGTGGGTACTGAAAACTCACAATGTGTCATTTGGAAGACACCTTACGTCAAACGCTGGACAATGAAGAGAAACTCCCACAGGTTCAGGGTTTCCATCAAGTGTGATGCAGCCACATTTTAGGGAAATTCTGTACTATATTTACTCCTACCGACACATCACCATGTTCTCTGCTTCTGTGTGTGTTCACATACTGACTGTGGGAGTATTATGGTATTTTGTCTGGGAGACAGTGTCCTCCTCTCAGTGAACACCGTTACCCAAAAAGAAAATTAAATTGGATTTTCCTCTTGTTCCACTGTAGAAAAGATCGCAGTCTTGATTGGAAGAGGTCTATCGTCTTCTGCCCTATGAACACGGCAAGACCATTTTCACCTAATAACACCTTGCCTAGCACTGTGTGCATACTTTGTGACACTAGTGAAGACACATTAGGTCAACAGAGTTTGGTTTAAAGAGGCAGGCCACTGACTTGAAGGCCAGTGTAGAGAGTTATGAGGAGGACTCCTCAGCGTATAAAGTTTTCTGTGGCTGTTTAAGAAGTCTGAGATGCTAAATGTTCCACTATGTTCACCAGCTACTTGTTCTAATCTTGTTTCTATTTAGCGCTTCAAAAGTAGTGTACAGTGGGTTTAATGGGATTTTTTTAAATTTCCCTTATAATTTGATATTATATTACATTCACTTGCTGTGTCCTGCCGTGTTTGAACCAAAACAGTTAAGTTATGGGACATAAAACCCAAACTAATAAACTGAAAGATGCTAAAATTCTCTTTAGAGCTGAGGGGAACAGCATAATTGTGTGATGATTCTCTGGAGCTCCTTCGATTCGGGCACATACAAGACGTCACATGATCCATTATTACTGAGACATAAATATATTGACCACAGCAGCTTTAAATAAAAGACTTTTGCTATTTTGGTGGTTGCTTACCTTACGCTCATCACTAAGCACCACTCATGCTTCGAGTGTTTGGTTGCTAGATGAATGGTCTCAGAGCTCCTAAGTGATATGGAGATTAATGTACCAGTGTAGTGAAATAAATTAGGCAGTGTACTAACAAGTGATCTCTGCTGACATTTTTGTTTTGTTTTGAATCATCATTGTATGGGGAAATCACACCCACAGGGCCAATAGGAATTACCTTCACTCTGCAAAAGGCAATTAATCTTAATTAGGAATAATTATGAGGCGATGTGGTCTCTCCCGTTCCTTTTCATCTCCACTTATCTTCCTCTGTTGTGTAGGAAACTCTGTTTACAGCTTGTACATTTCCGACAAGAGCCTGTGGAGAAAGAAACCAGACGTGGTTTTCCCACCTCATCTGCAGCAGCAGGGTTAGTTCATCTGAATAACAAATAGCATGTCTCAAAGCTTCCACTATGGAAATTAGACAGAGTTCAGTCAAGACTCCATGATCAGTTACACATAACTGTTACAGGAGAAACAACACACGTGCTGATTTGTTTTTTCTTTTTTCAATAGTTTAGGTCATTTGTGCAGTTTATCTCTGCTAAATAAGTCAGTCCCTCCCAAGTTTCAAGAGCAGCCATATACTGTTTCACATATACTGAATGTGATGATAATGCACAGATCTCTCCTTTCTCTCTCAACTTCCTCTACTCTCCAACAAACACAGATGCTTCCATCTATCAGTCTTTACTGTTGACAAGCCAAAGCCACACTCCCTGCTTTGATCTCTCTGCAGGGTGCTTTGTGTGTGTGTGTGTGTGTGTGTGTGTGTGTGTGTGTGTGTGTGTGTGTGTGTGTGTGTGTGTGTGTGTGTGTGTGTGTGTGTGAGTGTGTGGTATTGTTTTACTATATTTGTGGGGTCTGAAAACTGGGAGCCCACTGGGTTAGGGATTTAGTTGTGATGAATAAGTCTGTGGAATGCATAATGTCAATGATGGGTCCCTGCAAAAGGTGTACAAGGATGTGCGTGTGTGTGTGCGTGTGTGTATGTGTGTGTGCGTGCATGTGTGTGTGCGTGTATGTGTGTGTGTGTGTGTGTGTGTGCGTGCGAGTGTGTGTGTGTGTGTGTGTGTGTGTGTATGCATCCATCTGTGTCTGGGCGCCCATCTGTAGGTTACCACACATCCCTGCCCCTCCTGCCTCCAGGCTAAAAGACCAGAACAGGACCAATATTCAGCAGCAATGGATCACATTTAGCTCCCCCACCTCTCCTTTAAAGCTGCAAGAGTTGAACTTTTAATATAGAAATACATAAATCGTATTGACCTGAATCAGAAAATACGACCAAGAAACATGCCTCACCCATGAAGGTGGAGATGCAAATAGTTATTTCTCTGTTTTCATTCTCAGTTATTTTGGAAATCCTGCATCTTGTCTGAACAACAAAGACTGAGCCTTTACACCCCCAGCTGCTTTAACGAGTTATATTAGCCTTCAACCAATGACTCTGGTTATTTAGCTCCCCATGGGACCACCATGGTGTCCCATCCCACCACACACCTCTCACCATCTGGAGGAGCCACAGATAGATTTCCACTGTAGACTAAAATAAAAATTTGTGTTTTTGACTCAGTGTTCAGCCTCTCAGACACAATTTCCTTTCAGGCTTTCACCCTTAATATCTATGGGCTGAAGCATTCAAGTATAGCATTTCACAGTCAACATATACCCAGGAAAAATGTGGGTTGCAAATGGTGTAAAAACAACACTGACACATCATTACCTCATAAAGTTGATATGGTGAACACCTAGCAGTCGCCTATTTGTATATCTGCCAGACAAGGAGCAACAATAGGCTTTCTTTGAAGTTGTGTCTGTGTTCACCTGGCGAATGTAAGTCCAATATTCACCCTCCGTTTGGCTCTGTTGTGAACTGCATCAAGTCCTGAGGGAAATGTTTGGCTCTTTAGCTGTTTGGTGCTGGGCAGGTTGTTTACAGTGGGTTTATCAGCACTCGTTCACTGAGAACAGCTGCCTGCTGCTATGGAAACAAGGTGAGAGTGAACCAGAAAATGACTGTGGCCCTTACAACTCAAACAATGAGCTAAAAGATGCTAAAATGCTACATAGAGCTGATGAACTGCAAAGTCAGATGACAGTTTTCCGTGGGTTTGTCACTGCCAGTGGCCACTTTCACATGACATGCAGATATTTGAAACATTTTATAGATAACAATATTGATTAGTGCAGCTTTAAATATGTCGCCTGCACAACTTTGGGTTAGCACTGTCACTTCACAGAAAGAGAGTGAGTGGATTTCCTTCAACAGTCCAACCCACATGCTGGTCAGCGGAGAGACAGAACTGCCCATCATTTGAAAACTGATACCTCAGAGGGTCCAGATTTCAGAGAAGTGTGCTCTCCAGCCAGTCTGGCGTCAGAGTATTAGTTCTCACCACTAGATGTCTCACTACTGAACAGTGAGGTCTGATCTGATGCAGAGAGGACGCAGTAGGTGAGGTATTCATGCAATGTACCAAGAGATAATACAGGGACACATAGACACTGCATTTGGTTTTAATGTGACAGCATCATGATGTTTTAATGGATGTAATGTTGGGAAAACCTTTGCTCACTTTGGTTGCCTTTTAATTTATGGATTGAAAATAACATTACTGCTACTGCTTAAAGCTGATTGTTGATTGAAGCTGATTATTCATCAGGTGACCAGAAATGACTCCAGATGAATGATTGTCTTGCTTTATATATCCTGGATATATTTTTAAAAAGCCAACTGTTTGCTAGTAAGTTAAGCCATTTCAACTTTATGAGGTCATTATATGTCAGTGTTGTGTTTTCAGCTTGTTTTTGCTGTCCCCAAGTGGCCAAAAATAGGTTCATGCTGCATTAAATGTTTTAAAGATCAGTAAATAATGACTGTTTTTATTGTTCTGTCTTTTATAATCATTTGGATTCTAATTAGTACAAGCTAAGATGTCGCACACCCCATTTCTGGACACAAAAACATGGATAAATGTTTGTTTTTGTTTATGGGTTTAGACCATCACCAGCTGGAGACCACATGTGCTTAGCCAATCTTTTATATTAACCATTGCATCATCGATAATTGCAAAAATTGCAGGACGCCTGAAGTGCTGAAGACAGGGATCTCTTTTTTCCCAGTGAATATAATACGCCGCTTGCTGTTGATAAAGACCTCACATGTACTCATTTTCGTACAAGCTGACCCTTTTCTCAGCAGGTGACCTGCTGGTACGGAGAAGCTGTGATATAAGGAGAGAACAACACACAAATCAGTGATGGCCAGCAGAGCAGGAGTGCATCCTTGCTCTGTAGACACATTCAAAACAATCAGCTCAGACGGTCACAATACAGAGAGACACGCACACACACACACACAGATAATTTCCCAGACAACAGTTATGTAACATGAATGCAAAGCAGCAGGCGATTTATTTGTGAAAATATTAGCTGACTACTGTTTGCTTATGTTTGTCTACTACACTTTGTATACATACATAGGGGATTATCTATAAACCTGTGTTGACTGTGTATGAGTTCATGTATACATATCTCTCAGTGTGTATGTGTGTGTGTGTGTGTGTGTGTGTGTGTGTGTGTGTGTGTGTGTGTGTGTGTGTGTGTGTGTCAGTGTGTGCAATGCCTCAAGAATGCTCAATAACGCCGCCCTGCCAAATATCAGTTATGTAATTGCATCGTTTTCTTCAAGTCTGTTCCTGCGAACTATCTCTTCACCTCCCTAAATCTCCACCATGCTCTTTCTTTCCTCTTTCTTTCTCTCTCCCCCGTCCCTCCCTCTTTCCCTCTCACTCCCCTGATGTATAATACCCCTTCCCTCTTTTCCCCAGTTGTCTCTATATTCTTCACACCCTCCTCCAATTCATTATTTTGCACAGCATCTTTTGTCCTCCATTTGCCCCTCTTTTTCGCTTTTCCTCCTGCAAACACTTGCTATTCCCTGGCTTTCTTACACACCACATACTGTATATACCCCTCTTTTTCACACTCACACCCTCTCTCTTTCCCTCTCTCTCTCTCTCTCTGTCTCTCCAGGGTACAGTCTGTGCTGACAGCCTGTTCCTCCAGAATTGATTTCTACCCAGAATGCAATAAAAGTCACTGAAGAGAGAAGAGAAGCAACTGAGTGACAACAACTTGTTAATAAGAGCTGCTGATGTGTGTGTGTGTGTGTGTGTGTAATTTGGGGTGGGCTCTTATATGCATTCATGTAGACACATATACAAGCAAGGCAGGAAGTTGATTTATCGGTCTATACATTACAGTGACAGTGTGTTTGTCACATGTGAAAGCAAGGAGAGGTTTGCTCTCTCTGTATTTGCCACTGAGTCTGATCCACATCAGGCTGAATGGATTTCCTGCCACCTTGTTGCTTTTTCTATAACTGCTAATCATTAGCTGTGCAGCCATTTGATTAAAATCAAATTTTCAGTTCAGTTTGATTACACCCAGCTGTTGTTTGTGCGCACGTGTGCTTTTAATGACCCTGAAACCTAAAAAAAAAATTAAAAAATAAATATTTCTCTATAATATTAAATTTCATTTTTTTTAAAATTAGCAATAGCCAAAGTTAAACATAGGGAGAAAACATGAAGAGTTTAACATTTAAAAAATCAGCTTTATCAGGTTTGATCAGATTTTATTGACAGGTCCAGCAACCCCACAGCTGTCACCAAATTGTGATTCAAATCTTTCTATACTTGTATTGGTGCATGGAAGCACTTTGGACTGGTGAGAAAAGCAAAGACAAACACAAATACGGAAATCTCTTCTGCAAAACCCTCAATACTGTTCTAGTATTGGCAGAAATGTGTGCGTCTGCGTAGGATCCCATCATTCATAGTAAGAAGCTGATTGAGAAAGTTTACTTCTAAGATATCCATCTCTACTATTTTGGCCCTCACTCAGCAAATGGATTTTCATTTGTGGTGTTCACAGTATTTAAAAGTTACCATTTAAGAAATTAAGAGCAACTCAAGTGTCCCTATTACTACGGAGAATGCTTTTACCGCACTGCTGTAAAACTTTCTTTCTTTCTGCCTTTGTTCCTTGTTCTGCCAGACACATGGATGCTGGTTTTCAAAAGAAACTCTGAGAAACAATGTCTCACAACTTGGACAACAGAAACCAAAACTTTCTTTTTTGCTAGAAACCTCAAGAGGGAAGTGAGAAAATTAATTGTATTTTGGGTGAAACAATCCTTTAAAAACCTAAGCATGAGGTGAAGGGCTGCTAGACAGAGAAAATGAAACTGTGTATGTGTATCTCCGTGTGATATAATGAGCATCTGGACTGAAAGACAATCCTCTCACTCACCGTGTGTGTGTGTGTGTGTGTGTGTGTGTGTGTGTGTGTGTGTGTGAGAGTCAGTAGGAGGTCAACACCATCCAGTGGGTAGCAGCTGTCACTATTCCTCTCCAGCCTCTCAGATTATATGAAGTGAACCTGTGGTCGCCCAGACACCACAGACACACTGATGGGTGGGTCCCAGACTAGGTGTCATTCATTGATCAGTCTGGAAGGTCAGAGTCAGGTGGAGCGGGGGAGGAATGACGTGAAGGGTGACCCAGGAAGAGGGAGGGGGGTCAACACTTGTCGTCTCCTTTCTCTACCTACTTTCCTGACCATCTTTGCTTTCTCCAGCTCTATCTCTCTTTTATTTCTTTGCCCTTTCTTCTTTCCTTTCTCCTCCTCTGTGAAATACATCATCTTTTCACACTAATTGACTACTTACCTGATATGTCATAATTAATATTCCTGTCAGAATCAGAAAAGGTTTTAATTGGTGTATTTAGTGAGGTGACAGTGAGCATAAGAAGCCTCTTTACATTTATATTTCTATGTTCTATCTGCTTCTTTTCAGGCCGACATGGAGAGAGCTAACATTAAACATTTGCATGTTCAGCTACATCTGAACATGTGTTGTAAGACCATGTCTATATTTGATCAGTTCACATGTACATATTTAACAAACACACACACACACACACACACACACACACAGATTTATCCAAGTAAACTTGCATCCCTTCATTTCTTTCTACTGTATATTTCCTGCACTGCTCTTGTCTTATCTTTGCATAATGAGTGTGATCATTTTTATTATCTGCAGGATTCTTTATGATAAATTCATATCCTGCTCTTTGCTGCTGCCGCGACAGCCCCATGGGGATTATTACAGCTTCATTTAATCCAATCTAATGATCAGAATCAACATTAAAATGAAACACAATTCTGTGCATGCCATGTTACACCAAAGGCTGCTGGGAAAGAAAAACAGCAAACGATTAACATTAATGAGTGTTACAATCTTTCATTAAAGGAAGAAAGCTCCAAACTCTAAATGCCTCAAGTTTAATTCCCCGAAGATATCTGGGGAGGAAAAATGTGAGAGGTCAATAGATGGACAAAAGGTCAAACTGGACAGTGAGGTGATGGATGATGACATGAAGTGTTATCGTGGCTGCTGCTGGTTAAAGCAATAGCTCAGTGTTTTGGGAAACACGCTTATGCCATTGCTCGCCGAGAGTTAGCGACGCAAAGGGCTGCGCTGGCGGGTGGGTTGTTTCTTTACATACCTGTGAGACATGAAAATGCAAACCAGAAGGGCCAGTTTGAGTAACACATCTGTGAATCTGAAGGCTTGTAATATTATGAGACAGCATTTTACAAAGCTGGGACGTCGTCACAGGAATTATTTTAACTTTTGTCTTGACAGTCAAGGGGTAAACAGAGGAAAGACAAGGTCCATGTTACACTGTTTAGCTAACCAAGATTCATATGCACTGTGTTTATATATACTTATTAATATGGTGCAGCTCAACACTATCAACCTCTCTGGGAACAGATATCACTTAATTGGCACCTCATGAGCAATAACATTTCACTAATCCCATGAGACTTTCTCCTGCATGCTTGTACTGTATGTATGAGTGTTTTGTTTTTTTTTTAGAGAAAAAAACACAACACATCCATGTGAGGATCTGCAGGGAAAGAACATTTTTCCGAATCACATTCACATTTAAATGTCACTGACATGTTGCTGTTCATTAGGAACATGCACATTTTTTAAATTTATATAACAGATTTAAAGAGTTACTCCTTAAATGCACTTAATCTACTTATTTTATCTAAAAAGTCCTTTCTTTGTACATGTTACGGAGCCCGTCCTTGCACCCGTTTACTTTTGATGATTAATTCAAAGCAGGGAGGCATTAAGCATTTCAAAATATATAACAAGGCAGAAGACAGAGAGGGATGAGATAAAAGCGATAAGACAAAGAGAGATCAGGAACGGGACGAGCTGAGAGAGAGAAAGTGATGCAGACGGGGAAACCGAAAGATTGCCGCTTCTGTTCCTCCAGTCTGTTAGTTCTGTGTCTTTGTAGGCTCTCTCCTGGGAAATGGAGGATATAACCCTCTAAAGTCTCCCCGTTTCATGTAGGGTCAAGATCTTTTTGATCAGGGGTGACTGGGGATAAAAGCGCAAGAGGAGGGGTGGTGGTGGTGGTGGGGGAGTTGAGAGGAGAGCAGGCAAGAGTAAAACTGAGGAGAGAAGAATAGAGGATGAGTGACAGAAGATGAGGTTTAAGAGTAAGAGGAGGAGGAGGAGGAGGAGGAGGAGGGTGTGTGTGTGTGTGTGTGTGTGTGTGTGTGTGTGTGTGTGAGGGAGGATGAAGTGGACAGACAGGGATTTCACGGTGTCTGCCTCCCCGCTGAGCTGGAGGGGGAACTTCAGAGGAGCAGTTATAGGAAGGATGTTTCCCAATCATCATCCTCAAGAGCGAGTGTGGCAAAGTTTCATGACTCGAAAAAAAATAAAAAGGCAGCAGTGAGACGGTTTCACATGGCAAGAAAAACAAGTGTCAGCAGTTGTTGGTGTGTGTCAGAGTAAGTGTGTGCAGCTGTTGAGGACACGGACACACATGCACACACATGACATGGCAGACACAGAGTGTTGCTTCTATAATGACTCTCTCAAGGGGAGGGCTCTACATCATAAGCTTGATATTGATTACAGAGACTATGAGATGCATTGAAGACACCAGATACTGCAGCCATATGTTCACACAGACACACACACACACACACACACACACACACACACACACACACACACACACACACACACACACACACACAATGCTCATCTCTCCCTGCTGTGGAAGGCGCCCTCCTTATTACATCCCTCGGTGATAACACACAGGTGCTCATGCATTTGCACAAATGTGTTTACACGCTCACACACAGACACACGTTGTTATGTTTGCATAATTACCGCAAAAAGCAGAACAGTGTCATCTTATGAAATCAGTGTCATATAACCCTCTGCTCTCATAAGACTCCCCTCTGCAGCGCTTCAGGCGGGTTTTGAGCGCGCTGCACCTTTAAACGGCAGGCGTGGCTTCCCTACTACGACCCGCCTTTTATGCATAATAGCCAACTCTCCTTCTACCGGATCATATAGTGCAGTAGTCTGCAAAGAAAGTGACCACGGCCAAAGCCTATCCAGCCCTTTGAGCGGTGGGACTGCGACCAGACGGACTCATTTACCCCAGTGACTGTTTACCACCTGAGAAAGCCTCCGCACGGATCAGCGGGAAAGCTCACATTTCAAACAAACAGATTTTTCCCCCCTCTCTCTCTCTCTCTGGTGAGGAACCATTGTGGTTGCTGCTTTTTGGACACTTAATTTGCGCACGGCGGATCTATGAAGACGCAGGCAGGTTTTTCACTCTCAGCACCAGGTAACACTCTCTCTCTTTATTTATTTTTTTATTATCTTTTTTTTTTTTTTTTTTCACAGAAACTTCCCTTTTGAGGATGTTGATTTAGAAGCGCGAGCATATATAGGTTTCAGATCATAAATGAAGCGCTCGGAGTTGAGGGTTTGCAGCTTTCCAAGGCGCCTGATGCCTAATTAACTGATCCGAGCTGTTTAGTCGCAGCTGAATTCTTTGAGCTTGATAAGGAGTTGAACCGAGGAGGAGCCTTATAAACTACTTTACATACGACTCCTCGGTCTGAACAGGTACATTGGCAGGCTGGTCGGGTACCTCTCTATCCAATTAATCTATTTCAATCTAATTTAATCACTCTATTTTCTGCTGAGCAGTCAGTTGAACCCCCTAACCCCCCTCCCCTCTCTCTCTCTCTCGCTCTCTCTCTCTCTGTCACAGTATACTACTAAAACAGTGTTATGTAATGAAACACTGTTGCGAAACTTGAACTTCTCAGCAGCAGCACAGAGTAGTTTAACTTTAACTGTGCGGCATTTAAGCATAGGATAGTTCGTATTTACGCCTTTTCCAGCTTGACTGTGACCTTTATAGGGGCTCGGTTGGCACATAATGTTCTCATGCAGGTGCACAAGTTTATGTTACACCTTTAGAATGTGTTCTTTTTCAGGTAGGACATTATTTTTAATATTGACAAAGAATGAAATTACCTAGTATGATTTATCATCATCATCATTGCAGTGTTATAGCCCATATGGCCACAGAAAAAACCCTTCCTCCCCCCCAGAGGGCAACATGTCCACAGACAGGGGTGTGATTATTGTGATGAGAATAAGGCTCAGTTTTGATACAACTATTGGCTCTATCCTTCTGCAGACCGAGGGAACAGGGAGTGATTCACCCTCCCCACTCACACACACACCCACCCACCCCACCCTGCAGCCCCCATGCCGGGCATTAGCTCCACCGCGCCTCGATATGAAAACTGGGACATGGACCACCTTGACCATTACCAACATTATTTCTACGACGACCACGACCCGGATGAGGATTTCTTCAAGTCCACGGCGCCCAGCGAGGACATATGGAAGAAATTCGAGCTGGTACCGACCCCGCCCATGTCCCCCATCCGGGCGGTAGAAGGGTCGGGCAGGGTCGGGCTGCTGTACCCGTCTCTGGGAGACAAGCTGGAGTGGGTTTCTCAGTTCTTGGGGCAGGAGGATGACCAGCAGCAGGACCTGCCTTGCAAACTGACCACGGCCAATGACTCCTTCGGGAACCTGAGCTCCATCATCATCCAGGACTGCATGTGGAGCGGTTTCTCGGCCGGGCAGCAGCTGGAGAGAGTTGTTGGGGAGCGCTGCGCCTCCTGTCCCGGGACGGGAGCGGCTGCCAAAGTCGCTGCCGGGTCTGCCGTTGCGTCCCCGGGCAGGACGCAGTGTGCGCCCGCAGACACGCCAGCCCTCAGCGGCTTGGCGGCGGACTGTGTGGACCCCGCTGCGGTGCTCACTTTCCCTTTAACCGGTGGATCCGGTGGATGCAAGAAACAAGTGTCCTCTGGTTCAGAGTCTCACACCGACTCATCAGGTCAGTAACAGACGGAATATGCAGCATAGGACTTTTCTATATTGTGAATCTTTTTTTCTAGTGTTCTGTATCTTCTAGTTTGTCTATGCTGAAATGAGCTATATGTTTGTTTATAAATTATGTAGCCTATTAGGTGATCACACATTTTATAGTAGCTTTCTCTTGGTATTTCAATAATATTCCACATACATTTTATTGACAGTTTATTTCAAGGGTGACTTTGGGTTTATAATGTCATGGTTTTTTTCCCTCTCTAATTTAGTCAACATTTATTTTTTTTTGCTTTGGTTAGCCTTTATCTGGCAATGAGGGTTGGCATGGCACATGATGACTGCATTGCGTTACCTTGGTGCATGCAACACATGCTTCAGGCCCAGAGAGTGACACGCCCATTGAAACATCTGCTGCTTGGCGGGGCTCCAGCAGACCAGCTGCTACCTTTCCCTGCTCCTCCAGTCTGACTTATGATAACAATATCCTCCCTGCACTCCCTGGCTAGGATTTGACATGAATTCAATAAAGAGTGCTCATTATTGGAACTTTATGTAACAAGGAGGGACAGGAGGGGAAGGGAGAGAGGAAAAAAAAAATCACCCCCTCTTTAGTTATTGTGTTTAGCCTATATTTTCTCTGACCGGAGCCTAGCCTTTTTCGTTTTCACTCCCTGAACCCATATGATCGAGTTTGGTATGTAGGCTGCCATGTGATGTGCAGCTTGGACCATGCATAATGGTGTGTGGAATGTCACAAAGGGAACTTGTTGCTACATTCCTCCACTCAACAGGCTGCAGCGCCAATTGTGTCAGTGGGTGGATTTGGTCCCAGCCAGCCCGGGCTGTGAATAGAGCAGGATTAGCCGTTTAGGAGGTCAGCTAGGCCTGCAGAATTCTTTGACGTGAGTTTTGAGGCAGCATTTCACACTGTCAGGGGATAACGTGTGCTCAAAGAAGAGCCATCATAAGAAATACATGTATGCTCTAATAAAGAGTCCGTATAGGGCTACTTCAGGGATTTTGTTCTGTATGCCTGGTAATATGAGATGTCATCTTTTGTCATATAATAGCTTTTGAAAATAAGAGGCTGGCACCCCTCCCTCCAAAACTCTTTGTCCGTCCCCTCTTTACCATGTTATTCTTGTACAGATTACTACTTTCTGAGCAGTCAAATCCATAGAGGTGCAATTACTTTAAAAGTGTGTTTCAGTTCACAAGAGCATTGAAATTCTCCCAAGAGTCTAGTCAGTTGGCGGGAATCAAGTCAATAAGACCTTCCCTTATATTTAATACACCGTTTCCACTCTAGTAAATAGAGCAGCAAATGGGTTTTTAAATGCGTGCGGTGCTGAATATTAGCCGGCTTGTTTTAACAAGTTGAAGAATTGCTGATTTTCACCCGAGTGCTTCTTAACCCAGCCTGTCTCTGCCTCTCATCCTCACTCTGTTCACATGAATGAAGAGAGAGAATTTCCTCTCAGGGAGCTGACCTAATGTTGTGATGATTCACAGCATTAGTGAGAGTGTGTATTTTGTAGTGTGTGTGTGTGTGTGTGTGTGTGAGTGAGAGAGATCACGCAGGTTTCATGAGGTTGTGTGAATTTATTTTTACAGAAGCATTTAATTGGCTTGAGGAGTCAGAGGGTCAGGCAGAGTGAGGTGGCTCAGTCATTTTTCATTTGCCTCGTCTTTCTCACCTCAGCTGTCACTTGTTGTCCTAACCACATTTTTTTCAATCAAACACTTTGTTTAATTGATTTCTTTTGCCCTTTCAGATGATGAAGATGACAAGGATGAGGATGAAGAGGAGATCGATGTGGTGACGGTGGAGCACAAGCAGCAGCAACAGCAGCAGCAGCGTAAACCTCGTCGACTGGTCAACACCCGTAAACCTGTGACCATAACGGTGCGGGCTGACCCTCTCGACCCCGGCATGAAGCGTTTCCACATCTCCATCCACCAACAGCAGCACAACTATGCTGCCCCATCCCCGGACACTCTCCCCACGCCAGCCGAGCCACCTCGGAAGAGGGTTCGGCAGGAGGCATCCACCCAGGCGACCCAGCCTCACCCGAACCTTCATTACCACCAGCCCCGGCCTGGCCACACCCCTTTGAACTTGGACAGCCGAAAGTCTCACATGGCTGGAGTCAGGTCAGAGTCACCTAACCTCAGCGCCTCCTCTCCTACCTCCTCCACATCGCCTTCATCTCCTCCCTCCTCCTTCTCTTCTTCCTCCTCCCATCCCCAATGCTCCCCGTCAAAGCCCCACTCCCTCTCTCACCTATCCAGCCCCCAGTCCTCCGACTGCGAGGACACAGACAAACGCAAGGCGCACAACTTTCTGGAGCGCAAGCGACGGAACGACCTGCGCTCGCGTTTCCTGTCGCTGCGGGACGAGATCCCCGGCTTAGCGGACTGCCCCAAGACTCCCAAGGTGGCGATCCTCACACGAGCCACCGAGTACCTGCAGCAGCTGCATGCCAGCGAGAGGCAGAAGGCTCAGGAGCGGAAACAGCTGAAGGCCAGACAAGTGCAGCTGCTGCAGAGGCTGGCACAGCTCAAACGATCCTGAGCGCCGGGGTCGGCTGCCACCACACACGTACACTCACAGAACTCAATGGGACTACATGAAGGAGAAAAGACACTAATGTTCACTTTGAGTTGGTCACGTTGGAATAGTGCGGGTGGATTTTTTTTTTTCCCTTCTGTTTTTGTGGTTTGCACATTAGCTACGAGTGATTGACAAGGTCACAAGCCGGTCGAGACAGCAAGCTAGGAACTGATCTTATGGGGAATCTTACGGGCTGATTATTATGTTCATGGTTACTCAATATAGATTTGTCAAACTGTTTTGTTTCCCCTTGCTAAAAATGGTCAAAACTGTTGCTTGCTACTGGAAGGCCTGCTGTGGATGCAGCAGCTTCCAGTTGATAAACTGCTACAACTGTGCTGTTTAACTGCTGCATGGTCTGGTCAGACGTCTCTTTTTGATAGGGCTTGGTGTGCTTGCACAGCAGTATTGTCTCCTCTTTCTATCAGTCTGAAGAGCCCTGTAGAGTTTCTTTCCCTCTTCAAATTTCAACTTTTTTTTTTTTTTTTTACACTGGTAGACGCTCAGCATACAACTTGTTTTGACATCAGGTTGAGTCTTTTTACTTCTATGTTCTTTTCCATTTTCCTTTTACTTTCCCCCTCACTCTCTGTATGATCTGACCTCTTCTCTGTTGTTTCTTGTCCTTTCCTTCTCTCTTTTTCCCTGTCAGCAGTTGAAGTTTCTAGCTTTATGCTTGCCGGTAATGGAGATGCAGGGCAGCTATAGTTGGACTGTACTGAGCCATGCAACAGTGATGTTACAACTGGATGGATATAATATGTTCTGCACCTCTGAAATAGCTCAGGTTAAGTCCCGACATCTGTGCCTGCAGGTTTTCACTGATTAACTTGTTTTCTTGTTGCATCAGAGATGTTTTTCGACAGCAGTGCTTTGCCCGCAGTAACAGCCTGTTCTGTAGCATTATTTGGAGAAAATGAGAATATACGCTGCCATCAAGGCATTGTTTGAGATTTATCATGTTTTCAAGCAACAATCTGCAAAAACAGTATGAAAATTGTAACCAGGATTTCACACTCTTTATTAGTGTTGTGTGATGGAGACCCGCCAAAAGGTGAATGTCGGCTTCAGTTAATTAACCAAAAGATGCCCTTAGAGAATGACTCAAATCTAATCTGTCTGTTATCAAAGATGCCAACTTTTGCTAGGACTTGAAGCCCACTGAGTTCCAACAATATATTTCTGTCATCTTGCTGTCTGATTATATTTGTACATTTTTTTTTTTTTTTTTTTTTTGCATTTGATGTAATGCCTATAGAAGCCTTTCAATGTAGACATTATGTATATATTACCCTCACTGTACAGTCCCTTCCAAACCAAAACCAGAGCTGTCTACTATACTCATCCTAGTTTTTGTTCAGCCTTGTGTGCTACACCGGGGCCAGGCTTGCTGGCTTTTCAAAGATAACTCAAAGCTTCTATTTTTGTTAAAAAAATGATTATGAAAAAGAGTCAAAATAAAACACTTACTGAACATTGAACACACTAGCCACTTTGTCACATTTTTTTGTTTTCATTACTTTTCTGTCTCTGGGGTTTCTTTATTTGTACAAGTCACAGTTGACAAAAGTTTTATACTATATTTTCCTACCGAGTTGTGTTTCAGTGTGAGCTAATGACTGTTTTTGTTATGTAGCTGGCAGGGCTTTATTGGTGGTTATGTGCTGAAAATTGGCATGTAAGGTCTGCTTTCTCTTTCTGTGTCTCTCTGGAGTGGAAAGCACCTGAAAGCTCTATTCAATCCAATCACTGTAGCTGTAGCGCTCTCTTAAATCTGGTGTGTGTGTGTGGGGGGGGTGGGGGGGTGGTTAAGAGGATCTACCGATTAAACTTAAGGCAGTGTGTAGCCTTTAGCGACCTTAATGTTACTGCTTTCTTTGCTTTTTTGCAGGCCCAGTGCTCCCCATTGTCCCATAAGCCATGCAACAGAGAACACTGTAGCCATGGATCTAGTACTGTAAATGACTCATAACTAGTAGCATCCCCTGCTTTACCAGCACTCAGGAAACCCTCAAGTAGTCTGTAGCTCTTGTGATAGGTCTTGTGCTTGAGAAAAAAACAAGCCTAATATTATATGCTGTGTGTATAATATAACCTCAGAAACCACTTTCAGAGATGAGAGAGGATTTAATCAGAGGATTCATGATGTACTTGGTTGAAGAAAGGAGATCATCATAAATTTTTCCCTTTTCCTTTTTCTTCTTCTTCTTCAATAAAAACTGCTAATTAATTCAGCACAAATCACCAATAGCTCTGATTTTATTTTATTTTATTTTATTTTATTTTTTTAAAGAGGGAGCACCGCCAGCAGTGGTTTGCCCCATACTTTTATTTTGTTTAACTTGTATTGGTCACTGGTCTCTGCGGTTGGCACAGTCATGGTAGCAGTCAACATTGCTTGCTTACTTTGGGAGTTCAGTTATGGTGATTTTGGAGCCTTGTCTCAGCACTTTGTTTTTTTCTGTACCTCATAAACCTCTATGTATGAAGAGTAAGTCAGAAAATTAATAAATTTCATGGTTTGACATCATAAACGACTTGTCATCTCTGTTTTTATCCCTTTCACACACACACAACACGAATAATCATCATCTGGTCCTGTATTTTTCCAGTGTCTGGCTTTAAACTGGATCACAGTGTTATTGTATTGCTCTCATTTGTTTTCCATAAAAACCACCTGTATGAGTGAGCACACATCTCCCTCTCCCCACTCACCATTTGTTCTGAGCAGTCTCCAAGGTAACCCGTCCTGGCATCTTTGCCATGGCAACAAGCATCTTTCCTCACCGCTGCAGAGCTCTGACAGTTTCCATAGAAACAATAGCAACTATTCTGCAGCCCTCCCTGTAAAGACATTTCATAGTCATTGGAAATGTCAACAAAAAGGGATGAGTCCGTTCAGAGATTCATTGTTATAGCTGAACTGCTTTTAATCCAGTTAAATAGTAGCTAAAGCAGCAGGAACCAATCAGAGGAGGCTGAAATGTTTTGAGAGAATTTCATTTATTTAGTCTAAAAATCAAAGACCCCTCTACATTAGCCCTCCCATCAATCAACGCTGTCACAGTAACGGCTGCCTGTTGCCTGGTAACAGAGCCCACCTCTCTATTCTACGCTCGCTGCGCATGCGCACGGCAGTCAGCTGGGCGCTGAGGCAGAAGCATCATGGCGGCGTCCAGTCGTAGCGTGCAGTCCGCTTTACGGAAAGCAATAACCCCGTCGTTGGTGGTGATTTTGGGAGCTACCGGCACCGGAAAGTCCAAACTGGCGATCGAGATCGGAAAACGGCTTCAGGGAGAAATAATCAGCGCCGACTCCATGCAGGTAGGAGAAGCGTTAAGACGAGGAAATGCGTAGGGAGACCTTGACATGGCAGCCATAATGCTCTAGATGACACAGATTATTGAAATAAATCGAGTAAAACGTCTGCTTTTCAGCCAGATTTGTACAAATCCATGTACAATCGAGCAGGTTGTCGTCTAACTCGGCGTTTTAACAGTGAAGAGTTTGTAGAAAGCTGAATATCACTGCGCAGGAGAGCAGGGGTTAGCAAACATCGGGAAAATGACAAACATTTCTATACAATCACATCATTTCTCAGCTATTAACAGTCAAAGGTTCGTATCCAGCATTGTTAACATCGCCGCAGATGTGTTGGCACGGTTTGATCTGCACCAGCATCAGTCTGAACGGCCTGTAGGACAGGACAGTGACATGAGGAAAAACAGGACACGCCATAAAAACGCCCCAGTAAAAACATGCTACAGACTTTGTTTTTGTGCAGAGGTCAGATCAAATGCAGTGAAGTCCATTAAAATATCGATACAGTGTCTTTCCCCAGAGCATACACACACAAAGGAAAAGGAGTGGGTCCGAAGCCTGTGCTGTTTTTTCATGAGATAAATGGAACTGATCCAACTCAGGGACAGTAGTAAAAAGAAGCACAGAATTGTATGGATGGTACATATAAGAAAACTAACATTTTATACGAATTTTTTTAATGAAATTTTGGCAACTTCAAAACAAATAGTACTTTGCTTGCAAGATAAACAACACAGTGATTATAAAATATACTGACTGGCCCCAGGATGACTTTTTTCCCCCAATAATTTATGTAGGAAAGCAAAGTAACAGTGAGTGCAGATGAGTCATGGGGGATTACATACTGTAAAGTGATTACTTTTGTTTTATTTTATACTTTTATAGCAAATCCAGTTAATCTGGCATTGCTTCTTTTATCAGATTCAACAGGAAACAGTTAAAAATGTATATGTTAAACAGCAAGATCTCAGTGCTGTGTGAGTATGCTGTATTGAAATCGGTATAATACATGTTCTGTGTGTGTGTGTGTGTGTGTGTCAGTCAGCAACATTTAAAAACTCTCATGCTTGCGTCGCTTCACTCTCCTCTCTCTCAGCCCCGCCCTCCCTTTTGGTTCTCAGGCTCCGTTGCCACAGCAACCAGAGGGCGCGCACATAGAAGAAAGGGTTGGGTTCTGGTTTGAGTCTGGGTCACACTACGGCGCTGCATGAACACACAGAAACACACACACACAGTAACTCCCAGTTTATCCCATCTTCCTCTTGCTTCCTCAACACCTTGCTTCCCCCTCCTTCCCGCCATTGTCCTTGAGAGTTTGCGTGTGTGTGTGTCCCTGCAGGGAGTGATTCTTCCAGCAGTCACCTAGTACTGGGTAAACTGGGTTACGCTAATAACATTTCAGCCCAGAATATCTCAACTAGCAGCAGCTTCTGGTGGAGAGAGAAACAGTGGCCTAGTTGCAGCGCGGAGCCCCAGCCTATCTCCACAATCCCTGGCCTTGTTGCTACCCTCCTGTTGGTGTGTGTGACAGCGAGAGAAAGCGAGAGAGACACGCAGACATGGAGTGAGTGAGAAAGAGACTGCTTATGTGAGAATGAGGCTGTGTATAGGCTAGAGCTGGCCTGTGTTGTCTTTGGGATAGGAAACAGTCTGGTCTTGTTTGGGAGAAAGCAGCATTGTGCTGAGCTGGTGCATATTCAGCGCCGTGCTACGCCGGCCCAGCAGCTGATAGTGAATGGGCACGCTGTGGCCACTGGGAAGTGTCTATTGTCCCGGGGAGAATTGGTTCCCACACTCCCTAACACTCCTATTGTGTTATCATCACCCCCCCCCCCCCCCACTCCCACCCCTGGCCCATGCCCCCAACCCACAGTTCATTGGACATGCAGGGGGATATTATTCACTCATTAAATGAACATGCTATCTATGGCACACACACAAGTGCTTCGCTGTACTGTCATTGAATGAGGCACTGCCAAATAGTGTAAACCCATGGTTCCCAAAGTGGGGTCCAGGGGACCAGCGGGGGGTCCTTCAGAGGCTTCCAGAGCTTTTACTCCCTAAAAGTTGGAATTATGGGAAAATGTGAGAGTATCAGTGTGATTTTATCTCACTGCAAGTCTGAGAAGTCTTAAATTAGCCATTCATTTAAAGTCTCACACAGAGAATCCTGGGTTTCTGTGCACCCTATTCATGTTTAGAGGAATCAAGATCTGGGTTAGTAGTACAGTACAAATTATGCTTTACTAAATTTAACTGGACTCAGTGGGCTTTTACATTTTAATTTCCTGAGGTTCCTTTTCTTGTACTGTGCACTTAGAGTTTTTGGTTTTTAAAATAGATTCTAGTCTTCAGAGGCTTAAATTTGTCTGTTTAAAATCACCCGAAAGAGTCTAAAATCCCAATTTGAGTCCTCAAAGATGCATAATAACCCTGTTTCCCTGGGCTATTTTGGAACATTTTAAATAGACGAGGATCAGCTTCTTGATATCAGAACATTTTCAAGCTTCTCACAGCTGCTGAATGTTTTAAAATGTGAATGTACAATTTTTTTAATTTAAAGTTGTAACAGATGAAACAGCCAAAGTGTACAACTGGAGACTTGTATACTCCTGTCTCTATCTATCTACCTGCCTATGATAATGCCACGTCAAGGTCACGAGTTACTGTTGCACTGATTATTTAAAATGCACGAGTCGTAGTATTTAATTGTTTGAATCAGGCTTTTGATGAGCCGACACCATTTGTTAATCAAGTGTGACCCCAAGGGAGAGGATGATTTATCAGGCCGCTTGGCTAATGACAACTCTTTGCAAGGCATTATCGGTAATAAGAAACAGTTGACATAGACGGTGACAGTACGGGGACAGAGTGAGTGCACTTCAGAGGTGATTCATGTGAGGAGTGCTGAGACTGAAACATTAGATCATCGTTCGTACGCCGCCTTGTTTATGTTCGGTTGCACATTACGGCGATGAGAAGCGCCGCTCAGTCCCCCGTCTCACTCTTCATTTTAAGGAAATTGGCAGCGACTGAGCCATGCCGCAGACAGTGTGCAGACTGTCCATGTTTTTATACGTCTTGTCTATTACCTCTTTTTTTTTCCCCTGTCTCTGTCTGAGGCGTGCAAACTAAAGTTTACTCATTAACTTGAAGGAACCGGGAAGTGAAACAGATGACTTGTACAATCTCAACATTTCAGGTTTATTTAAATTGAATAGTGAAATTAATGGGAAGCAATTGCAGCCTCGAAGGTAGGAAATTAATCTAAAATGATCATTAGTAATGCTACGTCTGCTCAATTGTGGTTTAATTGACTAAATCACACAAAACCACCAGTGCAGTTCTGTTAATACTTTATTCAGTATTAACATTATTCAATATTAAGATTTCAGTCACTTAATGGATTTGATGATTTCCACTCTCTAAATTTCTCACACTTACTCACAGTCACCTGTTTGATGCGTTAACTAATAACACATTGTTCCCACAAAATAAATTGTTTCACTGCAGGGTATATAAAGGGGTGTGTTTGAATGTGTATGTGCTGGTAGGGCTGTGGATTTCTTTCTGCTAAAGGGCCATCAGAGGTCCTCGGGGGCAATTTAACAGGTCATGCACATGCACGCACCATTACATTAGTTTGTGGGACCATTGGAAGTGTTGGTGGCCGGGTGACCCTTTGCTTTATGCGTGTATCAAAGAAGGAGTTACCGTTTTTCTCTTTCCCTCAGGACAGCGTGAGTAGTGGAGGTTGTGACAAAGGAAGGCAATTTGTGTGGCTTATTCATTTTCTGTTGAATGTGAGAAATAGAAACTGTAGAAAAGCTGTCATGTGTCACCTCGGCCCTTGTAGTGCCATAAAAGTGGAATGAAGGAGGTCTTTCTTAGTGAATACACCGAGGGCCGATTTGTCTTTTGATGGCAATGCAGCCAAGTGATTTGACCGCTGTTAGAGCTGCTTATTCTTTCAAAGGTTATTCTTATTATTGGCCAGAGGTTGTTGCACACAGACACACACACACACACACCCCAACTGCTCATCTACGTATTAAACACATCCTACACTCAAAAACTGTGCAGCTATGTGTTATATCCCTCTAATTCACTCGCAGTCATCCCTCCTCCTCTCTCTCTCTCTCTCTCTCTCTCTCTCTGCATATCTCTCTGTCTCTCTCTCTCTCCCCCCCAGTGTCTCTCTATCTGTCTGGTGTGGCTATGACCTGTCTGGGCTTTGACGTATCTGTTTGTATTGTAACTGAGGCGATGTTGCCGCCTCCCACATCCGATTTATGATGCATCTTTTTAAGTGATCTAAGCCTGTGAAGGAGCGTGCCAAAAAAGGGAGCTGATTAACTCTTATTTTTGCCTGTGTGTGTGTGTGTGTGTGTGTGTGTAAATTGCAGTCTGCGGGTGTGGTGATGCGGTCACTGCTACAGTAAGGCACTGAGGGAGAAGAGGATGGCAGGATGGAGGAGGAAGAGGAAGGGGTGGGGGGGTTGGGGGCCAACGCCATGAATGATTTATTAGTCTGGCATTACTGGGCCAGTCCCCACGGAGACAGAGAGAAGAGAGCAGGATGGAGGGATAAATTGTTGAAGGATGGTGCCTTGAGGGGGAAGGATAGAAGGGGAAAAAAAAAGAAAAAAAAGGCAGATAGGTATTCTGTTGTAAGTATAGTGGAGGAATGGATTCAGAGAGAAGGATATAAGTGTACAACCAGGGACAGTGTGCCTATAGGGCCATGTCCAGGGGTCAGATAAAGGGTGAATTTCATTGTCTGCTTTTTTGGACCACGGCTGACTTACTACAGCTGACCTTGTTATTATTTTTGAACAACGTTTTCGACATTTGTGGCATTTTATGGCAGTGAATTTTTTTGAAAATTTCTGTGCAAGAAAAAAATGTCAAGGACAAATGTTTTTTCCCTTTTTTTTTCTTGGAGAAAAAAAAAAATCCCTGAAACATATTTTAGATCCTCATGGATTCAGTGGAATCCAAACTACTAATGAAATAAAAAATTGCGGCTCATATAAGGTCTCTTTTACAGTGCACTCATTTTTAAAGTTATTGGCTGATTCTGAGTGATTCTGTACTGATAAACCTTTTTCCTCCAATATTTAAAATTTGTAAACCTTGCTTAGGGAGAGTGGGAATGATCAAACACCAATATCTTATTTGGGCTTGATTTAGATTTATGACAGACACACACCATCACGTGTCTAAAGGCCATAAAATGGTCACAACCGTGGGGTTCACTCATGAGGGAATTTTTGTTTTTGTTTTTACCTCGTGTTCAGCTTTGGGAAACTTGCTGTAAGTCACGTTGATGGTGCTGACCTGTGAGGGAATAGGTGGAGAGTTGGACAAAAATGGAACTCTACACTGAAAGGTGTGCTTCATCTCCTTTTTTCTTTTTTTTTTGACTTTCTCTGAATCTTATTTTATGTGTCAATGAGGGTTTGTTCTCTGTGTCTTTCTTTTTTTTCTCAATCTTCTCAGTCTCTCTTGCCCTCTTTCTTTCTTTCTTTTGGCCATGCCCCCCCCTCCTTATTTATGTGGCAGAGGAACAGCTGTCTCGTGCAGGGCGTAAGGTTGGCCAGGCAGGCCGGCTGCAGGCTCTGCAGAGCTCGAACACTGAGCTCATTGTCTCACTCACACACTCACACACAGACATTCCTCTCTTACTCACATACAAGCCAACGCCGTCACATCTATTCACATCCATTTAAAAAGCGAGACAGGAAAGAGTAGGCAGCTGAACCCCCGTTAGCTGGGTTTCCTTTGAACTGTTTTAATGTGAATTATGACGTTTTCAGTTAGAATAAGATGAATGTGATGAGAGAAATCGCCAAAGTATTTTCTCATCAACTTCCCAGGAAACACCCCTCACAAGTCTCTTAATTTGATTCTTTTCAGTGATAAAGAAATGACACAACATGCTAAGATCGGAACATTTATGGGAAGAAAAAATAACACCGGGATTGGCTTTGTTGTTTCATCCCTTCGCAAGTTTAGAGGTGGCTGTAAAATATCTGTCCACCTCCTAGAAATGTTGCACATGCTGGCATTTCCATGAACATGCTGCTGATTAAAAGGAAACCGCTAAGTGCATTTTCATGTTTGGTCTTCAGATGGCATGAAATATGACCAGCATTAGCTGCGACCAAACAAATTGCTCAGCACTATTGAATTCTTCCTCCTCTTTTTGTCATGTTTTTCTCTCTGTAACAGTACTCGAAATCCTCCTTCCAACCCAGCTGATACAGAAATTTCCTGACTAAATTTTTTTGCATCATTTCAAATGCTTACTTAAAAAATCTTGACACTTACTCACCCAATCATCTCCTTTTATTGTGACATCTTCTTTCTGTTTCCTTCCAGAAGACATATAAACACGATTAGCTGTGTTGATATTTTTATCTTTGATTCCTTTATGGCTCTGAGCTGGAACATCACTGCAATTTGTAGCTCATTTCCACCACCTCTGCTGGAAGTGTTAATTTCTTTCTCATTTTCTCTCTCATTTGCAGCTTCCCCTCAAAGCATTTTTTTTTTCCTCCTCATATCTTCCACTCAAGTGGCTGTTTTCATTTTTCTTATGTACATTCCCGTCTTCTTCTGCCCGCTTTTACTCATGGGTCTCCTTGTCCTTGTTAAGGCGAAATTAAAATCATCACAATCTGTTTTTTCCAACACTCTCACACGAGAACACATAAATGTACATTAAGAAGTGGTTACGTAACAATTAGCTGTGTACTCTCAGCGGCAGGTAACAGAACGGACAAAATGAGAGGGATCGTGAGGAGGAGGAGGACAGATGGAGGAGAGGCCACTCTACTACTCTCTCAAGTGAAATAAAGGCAAGATTCAGGAGATGAAAAGAGGATAAGATGATAAAAAACCAGCACAGTGCTGTAATTCTATACGGATGATAGCTGAACTGACTTTTGTTCTTGTCCTTGGAGGCAGCAGTCGACAAAATCTTACTTAATAGCTGGTCCGTAGCTTTCAGTCAGTATCACATCACATCTTCCTCAGCAGATGGAGTTTTGCCCAATATTCATGATATCAACATCTTTAAGTTGACATAGAGGAGAAGTCCTCAGAAAAATGTATGTCTGCAACTCCACGGCAACCGGGCAACTCCATCTTTTGAGGAAGCTCACATGAGTGGTTTGAAAACTCCCGGACAGCTGCTGAACGGGCCATGTGGTGAGCATGTTGCGTCAACTTTGAAAAAGTTGCGAGTGTTTATTATAAAGAGAGCCTTTGTCTTTTCACCATGTGGTGAACAAAAGTGTGTCAATGTGGGAGGTGTGTGGCTCAAAATGAGGGACACATGACCCTTACTCAGTAAGTGGTGCTCTCTCTCTCTCTCTCTCTCTCTCTCTCTCTCTCTCTCTCTCTCTCTCTCTCTCTCTCTCTCTCTCTCTCTCTCTCTCTCTCTCTCTCTCTCTCTGTGTTAACACACACACACACACACACCAACCTGATGCCAGTCTATCTCACTGAGCATCTCTATCTGGCTTTCTCTCACCATCCTTCTGCTACCTATCATCCTGTCTTCTCTCTGTACAATCTGCATGAGTGTGAGTGTGAGTGTGAGTGTGTGTGTGTGTGTATGTATGTGTGTGTGTCTGAGAGAGAGAGAGAGAGAGAGCAGTGAAGACAGAGGAGGGGTGATGGTGGATAATGTGTGCAGATTTGTCAGGGAGCATCCTGTTCTCTGTAACAAGTACACAGCGCTCTTCTGTCTGTTCATCTCCTTTTCTCTCTCATCTTCTCCAACACTGTTGTTGGAGTTGGAAAAAAACAAAACAAAACCTCCCTTCAGACCTTCACCTTCATCCATTCATCTCCATCATCTATCCATCCATCCGTCCATCCATCTATGCATGCATCCATCTCTCCCTCGGCTGACAGTGGTGTCGTGCAGGGAAGCCGTGAATAATTTATCAGGCTGGGTTGCTCTGCCCTGCCCTGCTCCCCACTTTTGGCTTGCTGCGGCGCTGAAGAACATTTGGTGAAGTACAGGCAACCCACATCCATATCACCAAGGATAGGATCAATAACCTGTGCACTGTTGTATTGACTACCCCATCCATGTATGTTTGGTTAAAAGGTCTGTAATGTTGCCTTGAAATATAAGATTTAGACTACAGGAAGATGCTTGATAACAAAGTTAGTGGCTATGTAAGAGGATGTGGGCATGCCTTACACCACAAAGTGCTTCCTAAACTGAAAAAACTATGTCTGAACATGACAAAGACGTCTGGTTTTCCCTTACATTTTCTGCCTTTTTCTGACCCGACAAAAATTACACAGAAATAGATCCAAAATAGGTGTTTCACACAAACTGAGTAAAAATGAAACAGCAACTATGGAAAAAAATCTACAACTCAAAAAACCTTAAACCAAAACACTACAACTAAACTCAATCAGAAAGTGCAACTGAATCTAAGAAGGAAGAAAAATGAAAACAAAAGTATAAAACTTTGGAGCAAAGAAGCTCAGAGCACAAATGCAGTTTTCACAGTTTTAGCTGGCAAACATCAATTTTATTGGATTTTCAGTTGTTGCTAATTAATGTTAGCTAAATTAGTTAATATTAGCTCCATGAGTTTGTTGAAAATGTTGGCCCTGGCTGAGTTTGTGATGTTTCTAATTGAAGTGCTTTAAAATTTAAACAAGGAGAACTCTGTAAAGGGGTACATGTTGTGCTTAAAGACTTAAAAACTTTCCACAATGTGTTGTTTATCATATTCAGATGGGGAAAATCAACTTTCAATTTAAGTCAAGGGCAGTTTCATTCATTCTTTCTTTCTCATGCTGTATGAATAATATTAGTGTGTTCATTGCTTCAGTCCCAATAGCCGCTATAAATGCTTTATTTTCCTTCTCTGAATTTTTGAACAATGGAAAGGTTCACCAAGATTTTTTTTTCCCAAATCAAGGCTGAATCCAAAGAAAAGTTTCAGCCCTTAAAAGTGTTAGGGAAGTTTTGTTTTGTTTTTTTTTTGTTTTTTTTAAACTCAGAAGGGTTTTATAAGGTTTTCCTGGCATCTTCACACTGATTCACATTTTGAGCCACACACACACACACACACACACACACACACACACACACACACACACACACTTTGAGTGGTGTTGGTAGACAACACATAAATACTCAGCAGAAGACAGGGCCATGGGGTGTATTCACATTATAAATGAGGTTAGATGTGTATATGTTGTCATCTACAACTGAACAACTTCAGATCAAAGTTTAACTTGTGTTTCTCTGCTGTCAAAATATTGTTGCACTGGCCTAGAATTCATCTACAGTACCAACAACACCAAAATACTTTGACAGATGGACCGATGCTGCCATACATTTCCTCTTGCGTTTGTTACGTTGCAGTGTGGTAAATGCTGAGAGTTGAAGAGGTTGTACATTCTCCTAAATTGCAGTTACTTGACACCAGTTCACTACATCTGCACCCTCTTTTTTCCTTTCATCCCTTTCTATAATTAAAAGTGATCCACCAATAAAACTGCAGCGGAAAATGTCTTATATACACCCGTTGAACAAGGTGTTAGCAGCTGGCCACTAACCTCTGCCAGCTGCTTCAAAATAAAGGCCTTACAGAGGTTTGTCAGTGGAGGACGTTAACCGTAGATTAACTGCACCACAGCCATGACAGCTTGGAAAAGGAGAGCAGAGGAAGAACAGTTCAAACCACAGCGACTGCTGCATTATGCAGGAGCTACAAATTTACTGAAAGCTTATACCGATCAGCCATGACGTTAAAACCGCTGAGAGCTGGAGTGAATAACGTTGATTGTCTTGTTACAATGGCACCTGTCGAGGGGTGGGATATATTGGTTTATATTAGGCAGCAAGTGAACAATCAGTCTTGAAGCTGATGTGTTGGAATCAGGTAAAATGGGCATGTGCAGGGGCGTCAGCAGCTTTGACAAGGGCCAAATTGTGATGGCTAGACGACTGAGTCAGAACCTCTCCCAAGCTGCTCGTCTTTACATCACTCAGTTCATGCTATGCAGTGGTTGGTTAGTACCTACCAAAAATGGTCCAAGGAAGGAGAACTGATGGACCAGCGACAGGGACATCGGACAGGTTATTTGACACACGTGGACAGCAAAGGCTGGCCTGTGCAGTCCAGTCCCACAGAAGAGCTACAGTAGCACAAAGTGCTGAAAATGCAGAGTGGCCATGCTAATCCACGTCCACTGCCGACAGTGCCTGTTGAGTGGTGGACAAAACTGGCCTGGTCTTATGAGTCTGTTTGCATCATGTGGATGGCCCAATGCGTGTGCGTTGTTTGGGATAAAGATGGCAGCAGGGTGCACCATGGGGAAATAGTAAGCCAGCGGAGGCAGTATGATGCATTTGGCAATTCTCTGCTGGGAAACCTTGGGTCCTGGCATTCATGTACATGTTACTTTGACATGTACCACCTACCTAAACATTGCTGCAGACCAAGTACACCCCTTCATGGCAATGGTATTCCCTGGTGGCAGTGGCCTCTTTCAGCAGGATAATGTTCCCTGCAACACTAAAAAAAACCATTCACGATTGGTTTGAGGAACATGACAAAGAGTTCAAGGTGTTGACTTGTCCTCCAAACTCCCCAGATCTCAGTCCAATCTAGCATCTGTGGGATGTTGTGGCTGATTAGTGTACTTTATATGGAGGAGATAAAAATAGTAAATGATGGCATAAAAGCCCCAAAAGTCTGTTATAATCCGCTGTAAGAGTAGGAGTTTAATGGAAGTTCTTTGTCCTAGAAAGCATAAAGTCCCTGTTAACAGTGTAGAAAAAAGCTTCCATTAAACAAACAGGTCAGGAAATTGAAATCTATACTGGTGGTAGGGTGTGTACAAGCCTGTGTGTATGTCCTGTGTGTGTGTGTGTGTATTTGTCAGTGTCAGAAACTAGAAGCAGGGCTGTTATGGAGGAAGGAATCAGTTGACCACATGAAGTGGGTCTGTCGTCCACATGAAGTGAATCTGAACGTTCCCGCAAATGATGATGCACACCTCCTTTATCCATTTTACATCACCCAGTGACCAGGCTCCCGCCTGGAATGTGCCAGCTGGGTGTCATACAGTAGTCCATCGTGATTTTCATTCTCACACACACACTGATCAGTGTGTGTTCTGCTTTTATAAAAGCATTTATTTTCTGTACTTTTGCCCCCCTGTTAATTGGTTCCTTCTGTGTCGCCTTCAGGTGTACCAGGGTCTCGACATCATCACCAATAAGGTGACACCCGAGGAGCTCGTCCAGTGCAGACATCACATGATCAGCTTTGTGGACCCTCTGGTTAGCAGCTACACGGTGGTGGACTTCAGGAACAAAGCCCTGGCTCTAATATCCTTTCGTGAAAACACAGGGAAGCAGAAGAGTAACATTTTCTGTAACACCTCTTTCCACACGTTGCTATCACCCTGTCACATCTTCACCCCCTTATTAATAAGTGGAAACTGCAGGAAGGAATTCAGTCGATTTGACTCATACTAATTGGTCGGCAGGTGTGTGTGTGTGTCTGTGTGTGTGTGTGTCTGTGTGTCTGTGTGTCTGTGTGTGTGTGTGTGTGTGTGTGTGTGTGTGTGTGTGTGCGTGTGTGTGTGTGTGAGTGAGAGAGATCTGCTATGTCCTTGTTTTGTCAGTGTGTCTCACTGCAGATGTTGCACTGAAAATGAGAAGAGAGAGAGATCACTAGAGACGATATTTTTAGAGGAGTCTGTGTCTGTGGTTCGTCTACACACACATACACACACATGCGAACAAATGTTGGTCCCTTCTGTAGTTGTGAGGACCCTCATTGGCATATTGTATTCCATAGCCCCTTATCCCCCCCTCACTATTTAAATGGCTAACCCTAACCTAAATGTAATGCTAACCTTAAGCCCTTAACTAAGTCTTAACCCTCAAATGGCTCTTTGAATGAGTGAGGACTGGCTAAAATGTCCTGACGACAATGGTGTTGAACTAAAATTCACACACACACACACGCACACACACACACTTTGGGCAGTCACACCCTCCTGCAGACAACGGCCGTCACACAGATGTGGAGAGAGGAGGCGATAACTAGAGACGGTATAAATAGATCAGGATGGCATGCACACACATACTCCTCTTACTCTGTCGCTCTCTCTCTTTCTTATTCTCTCTCTCTCGCTCTGTCACACACACATACACACACACTCTCTCACCAGTGCAGTGAGGGGATGCGGTAGCTCCAAGAATAGGCTCAGTGCAGTGCGAGCCTGCTGGTGGGAAGAGGGAGGAATGGAAAGGGATAAATACAGATTAAAGGGATAGAAGTGGTGTGGAGGATTTTAAACTGTAAAGCACGAAAGAGAGACGATAGAGGGGAAAAAGGAGGGGTGTGTGTGTGTGTGTGTAATAAATACCATGAGAGGGCTGACAAGCTTGAGAGGTTCAAAGACACAGGACCTAATGACACATCATCAGCTTTCAATTCTTCATTCAACGTGTCTATCACATAAATTCCCTCCTCAACCCCTGCTTTGCTTCTCTTTTATTGCTCTTTCTTGTCCCTCCTTCAGTTTTCTTCACCTCTAGTCAATGATCCTCACTCTCTTTCTATATCTTGCCCACCCCCATCAAAACACAGTGATGCATCCCTCTGAGCATGTGTGTGTGAGAGAGAGGGGGAGGTGAGTGACGATGGCTGGTGGACCTGGATCTCATTTGAGTGGTTATTTAATTATCCCTGAGTAGAGAAGGTGGGCGACAAGAGGAAGGGAAGAGGGGAGCGAGAAGGAAAGGTGCAAGATGAGAGAAACAATGCGACAGAAAAAGAGAGAGAGAGAGGAAAAAGGTGTGGCATGTAGGATGTGTCTTTGTGACCAGTAAGGTTTTGGTTTTTTTTGTTGTTTTTTTTAACTCCAATATTGATTTTGATTTTTGTGTTTAATTTTAGAGGTGGACCAAACTGTGTGGCTGATATTGAGTTTGTAATAAGACAGGCGTCGATTCTTTGGTTGCAGCTAACAGTTATTTTAATTATGACTTAACCTGCCTGATGTTTTTCACAATTAATCGGTTGATTTTATGGTCTATGAAGCTTTAGAAGATAGAGCAAATTTGTCTGATAGTCCAAGCTGATGTATTCCTTTAGCTTGGATTCCCAGTCTCTGGGTTCAGAGCCCTTCTAGTCGGCCACAAGATGATTGATGGGATAGAAAAGAACAAAAACAAAGTCATACTGCACAGATTTAAATGCATTGTTTATACTCATCTATAATCTTTGCTTTGTTTGTGAATCTTTTGGATAGTTTTACATCTTGGGCCTGGAACATTGACTCATTAAAAGTGCACCTGTCAAACTTCGGGTGGTGAAACACTCTGTAAAAAAAAAAATGTAGAGGAAATATGACATTTATGTTTGTTTCATGTGTTAATTTGAGGAAGGTTACAGTCTCCTCATTGGTTCAAGCGGATGTGGTGTTTTCGTCTGCCGCTATTTTTCGTCTCTTCAGTGGAGCAGAAGCTTGAAGCAGCTGCTGTGGCTTTTACTTTTATGTTCCACGTGCTGTGTTGTGGAATCACTAAAAGACAGTTCCAGTGTGTTGAGGTTTTTGCTGGGTTTTTTTTCCCTTCTCTACACTGATTTTCTCTGTACACTGCTTTGCAGCTCCTCTGTCATGAGATATTATTCAATTTTCTGTTTTTTTTCCCATGTTGTTCTTCCAGGTAAATATTCTGAAACAAACGTTTTCCCACTAAGGATTAGACAGCCCACCCAGTGCTAGATTAATATCATATTCTTTGTTTTGTGTTTATTTTCTGTGGAGCTATAGTGAAAGTGGTATGTTCGCTTCAATGTTTGCTATTATTTGAATACTTTACTTCGAATAGGAACTCTCTGATATCAAAGAGGCAGAAAACTCAATTTTCTCTCGCCTGGATTCTCTTCTTTTCTTCAATGTGCACAAAATATAAAACCATTAAACAGGCTTCTTTGAAAATGTACAGTTGATATGAATAACCTGAGGAGTTGAATGCAATTTAGTAAAATGTGACTGGCAGCGTCTCAGAATGGCCGATTGAATTAGAACCAGCTGGAACCAGCAGCAAGTTGTTTTTATGCCATTAGAGTTTGAATGCCACTAAATAAGCTTCACAGGTCATTTCAGAATGGTGTTTAATTATTGTGCGTTCATGTACATAAAATGTGTGAACATCAGTTTCCTCCTTAACACACTCAACATAGACGACATGCACAGCAGAAACAAACTGCCAATCATTGTTGGAGGAACAAATTACTACATTGAGTCTCTGCTGTGGAAAGTTCTCGTGGATACAGGGGTGAGTGCCATAACAGTACAACACAAATACACCTCCCTTTGTCCTCTGTAAAACTAAAACTTTAAATGAAATATCTTTCACAGCAGGAGAACGAAGAGTCGGGGGATGGAGGCGATGGGGCTCCAAACAGGAAACTGGAGCTGGAAAAACTGGGAGGAGCAGAGTTACACAAACGACTGGCAGAGGTGGACCCCAAAATGGCTGCCATGTTGCACCCCAATGACAAACGCAAGATTGCCAGGTGATACAGCTGGTAATATCTTCACTGCTGTGCGTGTTATCGTGAATATCTATATTGATAGATAGGTAGCAAACAAGAAAAGAAACACTAGCAATATTAGTGAAGTATGTAGAATAGAAATGTTTTTCATTCCGTTAATATACATTTTGGTGCCTAATTATCAAACAGATTGTCCGAGGGCTATCAGCTAGCTAAACTAGCTAGCTAAACTAGCTAGCTGTCTGGCTTACTTGCTGTGTAATGTGATTGAATTTTGAATTGTGTCACAGTTTTGCTGTTTTTAAATGTCCTGTCTAACAAAATTATATTAATTCTAGTATTAAATATGAAACAATTTTTACTTTGTACAAATTACATTGTACTGGAAGCATAATTGTTAATAATTCATTAAGAATTGTGAATATGTTTTTTATGCGAGTGCTTCTAGTTCGGTAACATTTTGCCAGATCTTTATATGAGTGAACTGGGGAAACTCTCTTTTCGTGGTGTATCATGTTTGTAGGTGTGTCTTGTGGTAAGTTGTTTGTACGTACATGAGTGCATCACAATATTTTCGAGTTTTCTCATGTTATGTCCTGAAACTCTGAAGATCTGTCTCAGGCTGACAGTCACAGTATATGACCTCCGCCCAGTGTACGCTGACAGAACGGGTGTCTGTTTACACACATGCACACGCATATGCACAACACTACCATCTTGATGAGTAGCAGTCAGCGCACTCTGGTCTTTTGTGTGAGCAGGTTAGGTTACCCTGCTCTTCCAGTTGACAGGAGAGGACAGGAATCATCTTTTCATCATAACGTCAGAGTGCAGCCAGGCACAGCAAAGAATCTGGTTTGGATTTAAATCTGAGCATCTTAAAAGTTTGGCTGAAAGATAGAAGGGTGTGCTGGTGAGAAAAAGAGTGTGATTTCCTACGGTAAATGGTTTCATCTTTTTGGTGACATTCAAGCTCTACTTGAACTAGTTTCTTAATTTGTTCTTCAGAAGGGGAGTTTTAATTCATATTGGATTTAATGGATGAGTGGATGGTTAACTCAGCTACTCCCAGTTTACCCACCGAGGCCTGACATACAGGGATGGGAACGTAAATTCACAATATAGTGGAAATCATAGGAATTTGTATCAGTCTGAAAAACCTCTTTAAATGATTTGTTTTATTTGGTTGCATGTACACAGTGTTCCTGTGGGAAATGCAGCTTAGGGTTTTATTTAACCTTTACGTCTTTGCTTGGATGTTTATCTACAGGAGTCTGCAAATCCATGAGGAGACAGGCATCCCTCATAGTCACTGGCTGGAGGAGCAGAGGAGGCAAGACGGAGGCGATGGGCTGGGTGGGCCGCTGAGGTACCCGGACCCCTGCATTTTCTGGCTGCGCGCTGACATGGAGGGTAAGGAGCAAGGATTGCATCCATTTCCATGCACACAAACAGAAACGCTGATATTTATGTGGGAGATTCAGTTCAGCATGAAATAAACCTTTACGTGTGTTTGTTTCATTATTCTTGTTACACTTGGTACATTTCTTTATCTTTGTTCCCCTCCAGTTCTAGACAAGCGGTTGGACGCTCGCGTAGATGAGATGTTGTCTGCAGGACTGATAGAGGAGCTCAGAGACTTCCATGTCCGCTACAATCAGCAGAAAGTCCAGGAGGACAGGTAAGCAAATCAGCAGCGAAACATGTCCACCCTCCTGAAAATGAACAGTAATCCAGATCCTGTTTATCCTAAGTTACGTTTGTGCTAATAAATCTCTTTTTTTTTTTTTGGATAGTTGTTTTGCTCAAGGAAAAAACCATTGGAATTGGGATTTTAGGATCTTGGGAAATGTTGTATCTTAAATGAATAATCCAGACATTCAGTCCGGACACGGAGTTAACTCCTCTCGTCTGTGTAACCAGGGCAGTAGGAGTGAAGTGAAGCCAAGCAGCTATCCAGTTATTTATTTCTCCTTCCCAGTCTGACTGGTCACTCTGTTCTGTACGGCCTCGTTTCCCAAAAGCCCGAAGACCAATTTAGATACAGCCCACACTGTTGCGAGTTTAGATCAGATGGGACTGATATTTCTTTAGGATGTCCAGTGATTATTAATAATTGCAGCGATAAGGCCGCTCCATAGGACATTAGCACCATCAAGGGAGTCTTGTGATTAGAGCTTATTACCTCGGGGGCCTCAGGAAATTTATCCCACACTGAATGGACATTGTGGTGGCCCTGGAACAAATTACTTACAGTGCTATAGTTGTTTGTCATACTATGGATTCTATTTGAGGACATTGTAACTTGATAAAGTTTGATATTTTGTCTCTCTCACAATACCAAACTTGTGTCTTAACAGTAGCCGCATGAGTTTGATTTGTATGGATCTACTGTTTTCTGTACAATGAATGGGGCTGTGTCTGCATTACTGTGATCTAGAGGCCATTTCTCAGCGTGCTTCATTATCAAATAACCGACCTCCTATGGTTTTAATAGGGCAGCCCCCTCTTATACTTTCAAAGAGCTCTGCCGCTTTTGATGTCAATCCTGGAAGGTTTCAAGACTGAATCATTTTCAAATTCATTGATACAGGAATAGCAGTAACTGTATTTTCACCAAAACCACTATGACCCAGATTTGTCAGCACACTTCTGCCAAATCCACAATGGTCTTTCAAGCACGGCTGCCAAGAAGAGGCAAGAAAACTGGCCACCAAATGAGGAAAAATTACTTCACACCTGACTTTGCTGTGTGTGGCTGTGACCTGTTATGAATGCCCAATTGGACTGAAAGGTTAATAGTTAACTATAAGGTCCACATTAATGCTAATAATTGAACTCAACTGGCCACATACAGGAAAGGATTTTTCTTGTTAAAGGGTGAGAATTGGAATTTATTGGAATCGCCAGTGAGACTTTTCTGACCCGTGGAAAAGTGTTTCAGAAAACACAGACCTCATAATATGCGACCTGAGCCAACAGAACGTTCGTCTGGGTGCATTTACTTCTGTCTTGCACCGTAATGTTCAAGCACTACATGTACAATTTCAGACAGCTCGTAAGACAAAGAGTCCCTGTAATTGTCTGTGAATTACCGCTCACAGTCACCGTGGAAAATGTCATGATTGACACTTCCACTTACGAGCACACGCCAATTGATTCAGCAAGCTTTATTTTTACTTTCTAGCAACAAGCACTTTCTTTGGCAGGAACAAAGTCGCCACATAATCTCAAACGAGACGTTTCTAGATTTAGCTACAGCAGCTACCTACTCACCATATGCAGAAACAAAGAGATAAATGCATCAAATTGTACTCAAATTGTACTATCTGGATATTTTTTTTTTCTAATCTCCGGGCATGTGGAATATATGAGTCTTAATATATTCACTGAGTTCAAATTTAGCATTTACAACAAACATTTACAGTAGAATTAGGCCTGTTTTTGTGCACAACATGACATATGTTGAAACGTGTATGAACTTCACTAATAGCTGAAACAGATATGTGGAAGCACACTGCTGTGTGCATGTCTTTGAGAGCAGATATTGATATTGTATATATATGTGTGTGTATGTGTGTGTGTGTGTGTGTGTGTGTGTGTGTGTGTATGTGTGTGTGTGTGTGTGTGTGTGTGTGTGTGTGTTGGGGTGTGGCTGCAGGGAGTTGATGCATTGGTGGAATGATGCCCAGGAAGCTGCCAATTCCCTTCTTTCGTCCCTCCTTTCTTTCATCACCCCATCACCCCATCCCACCTCATCAACCAGCCTCCTCCTCTCTCTCTGTCTCCCTCCATCCCCGCCACTATTGCCCTCTCAGCAATCTGATCAACCAAGCACTTTACCCCCCCAACCTCTCTTTCACTCTCTCTCTCTCTGTCTGTGTCTCCTTTACCCTCACATCTCCATCCCCAGCTGGCTGCTGTGGCCAGACATCAAGGTCAGATCTCTCCCTCCCTCTTTCCTTCTCTTCCTCTGTCTTTCTTTTCCTCCCTCCATTGACTGTACATTTCCTGTGCTCTGTCGCTATTCTCAAATTTCTGTCTCTGCCCGTCTAGCCAGATTTATTTTTGTTATTTCCTCCTCTTGTTTCTGTTACAAGTTATAAGTTATGGGCCAAACATAGTAATTATTGTTATTATAATGTTTGGTCTATGGTATGTTTAAATAAAGAAAATGAAAATGTTTTAGAAAGAGACAAAATTGACCGCAAGAACAGGGACTGTTAGGTAAAAATTAAACCAGAGGAATTAAAAGCCCCAAATAAAAGATAAGATAAAAGCAAGTATATAAATCAAGTCAGTTCAAACATGTGGTTTACCCAAAAAAAAATCTTGTTCCCATGTCCAACGTATTGACCTGAACATTATCGGCGTACAGGTCATCGGCAAACATTCTCTCTTCCATTTCTCTTTCCTGTTGGCTCCCGGGAGGTTTTTCTTTTCTGCACGTCTTCACCTGCCAAAAAATACTTTCACCTGGACACATTACAGCTGTACAGATTAAATAAACAAGTCATGGTTTTATTATTTCACTGATAAAAAGTGCCTGGTTAGACTTGTTGTTCTGTGAACTTTGTTGCCAGATAAACTTATACGTACGCATGTGAAGCGTATACACGGCAGTGGAAAACAACTGAACACACAAAACAAAGCAGTACTGATGATTACTCATAACAACATCCAGAGTAAAGGTTCTGCCACTGTCTGGTGAGCTAACCAGCGGGTTTCTGCCCCAACCGGATGTCACTCCGGTCAGGCGACTGAGTCCCAGCACCTGTGGGTTTCTCTGCCAGTGCCATTCAGTTTTTTTTAATGTCAGTCTGTCACTTTGTCCCCTGAAGGGCCTCGCATCTGCTCAGACTGATATTCTTTGTTCAGGCCGGGAAGGAGAGATAGAGGAGGAGGAGAAGGTGACATGAGTCACCACCGGGTGTCTAGAAATGTCAAGTTGGAGACGGAAACTTTTTGTATTGATGGATAATGTTTCATTTCCTTCTCTCTTATCCTTTCCTCCCTTCTCTTCCTCCCCTGTCCTCTACAGTCAGACCTATCAACATGGGATTTTCCAGTCGATTGGGTTTAAGGAGTTTCATGACTACCTGACCGGTCCTGAAAGCAGCACCCAGCAGGAGAAAGAGACACTACGCAACAAAGGTCAGAAAAATACCTGATCAAAGTCACAGAGATAGGTTTAGATTCACTGGTTGGCTGACACGTTTAAAGATTTTTCTCCTGTTTTTTTTTCTTCTGTAACGGCCTCCTTTTAACTCTGTCCAGGTATAGAAGCTGTGAAGATGGCTACAAAGCGTTACGCCCGCAAACAGAATAAATGGGTCCGTAACCGCTTCCTTAAACGTGAGTACCCTTCACCCACCTTACTCAGTATGTTTCTAAGGGTGTGTGTGTTTGTCCTCCGCAGTCCAGTTCCTTAGCAATCAGCAGTCTCTTTAACAAGACGCGAATCATGCACTCCATTAGACACACAATAAGCCTCTCAGACACTGTATTGTATTCCAGTTTACAGAGTGTGTGTGTGTGTGTGTGTGTGTGCACAGCAGGATTTGGAGGATGTTACTTTCACAATAATCACTACATGCCTTGATTTTCTGTTAAAAAGTTTCAGCAAATCCAAATGCTGCGGATCAAATTTAACCTGAAAATGCAAAAGTGAATTTTTATTTGGCATTTTCAGAAATAGCATCATTTGCTTTCTTGCCCAGAGTTTGATGAGAATATTGATACCAGCTATGCTAGGCTAACCACAGGACTTGGTTATCCTAAAATGAAGACTGGAAAAGCTAGCTGAGCTCTTCCCCCAAAATATAAGCTCAGTAATGAAGATGTTATGTTGTGTTTGTTTAATCTATACAAACACCAATGTGTAAAAACGACAACTTGTGATCTATATATGACAGAGTCTGGCTAACTGTTTCCCCTGCTTCCAGTCTTTATGCTTGTCATAGTGTTCTGTATTTCAGTTGTGGATATCTGATTAATTTATTCACTGACACAAAATTGGATTTGATTTTATGCAGCGTACATGAGCTGCTGTGACGCTATCGAGGGGATCATTTTTCAACATCCTTCCGTGGTGTCCACCTGCAGCTGACCCCTTTTTTCCAGGACCAAGTCCCCTGTAGCATCAGATGCATAGAAATGAAGTGTAGTGGCTGGTTAGCTGCCAGGGTGACTGGCACAGCAGAATAGACAAATATAGCCAGCACAGCCAAGACCAGTCTGTGTTTGGCAGGAGGTGATTTCCCACCCTGGTCACAACCCGTGAAAGTCAGACGTGTTTTAAAATGCATATGTAGGCTCTGTGTGTTTCTCTGTCCCAAATGGAAACCTGGCCTCTCTGTCCCACCAGCAGCATGCCCTGTAGTAACCCAGCCTCCTAATCCTGTTAGGCCCAAGTGGCTTAGGCCACGCCAGGCCCTAAACCTCAATACCCCTCTTTCTGACTGCCTGCCTACCCTCTGCACACACCATATGGTCTTTATCACATGTGTGTGTGTGTGTGTATCTGTGTTACTGCCCTTTTACATATACCGTAATCTGTCTGAAGTTGTCTGTGCTTTTGCGCATGTGTTTCAGGCTGTGTATGTTTCTCATGGACGCTCTGCTCAGAAGTCAGCTGAGCAGAGTGTCCAGTGTCAAGGACCATGAGCCTCCTGCAGCTCCCCAAAAACCTCAGTTTAACAGAAATCATCCCAGACAGTTGTCTCCAAGTATAACCATAAGTAAACACAGAAAGTAGTCCTCTGGAAATCCCTCTAGCTACTGCAGTGAACTATTGTCCATGCTGTTCAGTTCACTGCAGGAGCCAGCAGGATTTCCAGGGGACCAGTTCTTTAAGTTTTTAAGCTGACTGAGAGCAGTCTGCAACATCGGGCCTGACAGTAAAAGAGGCAGCAGATATGATCATCAGTAAAGTGTTAAAAGTCACACTTTCTATCCCATGAAGTCTGTAAGGACACTCCTCAAAAAACACTCCCCCTACTATAAAGGTGTCCATGTCAGTCTTTGCAGAATTTGTGGAATCTGCAGGAGTCTCTAGGGTCTTAAAGGGGGAATTCTGGCATTTGTCAACCAGGATCTTAGTTTGTATTTAGACCAAAAACAGCCCTGCATTGAGAGAAAAAAAAAGGCATTGTTGGCATCGTGTTGCTGCAGGTACCAGTGAGACAATTAAATACAATCCAGGGAATCCAGTAGATCCATGAATTTGAAGGCATTTTACCATATATACCATAGATATGGAGCGAGTGGGTAAAATGTTATCATGATCAATTTTAATCCTGAACAAAAATATGAGAATATAACCCAGGTTGACAAATGTAGGGATTTCCCTTTACAAGGTCTAGAGCACAGCTCTCCAGGATCATGCTCCCATATGTAAATACCCATTTCAGATGGTTTTTCAATGTCAGAGTTTGAACGTGTTTGCCTAAAGGATGGGATTGTCCTTGCAACCACCCTTACTCTTTAACCCGATTTGTCCCACCTTTCTGTCCTGCATCGTGTCTGTTCACCTTCATCTCTTGCTCTGACTGCTGACCTCTTTTCTGTTTCATCTGAGCCACACACATACATTCATTCAGATGCCAGCAGGCCTCAGCTGAGCAGGCTAATCTCTTGAAGCATTACAGAGCTGCCGGGAATTTGCCCCGACCACACAAACTCGGGCAACAGGGTCACAGAGGGCTATGTGGACCAAACCAAGCATACAGAGTCTAGTGGGTCAAAGGGAAAGATGAATGGAAACAACAGAGAGGCCTCAGTCAGACAAACACAATGAAGTAGATTAGAGAAGCTAGAAAATGACCTGAAAGTTGACCGTACATGTAAATATACAGAGAGAGGCAGAACCACATGCCTCAAAGGCACAAGTTTAACCCAGTTTTATGGTTCATACTTTAAGCATTTAGTGGCGACTGACAGTGAGAAAGAGCAGGTGGGCATTCAGTGTCTTAAATACTTTTCAGCAGGTTTTGCAGTTCTTGATGAACTCAGCCCTGGTCGCTGTGGGGATTGAAACTCTGGGTTGGCCAGCTCAAATTAAATCAAGCTTAAATTGTCCTGCCTTTAAGTGTGTCTGTATGTGGGTGTGTGCTTATAGGATGTGTGTCTGTGTGGGTATAAGGGAATGTTTAATTAGTGGATTTAATTACTCATAAAGAAAATGTTAATATGAGGTTACATTCATTTTAATAAGTGCCACATTTTATGCTGAGAACACCAGTGCCCTCAGAGTTTTTTTTTAATTTTAACTCCCCAAAGACATGCACACAAGCACGCATACTCTACCGGTAACCAGGATACGCAGGTGTAGTTTGACTGAGGCCTTGTGAGTGTTAAGTAACAGGGGTGTAGGTATCTTTTAGTCCCAAGAGTGAGTGAGTGAGTGAGTGAGTGAGTGAAGGATGGATGGATGGAGGGCGACAGGGGAGAAGAACGACACATGGATAGCTGGGTGGATGGAGAGTGAAGGTAATCTGATCCAGCTGGGGCAACAGGTGTAGGGCGAGTTTTCACCCTTGTCTTCCAGCAAGTGCAAAGCTCTCATGTACACACATACACACACACACACACACACAAATGCCACCTCCTCCCGTGGAGATAAAGTGGAGCAAGAGTTATTGTCGCCACAGAAACCTCCCTGTCACCTCCAGTAGAAGGGGAAAGGCATGAGATGGGTGGAGAAGGTGTGAATGACGACGACGGTTACAGGACATACAATATGTTCATTTCCATCTATGGGCTGAATGGAAATGCCAGAAATTGAAAAAAAAAAAATCCAAAATATTGCAAAAAATGATTTTGTCAGACTGTAGTGGAAAAGTTGATGCATCGAGAAATATAAAACAGGCCTGCTCTCCATTAGAAACCCCAAGAATAAAAATAGCAGGGGTGTTGTGGGGGTATGTAACCACAACATCCTTGGTTCAGCTCCAGACAGGGCACTTATTGCATGTCTCCCTCCTCTCTATCACCATAGCTGCTCATAAAAACACCACAGGGTACAAAGTCATGAACCAGAAATTACTTTTGGTTCTGCCTCTCCCTTATTTATGTGACATTATTATTATCATTATTATTATTATTATTATTATTATATGACAGCGTGGTTGATACTGGATTTTTGAGCGTGATGGCGAGATTGATATTATAGAATTTAAAGAAAAAACAAAAGTCCAGATTTTTTTTCACTTAAACATGTAACATAATATAAACAACATATTTTTGATAAGGATCCTTTTTTTTGTGGCAATGATATGTACTAAATCGAACATTTCGGGTTGAAAAAAAGAAGAAAAAAAAAACTGTCAGTGCTCTCTGGTGGACAAACTATGTAATGGCTACACTATGTTGGCACTGGTTGCATTTCGGTACAGCAGTTTCTTGTTAAGTTATTGGCCAGCATATACACTGATAACAACAAATCTGCACCATGTTACTATCAGCTCCAGAGGAAACACTAAAAATTGTAATCAGTGCCAAAATATGACCAAAAAGAAAAAAAGATGGAAAAGCTCACATATCAAAAAAAGAGAAAATGTTCTAAAGGTTGATGTAAACAGATTTTACAGATGTTTACAGATGTTTACTTGATGTTGTGGTACCTGCATCTTCCACTTCTGTTGCAGACAAAACATTCAGGTCATGCTGCCGCTTACTGTTTCATTCTTCCACTCAAACAGTGGAAGATGTATTAGAGCTACTGGTGTTTCATCATTTAATCTTGTCACGCCTTTTTGAAAAAGTTGTAGCTGGAATGAAGTGATTTATGTTTTAGTTTGCCGAATTTCTTTTTTACTTTTTTTTTTAGGCAGTTGACAGTAGAGATAGAGACAGGAAAGCAGAGGAGGGAAAGAGAGAGAGAGAGAGAGAGAGAGGAATTCACTGAGAAATCCCAAACAAGAGACTAACAAGAAGGGAGGCAAGAGTGGCAATACAGATTATTGACATGTGGATATGGGGCCAGAAAATATCATTTCAAATTCTGCACAGCCATTTTCTGATGCTCTGTGTGGCCACATCTTGTGAAATCTTCTTGACCCTTGATACTTGACCTGCTCTAGAGATGCCAAACATGAACAACAGATAATAAAGGAGGTAAGAGAGACAAAAAGTGGAAGAGGAACTGCAGGAGAAAAGGAAGGAGGCTGTTGAGTGAACAGGGGCAGCTGTCGTGTTCCAGTGTGGACCGCAGCCAAAGCAGCACAGCTGGGCCGGGGGACTCCGCACTGAGTTTTTATAGGAAAGCACACACAAGCGTACATCCTCACTCAGCAAACATGAGACAGCAAATGACTCCTGGCCCCTTTGTTGCAACAGGTGGACTACTGTTTCAACACACACACACACACACACACACACACACACACACACACACACACACACACACACACACACACACACGCACACAATCAACACTGGCAAGCAGCTGCCTGGCGACAGGAGATGCTCTTTCTTGTTGGCAAAGTGAATGGCAACACTCACAGTTTGTTGTGTGTCTGTGTGTGTGTGTGTGTGTGTGTGTGTTGACCACCCTGCTCTTTGTCCCTTCAGCATTTCTTATCAGCCCTCATTCATTACAGAGAGGATTAGCAGAGTTAAATTTCACTAGATCCCAAACACGAATGGTGGAGGTGGGGGGTTCCATCCAGCATCTGGCAACCCACTATACAGTATCTCCCTTTTATTTACCTCCACTCTGCCCAGTGGGAGGTTGGCGATTGCAAAGGGGAATTGTGGGAGGGGTGGTGGTTGTTGAGTGAGATAAAAGAACAAAGTAAGGAGAGAGATAGTGGCAACAGGAGGGCACAGGAGAGCTCCAACACTTCATCTGGTATAGGTATGCCAGGTGACGCTCGCCACCACCACCTGCCGAACATTGTGCCACAAACACAAAAGCCCCCCCCACACACACACACACAGTAACCACACCTGTGAAACCTGAGGCTTTGATTAACAGTCACTGCTGTAAAAAAAAAAAAAAAAAAAAAGCCACCCTGACAAATTGACCTACTGTATGACTGTATAAACACTCATGCAGGACAGAGCTTTGGGATTAGAAGTGTACACAGAGCAAACACACACACACTGGAAGCCAAATGATGCAGGTGCAGGAGCATTTAGACGTTGTGATTGAAGATCCCTGTGTTTTCCCTGTGTTTATTGTTTCCCTGTATTTTATTGTTACACCACTTTGTCAGTTAATCAGTTAAGCACGGCTGGCCTTACCATGAAACGAATAAAGCATATCACGTTTAAAATTTGGCCAACTGCAGATTAAACCAACAATATGCAAATTTAGACCAGACAGAGCTGAAATGTGGCTCGCGCCAAGAGCCCAGGCAAAATTTTATAGCAAACGTTTATAGCTCTTCGGCGTAGCTGTGTGAAGACTCTCATTGTTACCACACACTCGTCCCTCTGACAGAGGCAATACTGTTGGCTGTATAGATGACCAGTTACACAGTTAGCACTTTGTGTTCCTCAGGAATAATAGAGTCCCAGTGGAGTTAGTATCTTCAGTCTATAGGGTGTCTGCTGCCTTCAACTCCACAGTTCAGTCTGTGTGTTTAAAGGATTAAGCCATAATTGACTTGACCAACTGTGCCTTATAGGTTAATGGGATCCATTTACCTGAGTGGATGCGCATAACACACAGACAATGTATGCAAAAACCTCACCGGAGTAGAGCAGACGCCAGTTTTGGGTGTGCTTCAGATTTTTGGCTTAAAAGATGGAGTGCCAGCTGTTTGGTTCATGGTTCCTAGACAGTGTATCCTAATGAATTTGGTGATTGCCTATACTTTCCTCTAGCGCCACCATGAGGTTGACCTTTGTGGTTTTGAGTGAAATGTCTAATGACATCTAATGGGTGTAAATTTTAGTACATGCATTAATGTCCTACTTAGGTTGAATTTTAAAGTCAGGATGATGCCCCGACTTAACACACTAAATTCTGATGGTGAACGTGGTAAAACATCTGAACATCAGCACGGTAAAGGGAAACTCCTCTGATTTTACACATGAAAGTCTGTTTACAGGCCATATGGAGTACTAGTGCAGATGGCTGTTGGCCCCTGTGAGTTTTGTGACTTCAGAGGAAGCTGTGTGAAATCTGATAAACTGCCTCAGGTGATGTCACTTGAGTGAGTGACTCGATTTGTCACTTACTCAAACACTCTCCTAACTTTCTGCATGAAGAAATATTCCCTCTGCTGCACCATATATCCATTTTCTATATCCTGTTGCCAGTTACATCTCTGTCTCCTATCCAGGTAGGCGGCGAGTATCATCTTTGTTTTGGGTCGGGAAAAGAGGTGTAACTCGGGAAATGGATTAAAAATCTCTTCTTTTTTTTTTTTAAACTATTCTGTTGACTAAATATTTTTTTATGTAGCATATGCTAAAACATGAGAGGCCCAAACCTTACTTAGCCACACACAAGGCTATAAACACTTTGTCTTGTTTGTTTTCTGGAAGCTATCTGGTGTAATTTCCATTTATTTTTCACTCTTCTTTATTTATTCCATATTTTCTGTATATATTTTAATCTGAATATAATTCTTAATTTATAACTATAATAGCTGCACTATAAATGAGATATTCATACCAAAAAATCTGACTTTGTCGACATACATTTGCAGCAGTTAAAATTCACTTTCTCTGCAACTTGCACACATCCTCATTTCCTGTGCATGTGTGTGTCTTCAGTCAATGCGGGGCAGTGGCTTTTGATGCAGACAGGCACTCAGATAGACAGACTGATACACAGACAGACAAGCAGGGCTGGGACTGGTGCTGCTGTTTAGTGCTGAGGCCTGGCCCAGAGACTGCTGACTGATGCAAAATAGTAACACGGGGGTGGAAGAGTTAGAGACAGGGAGAGGGAGAATGAGAGAGTGAGTGAAAGCCGAAGCCAGACTGATGGAGAGAGGGAGAGAGAGAGAGAGAGAGAAAGAGAGATGGTGCACAAGAGGGAGGGGTGGGAGGAAGGAGGGAGAGACGGAGAGACATTATCGAGCCAGTGTGAGTCAGCAGGTTGACAGAGCTTCAGGGTGCAGCTCCAGCACATCACTGCTACAGTAAATTTCCCAGTTTGTACTGGATTCATCCTGAAGTCAACCTCAGCCTTTCTGATCTACAGTCACTCACTTTGGATCCTGTTTGTTTCTTATTAGATAAATAAAAAAAAAACAGTGCAAACACTGAATCAAAATATGAGCCTTGAAACGCCCTCATTACATTTATTGGCGGCCCCTGTTGGCCCCGTAAAATCCATAATGTGTGTTAACTGTATGTGTTTGCCCTCCATGTGCGTGTAGGACCTGGAGACAATGTGCCAGCGGTGTACGGCCTGGATGTGACGGACAAGTCGAAGTGGGAGGAGATGGTGCTGAACCCTGCACTGCAGATACTGGACAGTCTCAGTAAGGTGGGGCCTCAGTGGGCTCAACGAGCAGCTTCTTCCTATCGTCGCCTTCCTTCTTTCTCCTTTTTGTTCCTTTCTTCTTTCCCTCATTCCTTGCTACTTCCCTTGCTCCCTTCCTTTTTTCAGCTGCTTTTCCTCCTCTTTTCTACTTTCTTCACTTTTCTTCACTTTTACCACAGTTCATCTTCATCAAACATTTGTTGTCTCATTTTCCTGTTTTCCCTTTAATCATCTTCTCTGCTTTGCACGCTGTCCTTCCTTCATGTCTTCGCTTTTGTCCGGTTCTGCCTTATCCAGCTCTTTTTCTTCCTCCTGTTTACTTCTCTTTTCTTCCATTCTTCTTCCTTAAATTTCTTTTTTCTTGCGCCTTTTCTTTTTCTTCCTTAATTTCTTAATTCCTTTCCCTTCCCCCCTTTGATATTAGTCAACCAGCTTAAAATTCCATTTCCTCCTTCCTCTCTTTCTTTCTCACCTGCCTCTAGTTTTGCTGCATGTTACTTTTTTATCCTGCTCCATAGGTATCACTGAATTGGTCAAACCATCACAGTGTCCAAAATCACTCCGTGTATAAAATTTCAGCAGAATTCCTCAATTTTTTTTACTTGCAATAATGACTGTGGTGTGATGTCTGACAGCTGAATATTTCGTTAACACTCTAGTAAGGTCAAACTCTTTGGCTCAACCAATCAGGGCGAGGAGTCGGTAATTCCACCAGTTAGAGTGCTGGGGGCGGGGCAGAAAAACAAGCGGAACCTCCACACGTGTGATCTGTGTGACAAAGTGATCATTGGAGACCTTGAGTGGACAGGTAAGGCCGTCGACCCACGTCGTTAAATAACCACATAACAAGATGTCAGTATCTACATAAATCATTTGGGAAGTAATGAACTTAAGTTGAAATTTATTTGACATTCCAGCTATAGAAATATAGCTGAAATTAAATATTTCAGCAGGGCCAGTATAAACACAACACAAACCACTTCTCCCAAAACATTGGTTCATAATCCAAAGTATCACTGAGCTCAGTCTCTTTAAAATATACCCAGCATTTAAACAATGTCCTGTGTTTTGATCCTTTTCCCCCGCAGCTCATCTGAAGTCCAAGAAGCACCACTATCATGTGAGGAAGAAGAGGAAGTCTGATCCGGCCCCTGACCAGTCCCAGTGTACCGCTGCAGCTCCTGCCTCTGCAGGTGAGACTCTCTCAAAGGACACTTGTGCTCCTGTTGCCCCGGGCTGCAGTGAAACCTCTCAGGAGTCTTCCCAAGACACCAGGACAACACACAAAGAACATGTGACATTTGAGTAATCGCACTGACTCTGGACTACATACATGTTTCTCCAGGTTTCTGCCTCTGTTCTGCAATAACGACTGGAAGTTTCCTTACAGTTCTTATAGAATCACAAATGTGTGTGTGTTTTTTTTTCTCCATCTCCCTTCAGGGAGAGTTGGGAGTACTTGGGACACAGTCTTGCTTCCCACTGATTTTCACTAATTCATCCAAAACATAATTTGTCAAAGCATTTCAATTTCTAAAGGATGAAATCTCTTCCAGCCCTAAAACTTTATAACGTTGATCCTTACTGAAAGTGGATAACAAAGAGCATATCTTTTTGTCCACATTTGGACGTGTTCGTGGACTAGGACTATGGATCCATGAAGCAGACCATGTTTGTTGTTGAGATGTTGATGGTCAGGAAAGTTAGGTCAGGTTAGTTGTAAGTACAGATGAAGAAGTCACCTCCTTAAAACCTTGGTCAAATTGTTAGAAGAAATCTTTATTTTTTTTCTTTTTGCTAAATGTGCCTTAACTGAAGCTGTGACCTTTCTTATGGCTGGTACTGAATGAAAAGTCTTCTATTTCTAAAATATTTTAGGCTTTAAATTTCTTTGCCTTGTTTGAAGGCTAACCACCGTGCACTTTTAAATTGTCCAGCTGGTTTTGAAAACACTGAATAAACCAAAACATCTTAAATGTTCTCAACCAATGAAGGATTGTTTTGTATCACTAAAGTGCAAAAACTAAATCCACGAAATTGGATTTGAGAGCTTTTTCACATGACTTCTGCACTAGTTTTACCTTTATCTCAGTGAGATCTCATCTGGATGCTTTCACAGCACAACTATTGTGCTCTGTTTCCCTGCTGCCGCCTTGTTTTACTGTCATTAAATGCATTTTTCTACCTCTTTGTTTGATAATGACTAGACGCATGATTTGTGCCGTTGTCTTTCAGTGGAGCTTAGCTGAGCTCATTTCTGCTCCGACAGTAGTATAAACCACCAGCTTAGGCTGTAAGGAGAGAGTGTGTTTTCCCAGCAGTGATTGCAGGTCTTTGTTTATGCAACGGTGTGTCGTACCCCTTTCAGACCAAGGTGTGCCTGCCTACTGTTAAACCACTTACACAATACCTGGCGTCTCTCCAAAAGCCTCTTTTGGCGCTCCCTTTCCCTCTCCTCACCTGCCACTTTTCCTTCTCACCTCCCCTCCCCTCCTTTCCAAAGAATCAGAACATAACTGCTCCTGACTAACTCTCCATATCTTTCTTAAAGTCTCCGGCCTGAGTCTTAGACGTATTCTTTCAGTACAAGTTTAGTTCACAGGCTCCCGGTGTTTGACCTCATCCACATGACTAAAAATATTTCCAGTCACATAATAACTGGAAATGTGTATGTGTGTGCGTGTGTGCGTGTGCATGTGCGTGTGTGTGTGTGTGACTGTCCCACATTCCCTCATTCCAAACTGGGTCAGGCCTCCAGCTTACTGGGGACTTACCATACAGTACAGGAGTCATACTGATAGCAAAGATCACCGTGCAACTGGTGCCCAGCTTTTATAAACCGTTCTGTTTGTTTTTCTTTCCTTCTGCTGAACATTGTTTAATCAGTCTTACAACTGTGTTTCTTTTTCCCCTCCAGTTATTCTTTTTCTTCCCTGTCATTACTGTAATTACAAAAACAGAAACAGTGAGACTGATCTTTGTATAAGAAAAAAAATGTGTCATCAGTCATCTGATCCAACTTTAATGTGGGTATGTTCTCATACCAGGTTCCTCAGCAAGTCTTGCCTGGCACCTCCAGGCACTGCTGAATCATTCCTCATTTTAAAGGAGAAAGCTTGCGCAATACAATGACCCTTGAACCACGCATACACACACACACTGGCAGAAGTGGAGAAGTAGGCCAGCATCCACGGTCACAAGGCTAATTAGTGATTTACGCACTGCGATGCAATGGATCATCTACGGACACACATACACCAAGTGAACTCATTAGCTGCAGACGGTGAGCACAAAGAATCAACACACCAAACCAGCTTTGAAATGGGAAACCTGCAACTATGGCCTCCCACACACACACACACACACACACACACTAATAAGCCCTCTTAAAGTGGAGTTTTCTGCTTTCCTGGGTATTTGATTGGATGACTACTGCTTAGAGCTCTCCTGTGTTTGTAAGTGTGTGTGTGTGTGTGAACGTATAGCAGCATCAGTCAACAAGCCGTACAGTAATTCACCCAGTTTCAGCGCTCCATTTCTGTCTGTCTCTGTCAGTCCAGTCCTGCCCTGTAGCAGCTCAGTAGCTGTGTATATGTTCACACAGCACACACTGTCCTATACATGGGGCCTATGGTGGGGAACTGAAGGCTCACTTATGTAACACATGCTGCAGCCTATAGATGCTTGTTGTCTGGCCTGTTTACCATGTTTTTTTGGCAGCCAGCGTATGCTTATGATTAATACTTTTGACTGGACCTCAGTTTCTCTGTGTATCACTTTGGTATTGGCTTGTGACATACCACTTAATCTGTATCATAATGGGTGCAGGGTGATGTTTGTGTGGTTTCGTGCTTGAAAAAAAAAGTAGTCAACAGGAAATTAATCACCAGCAATTTTGATAATCAGTTGCTCTTGTAGGTCACGAGAGGTCAAAAAAAAAACAAACAAACACAGATTTCCCTGGTTTAAATCATTGTAAGTTAAATATCTTTGGGTTTTGGACTATGATATTTAATACAGACACTCGTGTTTCCCTAAATAAACTGTAATGCCTGTTGTTTTTTTTTTTAAGTGTTAAAAACAACAATTCACTTTTTCTTGGCTGGAACCAATTACCAAGTTACTGTTCCCAGCAGAGAGATAGCAAGATATAGTCCAAAACACGTCTGCTGTAAAACAGCTGTTTTTCATTTTTACACTTATGTTTTTGTGAATTAAACAAAAGACATTTATATTGTTAATTAGTGAGCTTTATTGGTGCTGGTAGATTGATCTTGTCATCTTAAGATGCTAGCTGTTTCCCTCTGTTCTCAGTCTCTATGCTAAGCTAAGCTAGCTTCATATTTAGCATACAAACATGAGAGTGGTATCAGTCTTCGCATCTAACTCTCAGCAAGGAAGCCAATAAGTGTATTTCCCAAAATGCTGAAATATACTGTACCTTCAGATAATTCACCAACACTACTATAGCTACCTATGTGTAAACATTTATTCAGTCAACAATTTTTTTCCTGATTTTTCTGTTTGTGTGCTACTGATGCTGAAGACAGGCTCTGTGTTGTTGTTGTTGTTGAACTTGCAAGGCCTCTCCACCTCAGGGCTTCTCTGTAGTAGTGTGTCATCCAGTGACTGTGCGTCTAGGTAATTTGAAGTCCACTTAATCCTAATCTCTAATCCCATTTGACTAAACATTCTCTGCCATCTGGCCCTGGCGAGACAGAAAACACACTCACATGCACCTACACATACGCAGACAGACATGCGAGCGGCTAATCAGATAGAGCAGCAGCTGTGGTCTACCCTCTTGACCACAAAGAAGAATCTTTATTTATGAGAACTGTCTCTTTTGTTAATGTGGAGTGTGTTTATAGATAATACAGAGGGACAAGTATTTGGCACTGGCAAAATCCTAGACACCACACTGTTTTATAATCTCAGAGCAGAAGTATGTGAAACGTGAAGGTCTTAGTTAAGAATGTGCAACTTTTTTGTTTATCACTGTAGGAAAGAAAGTGGCAAAAGGTCGACTATCAGGCTGCCAGCTGTTGTGCGCGTGAATTTGTTTGTGCTTTATCCTGAGTACAGAGTATACTGAGTGCTCATATTTGTGCCCTTTGACATTATTTTCTCATTTATAGTCTTTTAAACATTGATGTGAGTGTGTGTGTGCGTGTTTCCTCTGTTCAGGGTCAGTGTTTTGCTGTCTATGAGGAAGAGGACAAAGACAATTCAAAACTTGCGTGTTGCATAAGCAAGTGAGAAACACAACACTCTCAGGTGTGACTCAATCAGATAAGAGAGCATTGTTCGTGTGTGTGTGTGTGTGTGTGCACATGTGAGAGTTCTGCCTTTTGCGTGTTTCATATTAGTGATATAATAAGAAACACACACACACCACAACTGCTCCATCCCCTGTAGCACTTGAGTGTGTTTGTGGTTCCCTCAGCACAAGTGTAATAGCTGTGTGTTTATACCTATATGCATTATGGATTACACATGCACACACGCACACACACGGCCAGAGCTTCACAATGAGTGTGTTGCAGCCTAATCCAGCCCAGAGATGATGTTTTAAAACATTTCAGTGCGATGTGATGTATGCATCCAGAGCCAAGTGCAGACCATCATTTATTGATGTGTGTGTGTGTGTGTGTCTCTATAGGGACGAACAAGGTTCAATGAGTTCATGCAGCTCCCTCTCTCTCTCTTTGTCACGCTGTCTGGCTCCTGTGGGGGCCGCAGTAAACGAAAAAGTGACAGAAGGACGCAGAGATGAAGAGATGTGACTCGATGTGAAAAGCCTTTAAGGAGAGTGGCATAGGTGCAGTCTATGCACAGCCTCCTATAGTCTCTCTCTCTCTCTCTCTCTCTCTCTCTCTCTCTCTCTCTCTCTCTCTCTCGCTCTCTCTCTCTCGCTCTCTCTCTCTCTCTCTCGCTCCCTCTCTCTCTGCTGCATATTTCCTGCCTGGTTATGTAATGCGGGGGCCGCTCGGTACTTTTTTTTCTTCTTCTTCTACCCTCCCCGATCCAGAGCATGACATGCCTTCCTGTTTTTCCAGCAACCCAGTGAACTCTTTTCCCAGGGCAACACTTAGGAGGGCACACACACTCACACACACACAGCACATAATCTATTGTCACATATTGTAAGTAATGTGCTTATTTTAGACAAATCTGCTTACCCTTGATGTATTGTGTCTGATGGGCTACATAAATGTCATTGTCTCAATCCTTACACACTTTGGGTTTGTGTGGGTCTTACTGTGTGTGTGTGTGTGTGTGTCTCCATATCATAATAAACCCTCTCCTTCGTCCTCCTGTCCATCTCTTTTTTTTCATTTATCTCTCTGTTCACTTGTTTTCACCTTTGCTCTCAGGCAGGAAATGGGTGTGCCAACTCACAAAGGGCCAACAAAGCAGTCTAACTGCCTGTTGTGTGAGTGTTCAAATTTATCGCATGTGTGTGCACAGGGAGCAATGTACTCTCTGCAGTGCACTGAGACAAAGAGGGTGTGTGTGTGTGTGTGTGTGTGTGTGTGTGTGTGTGTGTGTGTGTGTGTGTGTGTGTGTGTGTGTGTGTGTGCGTGTGTGTATGGGTTTCTCCATTGTCAGTGACTTGAGCGCTGGAGCCGGCTTTTTCCCGCCAGTGCGGTGTTTTGTGGGAGGGGTTTTGGCTGGGTTCAGCAGCAACAAAGAGCCACAGCTTCCCGCCCGATATGCAAATAGGCCCAGAGTGGGAGGGGCGGGGACACTCCCCTGCTGCAGCCGTTAACTCTGTCGCTGCCAAGGTGGAAGTCAACTAAGTGCAGACGGGCTGTGTGTGTTCATGCTTGTGCTTCTGACCACAAAAAGACAGAAAGATGAGGAAAGTAATGGGTTTGGGTTTGAGGCTGAATTTTGAATGGGGGTTAGACTAGATTAAGATTAAAGAAGTACACCCAAGATTTGTCACGATTAAACACTACACCATATTATTATTATATTATTATTATTATTATAGAATATATATTAAGTAAAATACAAAGTAAACACTGTGTACTAATGTGCATATAATTATGGTTGTATTAACCTTCATAGGAACCCCAGAGCAAAAATGATCTTAAAATAAAATACAATAACAAATATTTGAAAACATGATTTCAATAACATGATTAAAAAATAAAGAGGAACCCAACTTAAAGCAGCTAGAATCAATCATTTTTATATCAACAAAGGATCAAATGACTGTGTTAATGTGAAAGGGGTTGCATGTACTGATGAACTCACGGAGAATAATCACACAACTCTGTTACTCCCTTCAGCTCTACGAAGCGTTTTATTGTCTTTCGGCTCATTGTTTTGGTTTTCTGGTCCACAGCTTTATTGTTTGGTTCACTCTCACCGCTCTCATCAGCAACGTTACAGAGCTGTTGTCCACTTTTCCCCGTTAGTAAACCACTCTTGACTGACCACATGCAACGGCTGAGACGTTTCTGAAGTTGTCTCACCACTGTCCACACGTCTTAATCTTTTTCAGCTGTGAACAGCTTCTTCGTTTCTGTTATGCAAGCATACTATGCCACACAAGTCCAGTTTTATTGGGACCGCCACATTCTTACTTCTTATGTGATGATAACAATGAGATTATGTGCTTCCACAGATGAAATAGCTCTGAAGCTAAATGATAACATCTTAAATTCAGCTCACGTGTCACAAAACACATTTGTTTGAACTACCAGATACTATTTGTTTTGTTTCTGTCAATGCTGAAGACAAATTAAAATTCCTACACAGAGGATAAAAATGTGGCATCTCACCCGAGCCTGTTATAATTAAACTGTGGCTGCTTCAGTTTCATCTTATACTTGTTACAGGTATTGTAAAACAAAATGCATATGTATGTCTACTTGTATGTAACAGCACATGGCTCTCTCATGTTGTGTGTTATGCAACCCAGCGTAACATTAGATGGCATGTAGACCAGTAACAGCTGTCGTGTACACACGTGTGTGTGCACACATCCTCTTCACCCCATTTCTAACAAAGAGCCCTATTATATGAAGTAGTTGTGTGCTTTGCTTCAACATGCTAAGCAGCAGGCAGGATGGGGGACTCAACATGGTCTCACACACCTCATACACGCCAGATACTGCAGATATTTGTCCTCGCTGTAATCTCCATTTGTACGTGTCCACTGGCGTGTCTTTATTACAAACTGCCTCATGTCTGTCATGTCTCAAATCTGCAGCAGCAACATGACAATTTTTCAGCTTGATGCATGAGAAACTTCAGAGTTGTGCAGTACCCAGCGGACTGTCAGCAAACATACAACATATGTGATATTTGATCCAAGGTACAAAAGTTATGTAATGTGCTCTATTGATTCTTAAACAAGCATAGTCATGCACTTGGCCTTTTCTGCAGGAACTGGTAGTTGCATGCTTATCAATGTGGCTTGTGAAATGATCACTTTTGGCATTCAGCTTTGCACATGTGCAGGCACTGAGAAGGACTGAGGGTATATAACTAAACCAGTACAGGTAACAAGTGAATTCATATGGATGCCTTCTGCTGAGCTGCACACATACTGTACATTGTAGGGATTTTCTGGCACAACTTAACTTAATATGCATGGAGACGGGAAAAAGTCTGAAGAGATCAAAACTTCATACTTCTAGTATAAAGAACTATTTTAATGTAGATGACCCTGATGTGAGGCCACCCACCAAAAGTTGTTATTCATACTTTAAGTGTTGGCAGAGATTTGACCTCCTCTGCAGACAGAAGTTGCCAGTCTTGTGATTTTTATACTGAAATGAATTAAAAACATTCTATTGACTACATTTGTTCTCTTTCCCTAAAACCTTTGAGCGGCCAACTCAGAACAGAATTTATCACCACTGAATCCACAGATACACACTCAGACACACAGAGACTTGTTAAGACGCACACAGAAATGTTGCTCAGCACAGTTGGTCAGCACATTTGTACGGTACAGGTTGTGCGGAGCAGCAGTTGGTAACCAGCAGTAACGACACCCGGGCTGATTTACATTGCGGCTGGCAAGGACAATGACTGTGTGCTGATATGAAGTTAGTGTGGAGGAGTGTGTTCATTAGTTAAGTGTTTGAGAGGGAGACAAAGGGGGAAAAAAAGAAAACTGAGACTGTTTATTGTTGCGTGTGTTTGTGTGCGGGATGAAGGTGGGGGCACTCAAAGTTTAGTGAAAGGCGGGAGGGGAAGCCAGTGGAGGGAAACCGCTGTTGAATGTGTATCACACACAGTCTGTCTGATAAGGTGTTCCCACCTCGGGGCAGTTAACGGTTAATAGCTGATCCGTTTGGGCCGAGTCCTGCTGCAGCAGCTCGCTCTAACAGGGAAGAGAGTGAAAGAAACAAAGAGGGGAATTTGAGAAACATCTCAGGGGAACTTTTGGATGATATGAGCTACCTTTGACTGTTGAAATGATCTAACTCAAAACAAAATTTCCCAAGTCATGACCTTATGTGCAGGGTGTTTTTTATGATCACAACTTGAGTTTCACAGATAATGACAAAGAATTAATTTTTATACAAACATTGCCTCCTCAGGTGTCCGCTGCTGCGGCGGCGGAGGTTCCACCATCATTACAACAGTCTAAAACCTTTTTGCATATTTTAGTTCCTCATTTCATTGTAAAATTTGTTGTGAATGACTTCTTTGTTGGAACACCCAGTGTGTCCCAGACTATTGAAAAGGTGTGGGTAAGGTGCTAGTGAGTTTTAGTGTCCCATTATGGTCTGAATGCTGTTTCAGAGGCTTAACCGCCCTGACAACAATAAAGGTCTTTAACACATGTAGTTTTTGGTAGAAAAATGAACATTTACAGTTGATTTGTCGCTGTTGAAAAACCGTTAATAACTGACATTTGTTAGGATTAACGCAGCTCTGCATTTGAATTCATGCCATAAGGGAAGTAAAGCGACACATTGGTTCCTTATTTATTACATGACAGTTAGGGCACGAAGCCAAAGCCAGACCTGTGGAAACTGGTCCATACTCACCACACACACTCACATGCACCAGTGACTCCCTTTCCAAATCATGAGATACCACATTTGCCTACTATCTTCTTTGTTTTATATACAAATCACTATTAATTCAGGAGAGTCTGTGCCTTTACTTACAGCTGCTTCTTTCTCTCTGTATAAGCTGTGGTTGCATTTTGCCCCATAAGATGGTACAGTATCTGCCTGCTGCTCTCTTTTCCATATATAACTTCTGACAGGCTCTCCTGTGTCCCCCTGCCCTACTTTACACCTTCCAGCAATCCCACTGTACAGCACATCCAGACGGACTTTACAGCCGAGTGGACTCAGATTGCCTGCGGATAATTCTAGGATCATGTAACAGTCACTATGACTGGCAGTAAGACTCAACAACTAATAATACACTATTAAACATATTTAAGTAGACAATGCTGCTTATTTAGAACACAAGATGAATTCCACTTGTAATGAATGAATACTTAATTATAGCCATTTATCTCATTATATGAATGCCAGTAGTGTAGTAGTAGTCTTGGGTTAATTAGGCTGCTTCTGTTTTGTTACAAATAAAGCGGGTCATTCATATATATTTTTCGTCAGTGGTTTGTTTTGCAGTCTTCTATAAAGTTGTCTTTTGCTGCCCCCTTGTGGTGAGATAGGAAACGTGACTGAGGTGGATCCAAACATGGTAGAACGCTGTGCTATCAGAGGCAATCACTCAAAACACACTGATAAATACTATCGTGTGTGTGTGTGTGTGTGTAGAGGAATGTAGTTTTTGCTTCTGTTGGTCTCAACCTTAGTTTTGGGAGTTGCTGCTCTACAAAACAGCATAGACTTAAATGATGATGAAAAATTTGCTGGTATTGTGTGTCTATGTTGCCCAATTAAGTATGAGTTGAAGTCATTTCTGTTATATTGGACAGGCGGATGTGATCTGGAAAGGTTAAACCAGCAGGCCTGTAATCAAAAAGTAATTGGTATGAGTTTGTGAGCCTGGTGGCAAAATGCTGTTGTGTAATATTGATCTATGTTACAGGAGGTACAAAATCAGATTAATCATTTGGAGGGAGACAATGCTTTATAACAGAGCTCTTGATTCCCTCTCATACCTGTTGAGATGGTGCTTATTAGCAGGCCAGCTCAAGCTGCCTGCACCGGTGCAGCTGCTCCATGGCCTGACAGCATTGCTAATGTGAGTTATAGTACATATGAAGCAGGGTGTTGCATATCGTCATAGCTACTTAATGCTGGTTTAATGATACACACCTAGGTTAAATAAAAGTTGGTTAAATAATGTAGAAATAGCTACATGTTTTGTAACATGTAGCGCCTTTTTATCAGTGGCTACATTGACCTATGTTGTGGACAAACACCACAGAACATCAGTGATTAATGTAATAAATGACAAGTTTATTGTTGCACAAAATGTACAAAATAACAAGCAAATGGACAGCCCCTACCCCCCCATAGCGTCCCTCCCCTCCCTCTGGTTCATTCGCCATAATGAAGCTGAATTTCTGAAACCTATGACTACGGCAAGTCCGATGGTCCAAGCCAAACGCATGGTAATTCTGAGAGACAACACATACCCAATTTCAGCGTCACTGAACAATTAAAAATGAATAAAAACACCTTATTTACACATTTCTGTCAGAACTTTTACAACATGCCATCTATATATTTATACAGAATATGTTTGTGCACATACCCCTGTATAGAAAATATATTATAAGATCAAATTAAATTAGACTAAGGGCTATAGACATCCAAAGTACAGCACTTCTTTTTAATCTCCTTTTGAATCTTTTTTAGTTTTCATTTTTATTTCCCACTTATTCAACGACTTTATCAACCTCGTACTAAAAGAAAGAACTCTAGTTGTATGCAGATGTCGATGTTTGTTGTATTTTTCCTTGAAGACCCAAGCTGTCCATGTAGGTGCCTGCTGAGAAAAGCCTCACATATTTACACTGGAACATTCAGATCTCTCTCTTGAAATGCAATGTGTGCAAATTTGACCACTCTCTGACTTGGCTCTGTGTGATTTCTTGTTTCTAATCCTCATAAATACTTAAAATGGCGGTCAGTTACACGACCACGACTCCATCCACTCAACCCCCCCCCCCCCCCTCGAGCCTGGCCTGATGATGTAATACAAGCGTAAACCAATCAGCTTTGGCACTGGGTAGAGAATTAAGTGTGCTGTGGTTTCCTAGAATGCCTTTCTGGAATCTTGAAAGTCGTGATGAATCTGATTTCTCCCAGTTTGTGCACTAACGTGAAACCGCACAATAGCTGAAAGCAGATCAGCTGTTCTTGAAATATGAGGTTTAACATATTAGTGCAAAAAAGGGATGAAGAAATCTTTGTTGTTTTTACCTAAGAAGCTATTACTGTGATATCTAAACCACATTAGCACCATGGAGAGAGAGTGAAGGACATTGTTCAAGTAAAGCCAGACGACTCACAAGATGTTTTGTGCTGGAACATGTACAGCATTAAGGGCACATACACTACGTGGATGGAATTTTTTTTTGTGCCAAGGAAAAAAAACACACATATCCCATGGATGGATTGGGTGGGAAAGGGGGGGTGATGGATAATAAGGAAGAAATCAGGGCGAAAATGGAGGCATCCCAAATAGACTTTGCTTTCTCTCCTTCAGCTGCACTGATGTAGAAAAGAAAATGAAACAGGTGGAAGCAAATCTCCGGAGTGTATCCATCATATTGCTTCACAGTTCCCCTGTAAGTGGAGATCAGTGCAGCTGAAGGAGACAGAGAGGCTGTGTCAGGCCACTGCGTCCGCTAAAAACCTTTCTGCTTAAACTTGAGTTTTTGAGGGGCCACAGGAAAGTAAGTTTGGGATCAGATTTCAGGGGATAGGAGATGGCGTTGTTTTCAAAGTGTGTGCAAAAATACTTGTCAGACTACTGCTGGAACATCTTCTTGTTTTTTGTACATTTTTACTTTGCTTCAGTTCTGACCTTAAATTTTCCAATATAGCTTCCTCTTTAATCCTACCTATTTTTCATCTGCTGCTCGTGTTTCACTTGTTTTAATATATATCTATATTTTCTTTTCTGGCTTTTTTCTCTTTTCTTACTTTACAAAATGAGAGACAGAATGATGGACAGCTGACAATATATATAATTATTTTCCTCTTCTTATTATCCTCAGGTTGCTCTTAACCTGGACATGATTTTCTTTGTTCATTGTAAACAAACAGGTTTATCAGCCACTGGCGTTTGTTTCCTCCTCTTCCTCTTTTTCCTCCTCCTTCAAGTGCACTCCTTCTTTCCTCCCTCTCTCCTCCGCTCCCCTCTGTTTTTTCATTGCAGGAGGGCCCTGATTTGTTTGGAGGTGCTGTCATCATTTAGATGCCGTGTTGTATACCTGAAGAAGAGAGATGTATTGAAAGCAGGAAGCTTTTTTACAAATCCATGCTCATCATGTCTCTTTGTCTCTTTCTCTGTCGCTGACACAGTCATACACACCTCAGTGCGTTCAGAAGTCCCTCCACGCTGTTGGACGGTTGCTCTTTCAGCACCTTGATGCAGCCCTTCATCTGCACCGCACAAAGACAACACAGGGCGTTAGAGAAAGGTCAGCAGTCTCAGATCCACCTCACCTCCTGCTGCTGCTGCTGCAGCCAAAAACAAGTAAGTGACCTCATCTACCAATGTAATGTTGGATATGTATCACACATAAGCAGACCTGTGTCTTTATAAGGTTTGGTCTGTGATTCCCAACCATTTTTTGACTTGTGACTGTTTAAAATTTAGCAATATCTACTACTATGACTCCTCATGACAGTTTATGGTGTTTGTGTGGTTATATGAGCTGTGAGCACCTGAGGCAGAGTGATTTTTGCTCCTTGTTTGACATAAAAGATTTTAACGGCTTGAAAAATCAAAGAAATTCAGTGTTTTACATTAAAAAAAAAAAAAAAATAGACTCATCTAATTTAATCATCTTGGCAGAAGCCCAAACTATGAAATGAACTTTGGGGTGTTAGCAGCTTCTAAAGGCTATTCTGATTTTATTAACCGGTGTTGGTGCAGTTTTCTGGTTTCAAGAAACACATGCTTGTGTTTTGAACACCGATTACATTGTGTGTACTCACATCAATTTTGGAGGTCTTGGCAAAAGCTCCGACAGGGTGAACGTGATCATAGAGAATGATGACGCCCACCATCACCCTCATACAGAACAGCATGGTGTCTGTGTTGGTGAACCGACAGCGGTACTCCCTGGGACAGACACGAGTATGGAGGAAAAATGAGAGAACCAAAGAAACAAAAAATGTCTTAAATCATGACCAGAGAACAAGCTGGGGACGAAATTGCTACTATTATTTATTGAAGAACTTTGTGATTGCCTTGACAAGTTGCTGATAACTTTTTATTCATGTAGAGAAATCTAGGAAAAAGGATTTTTCATTTAGCGTGAAGGATGGGGTCCCTCTCTTTATCCACTGAATTACTGAATCAGTCTATTGAATTAGTGTCTGAAACTTGAGAAGACCTCCTTTGTGTTCACTTTGAAAGGACTCGTTAATTAAAACGTATGTTTCTGAACTTTGGAGAAGAGGACAGTGAGAAAAGGACTTGGAGGACAGAAAGGATGATGGAAATAAAGGAAAGTGTGGCAACTACTCACGGAGTCTCGAGCATCACACGACACACACAGGCCATGGTGCTCAGGCAGTCTGTGGTGTCCTCTATGGGCAAGGTCTTATTCTGAAGGATGAGGAGAAAAAAAAGGAGAAATCAGTGTACTGATGGTGTACTGATTGGGCAAAATGTTCTACCACAGGGTGGAGACAAAGCACATCTGCAGAGTTCAGGACAGCCAAGCAACTTTGCTAAAAGGCAATCATGACCACCATGTCCTCTAAATTTTGCATGAGTCTCAGAAGAACTTCTCAGATGTCTCTTCCATCGAAATGCACTGAGGTGTAAAGACAGAAAAAGACTGCTGCCTCTACACTAACGCACTGTTATGACAGCAAGGGAAAGGAGAGGGAGGGAGTTTTCACGCAACAGTCCAGCATGGGCACTTGAGGTGAGGATGTACCAGGGAATGAACGGACTAAACTCTGTAATGAATCATATATCAATGCCACTGAGAAAGGTGTAAAATAATTATAATGTAGTTTAACTGTTTGCTCTTGTCTGCAAATCCTCTCTTTGCCGTTTAACACAAGATGTCATGACACTGAGCAGGACTGTGCAAAGAGTTTATTAATGGTCGGTCCCTGATTAATGTTTGATTTCACTACCTATGGAATTTTTTGCATTGTCGTGCAGATTTTAGAGATGGTCCCAGGTTTGATAAACTCCACATCAAATCTGTGAATCTCTACAGCTGTACTAATCGCCTGTGTTTTGAGTGGTTGCATCAGTAATAATGGTATCGATTTATTTTTTGGATACTATACCTTCCTCATGCTCAGTTTTGACTAATCCTTGGCACGGTAAACATAACTGACATTAATCTGATTTGGAAATACGGGAATACTGTACCTCTGAAACAAACTTGGTGGTGGCATTGCTCAGAGTCTTCAGCATTGGTGTTGCTTCAGCGTAGAACAGGGACATCCGATTGGCCATCTCATTGTTAACCTCGTTCTCCGCTTCCAGCTGTGTGTCAATACAAAACAGAAATCAAATCTTAAAAATGTATATTAATCATCAGTCACACACAGTCCAATACTCAGTTGGTACAATGAGAGTGTAATGATGGAGCTAATTTGTGTAGCTTGAATGGCAAATGAAATATTGATTGTACATCTCTTTGCATTGTTAGGAGGAAAGGAACACCTCCACTTGAGTCGTTAATAATTAAAGAGAGAGAGTGAAGCCATGCTGCTTTGGCTGAACCTTTCATCATATGCAACATAAACAGCCTGAGCCAGACCATTTCTCCACAGCCTCACCTGCTGGTTGTTCAGCCTGTTCCTACTTATGGTCCTCCTGTAGTAGCTGAAGTCATTCTGAATGGCTGGGTTTGTCATCTGCATGGTGAGAGAAGAGGCGATTTATGTTTTCACAAGGCTATTCAGTGAATTTATTGATTCTTCAGCACTGTAAAGGTCAGTCTGTGAGGGCTGTAATTAGAACAAAAATCGTTCCCTTCACCTTTAGCTCATCAAAGCTGAGAGTAAAATGAAGGATCTCAGCAAACTGTTTGGCCAGGGCCTGCTCTCTCTCCAGATGCTGCATGGGAGCATACGGCGGGCTCGTCAGCGCCTCCAGCAGGCTGCGCAGGGCATTCTCTGCAAACGTGCACACATTTAGACATTAGTAATTCATCTACACAAGCTGGAATCTGCATGTCATACTGTTACTACACAGGCTGTTATCTGCCATGTTCAGACTGCTGTAATTCTCTCTAATCTGGCCTGGATCAGAAGTCTCTTTCTTGTCAGCAGCTTGAAAATCACAATGAAGCAGCAGCAGAATTTTAACTGGTGCAAACAGAGGAAATCACTGCACTTCAGTTCTGTCACCTCCTCACTGGATAACACTGGATACCTGTTGGGCTTTTTAGAAATGGATCCAGCACTTTTAAAGCACAGTGCGATCTGGCCTAAGGCAGAATAATAGACCAGATGAGACCAGGGCTCAGGCTCTCAGACAGGGCCCTGCAGGCTGAGATTTAACATTTGAGGTGATCAGAAATGTAATGTTCAAGGCGATAGCGGCACAGATCTAGGGATTGGTCCACTGCTTAGTCCACCACTTTTCTCCAGACTGAAATATCTCAACAGCCATTGAACAGATTGCCATAAAATTAGGTACATTCATTCATGTTCCCCCTCAGGATTAATACTAATGACTCTGGTGATCCCTCAGCACTCCATTGTTGAACTCATGATGGACAGCTTACAAAAACGATCAAAATTCTCATTTTCCTTGTTAAAACCAGGCACCTACATTACCCACAATGCAATTTGACCTCTGACAGTCCAGTTGGAGATTATGGTGTATTATGCTAGTAGTGACTAATGTAGCCTCATGCCACCATACCCAAGCAGAGGTGAGGTATGGGCTACAGAGGGCTGATAAGCTCCCATCTGTCTAGCTCCACACCCCCAGATCTTTTTTTCCTCAGTTTTAAAATATCTTATTCCAAAAACTAGAGAAGACTTAAGCTGTGTACAACATATTTTCACAGCAACAAAGTTCAGCATTCACTGACTAGGAAGATGGAGAAAATGTAAATAGTGGTTTAATTTACCAGCCTCTTTCATAATCTCTTTCTTCCTCTCTTTATTAATTTCACAGCCTCACACATTACTCAGTAGAACGCACAATCTCACAGAGCTAATGGCGTGGCTGTGAACTCTTCTTATGGCTGGGCTGGGCCTGGAGAGTAATTTTGACCTTTTCTAAGGTTCTGCACTTCAACTGCACTCCATTTGCCCTCTCCGACCACGGGGCGTTAACAGTAAATTTCACTCTACGAGATAAATTAAGTGAACGTATGCTTTTAGTGGTACTCCACAGAGATCTTGTCGTGGCTGATCATACAGGCTGCGCATCCTTGTGGCCACTGTATCAGTATGTATCCCCTGTGTCACATATGCTATTGAACCTAAACCTTTTCCTTGCATTGGTGCCTCTAACAAATCAGACACCGGGGCTGGACCTCATAGGTGGTATGTAGTAGTAATGCCTCAGAAGCAAAGTCTCCAGAGGCCCCATGCCTTCCTCCACATTAAAAATGCACAAGGGCCTTCTATAAATACAGCAGTGAAGTGTTTCATCTAAAGGGCCCGGGCAGAAACCCCACTCTCCCTCCTGCTGTGCACACAGAGCACACAGTCCCTATACCGACCACTGATTCCTGAGGGTATATACTGACAGTCTGGATAGACAGAGACACTGCAGCTATTTGTTTACTGTACATGGGACCTCTTGACCTCTTCTTTTCCCCTTTGAGCAAATACATAAATCAAAAAAAGGGTTAGGGTTAGGGGGTACTAAAGACAAGAACAAGAGACATGTTCTAGTTTGTCCTCTCCCAGTTACTGAGATTTGATCCCTTTCTCTCCATGAGGAGGGAGGTAAGGAGACGTCTACAGGATATCTGTTGTACTGTATCTCACAGATACATTAGCGCTGATGCATTATCATCAATTATTAGTTAGCCCTCGTTGAATGGTAAGCTGAGAACACGATGTCCATGAGATCGAAGTATTATTGGAAGGCAGAGCAGAGGCGGCAGCCGAACTCTATTTCTCTGCATGTGCTTCTCTCTCTCTACTCTGTCCGTCTCTCTCTCTGTCCCTCTCTCTCTCTCTCTCTCTCTCTCTCTCTCTCTCTCTCTCTCTCTCTCTCTCTCTCTCTCTCTCTCTCTGTGCGCTGGATAACCATGTACCACTGTTTCCTTAGCAACGGCTGCCTAGCTGCTAGGTCAGGATGCTGCAGAGATGGCTGAGAGGACATCATAGTGTATGTGTGAGTGAGTATGTGTGTGTGTGTGTGTGTGTGCGTGTGCATGTGTGTGTGTGTGTGTGTGTGTGTGTGTGTGTGTGTGTGTGTGTGTTAAGGAATGCTGCTGGACTGAAACTGAATGTAAAATCGTGCTGGTGGTTCATGGCGAGTGTAGCTGTGAAGCAGCTCTGACAGTACAAGATGAGCTTCTCACTTACTGCTTGTAATGATAAAAGATCCCTTTTCATCACCTTAAAATGAACCTGTCTCTAATCTAAGGTTCAGCTATACATATACTGTGCAAAGTCCTCACTGAGTTCTGATTAAAATGTCTTTCTTTTACTTGTATTTGTCACAGTGTGTTAACAGAACTGTCTGTCACATTCAGTGCATGCCACATGCCTCACATCCTCCAACTGTTGAATAGCTGTCAAAATGACAAAAATATGAGCAGTGTTAGCATGCAGTAGCAATCTGTGAATCCATTGTTGAACATGTCAGCAATCATGTGCACTTCTATGTGCTGCAAATACTAAATAACACCCCAAAAGGCCCTTTCATACAAATTTCTGTTGAAAAATGTGACAAACCAAAGAAAAATGTTACAGCTTTGTCAGAATGCAAGAAAAGCTCATTGCAGCTTTAGCAAAGAGACACGCGATGCTCCTCTTTCTGTATGCTGCCTCATCTTCTACTGCTGTTACATTTCTTTCCTCTTTCTCTTCCTCCCTTACACTTGAGACAACACTTTGACCTATTAAGATGCAGTAATGCTCCTTTTGGCAGCTGTAGTGAAGGCCTTGCTTCTTTGATAACTAACTGGCTGACAGCAAATACTCTTTCTAAATTTAGGCCATAGCTATAGCTGCTAGCAGCTATAATTTCAGTTCTTATTAGACCTCCAATATCCCCACCAGAGAGTGTGTTACACCGCCTGAAATTGCTCTGCACGCTATATATAATGGCCGTGCTCACCCAGTCGGAGGGAGAACTCATAGAACCTCTTCAGCTTGGCCACCAGGGGGCAGACTGCGTTCCAGGCCTTCTCCTGAAGAGCTAGGTCTCCTGGGTTCTGGATGGCCTGCAGGTGAGGAGCGCAGGCAGAAGCGCAGATGTTACTTTCCAAAAATGAATTATAAACCTCCTCATTTATCCTCTCTTCCTTAAAGCGATTTTTCACTTTAGTAAAACATTTTCACTTGACTCAAACAGTACTTCCATGCTAAAGTGATTTCAGTTCAGCAAAACGTGAGGTTTCACACAGTCTTATTAAATGTCATTTACCAGCAAAACCTGATTTAGTTTTATAAGGTTCTGTTTAATACTGACTTTCTGCACGTATGCATGCTAAAAGAAAAAATTACCCACCCCAGTGAAATATAGTCAAGAGGATGAGGCTGTTTTAAGAAATGCTTCCCAGTCCTCAAGGTTAGGAAGCAAGGAGAGGAAACGATTCAGCACTATTTGTTAACAAGTACAGCAATGCCAGCCGCTGAGCAGTCTGCAGCGATCGTTTGTAGTGCAGAGGGAACTGGTTTTCAGTAATGTGACGCAGAGGAAATGCTGAATCTGAGCATAGTGTGAGTGGCGTTCATCAAGACCAGCATACCAGCTTTCTAAGGGACGATATTTATGCCTCCACCATAACACTGCCACTAAAAACAACATATTGCACGAAATGTTTGTTTGAAAAAAGACTTTCACACATTTCTGTCTCTGCCTATATTTAGTGCATGCTGCGTGGTACACTACATGTCAGAATTTCACCCTGGCAGGCCATGTGAATCACACACGAGCGTTATTTTTCCACACTGTGCCGTGGCTCATCAGTTTATTGATGTTCAGCACTTATTGACTCACTTCTCGTATCTCCTGGCCCGCGCCATTATAGGACTGCAGCTCGGCTAGGATCCCATGAGCCTCCTCCAGCACAGCGCTGACCTGGTTCCACACGGCTGTCTCTGCCTCCGTGGGCTGGGCATCTGGGAAGGGAGGAAGTAAGGAAAGTACAGAGGGAGGGAGAGAGAGGGAGAGGGAAGTGAAAGTGTGATGTAAGGTATAGGGCAAAGATGAAAATATTGAGGGGAGGTGGCAGAGAAGAGGGAGGGAAAGATGGAGGGGAGCGCAGAGTGGGACGAAAAATGAGAGGAAAAAGGAGAGAAGATTTGAGGAGAGATGGAGGTTAATGACGAAGGACGAGCTGAAAAGATGACATCCTAGAGGGCCAGAGAAAAACCTGAGATAACTGATTCAGCTCTGCATGACTACAATAAAAATGATTGCATTTAATCGTGTTAGTGGACAGTATGTACATATCTAAAATCAAAATCTGGCCAGTAAATGAATGATCCAATTTATCCATCAGAGAATTAGATCAAGACACCTGTAGGCCACACTCTGTCACACAGTAAGGTTTGATTTTAGTGTGCGGTCACCCAGAAGAAGGACCAGAAGTTTCAGTTTCACTTCAGGTAATCATTTAGATGAGGATCTTACAACTTATAGTTTGACATTTTGATGGTTTTCAGGATGGTTTGTAACAGTGCCTGGACTGTAATGTTCCCTACTGTCCATTTAGCTAGAGATACAAGCCTGGATAGGTGTAATTGTCCCGTCAGATTGATGTAATAGTCTTATCCATCTTTTTCTTGCTCTCTATTTCCCACTCCACTTCTATGAATGAGTAGAGCCTTTTTTTTTACCCTTGAGGTTTAATTGTGAGAAATGTTAAAACAAACAAGCAGCAGGAAGGACAACCTCTGGGCATGCTCACACTTTATCTGTTTCACACATACACACTGAGCGACACACACACTGTAAATTCAGTGGGGTTTTTTTGCCGCAGGACACCTCCCAGTCACAGTTGTGTGTCGTTTGCCCATGTGGTGTATTGCATGCATACATGAGGGATTAAGCTTTTGAGGGACACATTTTAGGATGTGTCGTCTTGAGTCATCATCGTATTTGGTTTTCTTTTCTTCAAGCAATCTGGCTCAATGTGTGACTCAGGTATAAAGTGGGAGTGTGCCCACGCAGTTCTCTACATGAGGTAGCACCGCTGATTATTTTTGCACCCTGAGGCATTGCCTCCCTGCAGAGAAATAGTAATCATGGAATATTTGCTATCCTACATGCACACCGGCTGCCATAATAAGCCCAGCAAGCAATGCTATTTTAGTGATGACTTAAATGTGCTCCTGCATCCTTTTGTAAACAACCACATAGTAAACTGCATATTTTGTTTACTAGATAGTAATTAAATGAGCATAGCATATAGTATGCTCCTAGCGTTAAAGGAACAGGTCGCTTTCTTGTCAAAAACTGATAACAGTATTATTTCTGAATGCTAAATATGAACCTGGAACCAGGAGATGTAACATAAAGACTGGAGGCAGGGGAATGCAGCTAGTCCAGAGTTGTTGTTTTTTTTTTTTTCTTTACTTACAGTGCCTGAGAGGTTTCATGGTGTTTTAAGTGCTAGATTATTTCTTGGAGGGGCACAATGACTCCTGGAGCTTCTGCTGGTTTCATCACAACCTCACAGAGTTGACAAGACTCCAGAAAGTCACTGTGCCCTGCCAAGAAATAGTCCCACACATTACCTCTATTAAATCACATACATTTATTTTTAGACCTTGATTTATGTATGGATTAAATAAGCAAACACATGTTTGGGAGAGGTACTGGTAGGTGTTTGGACAGAGCCAGACTAGTTGTTTCCTCATCTTCTAGTTTTGATGCAATGTAAAGTTATGAATAGCTTTTAAAAAAAAAAAAAAAGTTAAATGTTAAAAATGTAAGTGTAAAAGCACAGTTCCCAAAATGTCAGACTGTTTATTCCTTTAAGGAATCTGGATCACTTTAATTTACCATGTGAGGCTAAATGTTTACTTGTAAGGCTGGACATCAAGAATTTCAGATGTTGTGTTTTCATATGATGGAATGAAAAGTTGTCCAGTAATTTGATTTGGTACTGATCCTTCACTGGGTTTTAGCGTGGTATAACGATCATAACATTCAGCTATAAATAGCTACATGAGACCTCAGTACAGAGTTTAAACCAAACTTTGTGCTGTGTGACAGAGGTGACTGTGTCTCTGGGTTGAGAAGGAGAGCTCACAGATGGCACGATAGGAGTGGGGTGGGGTTGGGGGGGGCTCTAAAGCTGCCATGCTTGAGTCTGACTCATTCCACTTGCTTTTGAACTCATGTGAATCACAGGCATAATAAATGAAGGGGAAATTCAACCTATTTGACAGCTGATGTCTCTTGCCAGCAATGAGCTCTCCCACTGTAAAATACAGTCAGTAAAGGAGGAGGAGGAGGAGGAGGAAGCCAGCTGTTAAAGAGGGAAAGTGCTTGAGGAGGGGCAGAATATGTTGGGATACACTGCAAAATATCTCCTTCTTAACAGTTCATTTAGTCATTTCAGAATCAGTCTTAAAGATCTTTTATGTTCTTTGCTAAAGATTGCAGCCTTAATAAAAATAAGCCAAAATAGCAAATAGCAATATATAACCATGCTAGCTGCATGGTTAACACTGCACTCAAATGAAATGTCTTGTTAAGATGGACATTTTCACACTGCAAAGTTTAGAATTCGCCCACTGGGAAAATGAGGAGGGGGGGGATAAAGGTGGTTTTATTCAACATCCTCTGTCACAGTCTTTCTCACTTTCTTTCAGTTTCTCTCTCTTTCAGTCTCACTCTCTTACACACTCACACTCACAGATAGGTCAGATGCACAATAGGTCACACAATAGAGGATGAGGAGATGAGGAGGTGGTGGGATGACGATAGGGTTTTTGTTAGCCATCGTCATCCCCAAGCAACAGAAACCCACACAGAACTGGCATTCGCTGTTTATGTTGTCTCACTTTTTGTAGCTTAGGAGATGAGATCAAAGCATTATTGTTGTGATTTTGCCACAGCATCACTATGCCATTGTGCATCTGTCTGCCTTTAATAAGATGTGGCATGTGAATAAGACCCTTTAGAAAGAAGCCAAATGACTTTCAAATGCCAGTCCCTGGAGCAGAAATCAAAAGATAAAGAAGAGGGTGAGGAGGAGAAGGGCTGAGGAGGGCGAAAAGGGGTAAATAAGGACATAAAGATGACACAATGGTCGGCTAAGATTGATGGAATGGGGGGAAAAAAAGCAAAGGCAACATAGAGTAAGGGATAACTCAAAAAAATAAGAAGCGGATGGTCTCACGTTCAAAGTCAAGGAAAACTATTGGGCCATGCTCAAGTTCGGCGCAAGCCAGCACTTTCAGGAGGTTTCCCATGAGCCCCCTGGAACAGAGAGAGGGGAGAAGTCTGTGGGTGATGAGGAGATGGGTGTCGGGGTTGTGCGCACATGGGTGTATGTGTGTGAGTGATTATGTGAGCTGAAAATGTGTGTGTGTGTATGTGTGTGGTGTTTGAGAGCTGAAGGTGTCAGGGTGGGGACTGGATGAGAGGGGGGTTGCTGGAATGATTTGATGGACGTATGTCCTGGGTGAAGCATGGTGACATGGACACAGAGCTTCTTTAATCCCACTCTTATGGTATTGTTCGTAGAGAAAGACCTTGATTTGGTTGCATTAATGATAGCAGTCCTCAAGTTTAAAGATCAAATGGTACAGAGAATGCGCTTGGAAATAGAGTTTCAGTCGAAATTTAACCAAATCTTCAGACATACAAATGCAAAAAGTTGTATAAGAAAGAAGAAAATAATTTGAAACCCCAAAATATGACCTTAAAAACAAACTAAGCAATAAATCAAATTACACAAGAGTGCCTCGAGTTGTGGGCAGGTGTTAATCCTGTAATGGGAGCTTGGTGTCAGAAATGTAAGTGAGAACTGGAGCACTGAAACTTAAAAAATAGGTTTTCTGTGAGAGAAAAGTAGAAAATGCTGTAATCAAATGGAACATTCTTGTATATTTTTATTACAGGTTTTGCTATTGAGGTAAATTTTTGGTTTCAGTTCATTTTTGTTCATTATCATTTTAATTTCTGGTCTGATTTTCCCATAAAATTTTTACGTTTACATGTAGTAAGGACTCAAATCTTCTTACTATGTATGAAAGTCAGAATATTTATAAATCAGTTGTAGCTTTTTTATTGAGATGTTATTTGAAGACGGTGTTGCTTCAGAGGTAACTGCTAAATTGACTCGTGTCTGAAACTATCACTTGTTTGCCTTTGTTATGACCTATACGCACCGTTTTATTTGTACCTATACATCAATTAATTGTATCATATCATCTTATCATTAGATAGCACGTGCTTTAGCATTAGAAAACACTAAGAGTGGGACTAGAGAGCGACTGATAATGACAAACCACACCCACAAGAGCACTCCGTCACACCATCATCAGCTCACATCCAAATATACCTCCCCCGACCCCACCTGGCAACCTCCCAACGAACACCTCTGCTCCACACACACGTGCGCTCACATTTCAAGCACACAGACACGTGCACACAACCCGGTGCTCACTTACTTTCAAAGTCCAGGAAAAAATGTGGACAGTTCTCTAAATCCTTGCCAAGGACCTTAATGAGGTTCCCCATGGCTGGCGACCTGGACAGGAGGAAACAACAAAATGCATACAGTACGCAGAACCTGGCAACCCGCATGAAAACACACAACATGCACATGGAGAACACAGCAGGTTGTGACTGTTTTAGTTTTTTACCCATCTGCACTTGCCTAATTATCCCTTCTTCCTCTCCTCCTCCATCCGTCTGTCTGAGCAATATGTCCAGAGCGAAGTCAGACGTTTCAGTCATAGATGACCCTGATCACAGTTTGCATCCAATACACAGCGTAGGCTGTATTCAATTAGAGGGGGGTCTAAAGCCAGTAGTGAATCATTTAGCTCACTCACTGGGAGTCACTAGACCTGAGCAGTGGTTTTAATCCATTTACATTACTATAGTAACCTAATAAAAGCCTGCTACGTACGGGCTACTCTCTCCTAATGCTCTTCATGCACAGCAGTCTATAGATACTTTATGACAAGCGCTTTATGCTTCATACCCAAAGGCCAGATGCCAGCACTTTATGAAACCAATGATGCAAGCTTCATTAGATTATACTGTAGGTCAGACGGGCGGGATATACAGATCTACATGCTCACATGTTCACATACAGCACCAGACAAAACAACATGCAGCATGTCAGGCATCTCAGAACATAAGACCAGGTCAGTGGAGCCTGGTTTCAGCCACTTCAGCCCCAGTTGGGTCAGTCAATGCTAGTACATACAGTTTAATAAGTATCAATATCAAGCATTTCTTTTTGCTGTTCTCTAATTTCACTGTGTGTAAATATTATACATCTTGAATAAAGAGCTGGAACAAGCTGATGCACAACATATACTGTATGTGATATTGACAGACAGTCTGGAATTAGATGATACAACCTTAAAAGCTACTGTTCTGAAAGGGGAAGTATAAGGAAAATGGCTGTTTAGGGCTCAACATGAGAGAGGATTGGGAAGCCACATGTGGACTTGTGTCTGGGTGTGTGTGTGTGTGTGTGTGTGTGTGTGTATGTCTGTGTGTTACATAGAAAAACACACAATAAACACAAAAACCAAGAGGAATCAAATATTCAAAAATCACTCTCAGCTGTGCAAGTGTGAAAGCCTTCCCCCTTAATCGTCCTCTGCCTGGCCCCCTCCTCAATAATGGGGGGACTTCGGTAGCAGAAGGTAGGAAGCTGCCAAGTTTCACTTCCTCTGTCATACTCTCCCCTCTATGTTCATGTGCTATGTTAGCACACAGCGGAGGCCTATCAGTTTCTCCCTGCGAGAGCAATTTATGGCGAGCATTAGCATGTTTAAGAGATGCCACCATCCTGCAACAAAAGCCTGCTCTTTTCACTGTTACTCAGCAAGAACGGATGTTGCAATGCAGCACTGAGGTGCAGCTAAAGAACGGATGGAGTTACACCGTCCAGTCGCTGAGACAGCCTGCTGACGTTCACCAAAGTAGCGAAGCAGTTTCTTTTTTCAGACTAGTATTGTGTGTCTATCTCCAAAAGCTGTTAGGAGGCTGAGAAAGAGAGCTGTGTGCTGAGTCACTGCTGTAACCTATGAGCATCAGTCCAAAGGTGTAAAACACACCCTGTATCCTCCTGACTTTTCGTCCACCTGCTCCAAGATGCACACTGAACCGACGCTATGAATATATGAATACCAGATTCACATCATCAGCCTGACAAGGTGATTACAAAGGCAAAGTCAAGCTGAGGTTCATATCGGACCCTTGTATGAAGCAGTGAAAGCTTTCTGACACATGAATACTTGTGTGTTAGCGGTAGCCGCACACCTACCACACACACATTAACACACATACATCGAGTCTGGAGCAGCATGTGGTCCATCCAGAGAGCAGAGCTCGGCTGACGGTTGCCAGGATACTGTTGGCCTGGCAATATCGTCTGCTCGTCTCAGCACAAGATGTGGGGGGAGAAAAAAAAAGCATCCAGCCTGCTCACACACTGGGTCAGTTGCCTACAACACTGAACTGATGCATCAACCTTTACTATGTGAACAAAAATCAGTCTTCAGGAGTACATATGGTTAACAAAACACGCAGCTCATAGAACTTTAAAACCAGGACAGAGACCAACCAGCAGACTCTCACACCCCTCTCTTCCTACCCTCTTTTCCTGTGAGTGTTTCGCCTCTTCCTTAATCCTCAGCTTCTTCTCCCCGGTCCTGTCCTCCTCCTCCTCCTGTCCTCGTCCTCTCTGCCTTGTGAAAATGTTGCTGTGAATAAATCCCAGGTTAGCCCAGCTCTGAGCGATATCTGGAGTACCACGGCGGCACTGGTCTCCACTCTCTGCTTAGAGACTGATGTAAACTTCTGCTCTCGCTCTTTCTCCCTCTGTCTCTCTCTCTCTCTCTCTGTATCTTTGCCCACTTCACACTTCTCTTTTTCAGTCATCTATTTCAAGGTCTGTGGTTTTCTCTATTCGCTCTCTGCTAGATTCTGCTACATGCTGCTCTTTGTTTTTTGTTTGGTTGGTTTTTTGGTTTTTTTTTTTCAGTTCAAGCATGCATAGGAGAGGATACTCTGCTGTGTGAGGGTTTTGGTATAAGAGGCGTACAGTATGATATGGTCATCTTTTTTATATTTCTGCCTTTTTCCTCGGGCTGTATTGTCCTGCTGTGCGTCTGTATCTTTTCAATTCATACGCAAATAGAGAAAACTCCTTCTCTCTTTTAGAGTCTGACGTCACAATGGGTTCCTCAAAAATATCCCCTCCAGCTCTCCTCTCTGCCTCACTTCTCTATTTCACCACTCAGAAGCACTCTCCCGGCTCCTCTGGCCTTGTCTTGTCACAGCACATTTCAGTCATGGTGCCATTCAGTCCCACTGGTGGCCCTTGGGTGCAAACAACTCTAAGTGGCCGAATGGAAACGGTGATCGGGCAGCTCAAACACATATTTGCTTTTAAACTAGTAGATTGCGTTCCCTAATGTACATTACAAGACAGTCACTGGATTTATAAGATGGTTTGGTCATTAGGACATGGCATTCTGTGAATTAGGAAGTGCATTTGGTTGCAGTTTCTGTTACACACAAACACACACAATGCTTGTAGTCAGGCAGCGTGAAAGTGGAGCAAAGTGCCTCTCTTATGCAACTGCGCAGCACACAGCTCTCATCTGTAGTCCAGCAAGGGAAACTAAACCAAATGGCTCCTCGAGTCTTCAGAAAGACGCCGCTCGGCTCCCGCATGGCAGCTGAAAAGCAAACCTGGTCCAGACTGGAAGCCAAGCAGCAGAGCAAGGCCTCCCAGACTCCTTTCAGCTCTTGCTGAAAGATTCCTCCTGTTACAGCTCAGGAGCATCATCAGTGTGGATTTAGTGAGCACAGAAACAGCACCGCTTGTCTTTGCCAAGTCTAACCTCTATTAACTCACCAATAATACCATCCGAACTCCCTTTCTCCAACTGTGTCTTTTTTCTCTCTGCCTCCAACCACAATGATCTCCCTTTCTGTCGCACACTGGCTGACCGGGTATTCACTGGCCTGTGAATCAAACCCATTCAGCAGCTGTACTGTATACAAAGCATGCAGCGACTGCACTCTCCTAGCTCTCATCTTTCCTCTCTATCGTCACTGTTTCCTTACTCCTAAAGTGTTAATCCGTCTCTCCTCTTCCCGACTTGCCCATATGGCATATCCCTGCCGTGTCCTTATTTTTCAGCTGTTGTTATATTTTTTTCCTCATTTTTTTTTCCTCCACTCTTTATTTTTCATTCCTACCTTCACTTGTGTTTATCCCTCTGGAACACTTCACTGCATCAACCAGGGCTTGTCAGCTCCACACAGTGGTTACAGCATCAGCACCCACCACCTGACAAGGAGACAGACAGATAGACAGAGAGAGAAAGGGAAATTAGCATAAAATTCCACATCATGTACTGTACAGCACAGAGAAGAGTGTTGCTTTTGGTTTTAAGATGCACAGAGTCAGCAAGGGCAAGGAAAAGCATGCTTGGACAAAGTAAGGGCCACAAAGGGCAAATAAACGTAAGAGCTAAAAATAATAAAATAATGAGGCTTATGTGTTAGTTTGCCTTAATTAGCCTTTTAGGTGAGGATGTGATTTTACACAGCTGCCCTCACAGTGGAATTTAATCCACCCAGCTTTAACCTGTTACTACGTCTAAAAATGTCTATGCTTTGAACAACGATTGCAATGATTAGATTTTTCACCCATGTGAGGACAGAAATAAGCTGCCAACACATTTACATATTATCCTAAGTTGATATAGAGAATGTGTTATTGTGCCTACCAAGCACAAATGCAGCAACATTAACATTCATTTGAAGTTGTGTTTGTGTCCACCTAATGACACTAATTTCAATATTCACTGTCCTTTTAGCCCTGCTTTGGTGCCTCCTTAGCTACTAAATGTTCGCTCGCTAGTTGCTAACCTTCTCTGTCTGCCGTTTGGTGCTGGGTCGGTAGTGTGCAGCGGGTTTTTATAAACAGCTGCCTGCAGCTCTAAACGATACTGTGAGGGGTGACGAGAGTGAACCAGAACAGTCAAGGTGCAGGCCTGAAAACCAAAACAATGAGCTGAAAGAATCTATGAAGATCAGCAGAGCGAAGGGAAACTGTAGATCAACTCTCTGAAGTTTTGTTACTAAAAGTGACCCCTTTCAATCTATAGGTAAACATTTGATCCACTATTATTATAAATAATATTGGTTACAGCTTTTTTTCAGTTTCACATGATGTCTTGATGCTTTTTTCTGTATTTTTGGAAAAAATACTTGTTGATTTAGTTTAAGGTTGAGTGATGTAATTTGAGCTCTAATGTATGTGCACAGCAGTTATAAGCACTGACAGACGATAATCACAAACAAAGGATTTATAGCTTTAGTCTAAAATGATCAGTATCACGTTTCCAAATGCTACAGTAAATCCGCCTAATCTCAGAACCTAGAAGGTGTTTCTGTCTTTTTAACATTTCGATTATGGACAAAGCTTGTTAAGCTTATCTCTTTCATTTTGCATCTCTCACAACTCCAGCGTTGTCTTACCCACTGCCTGGTGTAACTATTAACACTAATGCTGCTGCCCTTGCATCATCGAATCTCATCAGGAGAGAGTGTAGACAGAAGAGAGACGGGGGCCTTTGAAGAATAGTTGCCAGGGAAACACAGCCTCTTATTCTCATGGCAACACATGGTCAGCTTACTGTTCAGTGTTATCAATCAGATATGGATTGGAGGGATGGATGGATGAACTGCACTTCCCCTAATCTCTTGAGAGTGTGTGTGACACAAAAGCATCGACTCTCCTGCTTGTGGGGGTTGTAAACTACAATGTCCACTCCTGGAATTACATGTCTCCTACCTTTCATGGGGAGTTTTGTTTTGACTACATGTTCCACTCAAGTAAATTGCCTAATGCTTATTGATTTCTCATCTCCGGGAAGGGGCAAAGGTCAGGCATTTCAGCGGGCATAGTGAGGTCAAGAGAGGTGAAGACTTGAACTGGGACTTGGGAGGTAATACTTGTGAGCGGGGTTATGATAAACTTCACCTTTTGAGTTAGATTTCTCGTTCTACCTGAGTCTGACTTTATTTGTTTAGACTCGTCTGCCCCTTGACCTTTTGAACTAACATGAATTCTCTGTCAGTGATAAAAGGCCGTCCTAAACTCATGCCATGTACAGTTTCTCATATTTTAAATCATAGAGCCATTATTGTTTAAGATACACCAAGCCATTAATGGAAAGCCACCTCTAGGCAGGTGTTGTCATAACTATTAATAGTTTTACCAAATCAAATTGAGAGCAGACATCTAATTTTACTCCAGCTTCAGAGCCCTGATGGATTACTATTTTCAATTCTGCTAATCAGTTGAGTGCTTTAGTTTGCTATTTGAGCTGTACGCCACCTGTTTGCTTCCTCAGCACTGCTGAATCTGATCCATGCACAAACTTCAGTTTCCATCTATGTACTTGCTGTTCTTATGCACCCTGCAACAGAAATGTAGTATTTCGGTGAAAAATGAAAGCAAAAACCAACATAAAGGGCCTCAGGAAGAAGGTGCTCCGGTGGATAAGGGTTTAAGATGTTGAACATTCCCCGTTCAAATCTAGCTAGGCATCTTTGTTGTTGAGTATTTCTCTCCTGCCCATCTCTTCCACCACAGGGCTCCAGAACAGATTCAGTGTTAAGTGTAAAGGTTCATTCATAACCTGGGAAACCACAACAGGTGCTTGATGGTCCATGTTATTTGTTGATTTGTTGTGTGTATGTTGTTAGTATGTTAGTATGTGGCCAAAATTCAGAATTATGTGACTGAAAGCTTCAGAAACAGCAACTGTGATATTATGTTGTTATATATTTTATTTATTTTTTTATTTTTGGTCAAAGGCTTTAAATGCTTTAAAGAATGAAGAATATGATTCACCTTCTTACATTTCCGTGATTATGAAATCACTGAGTTGCGTCTTGTATGGAAAACATCTGAATTTGTTGTTTCTCCACAAACTGAGAGTTTTCCTTTAATTTGTCACATATCTGTATGAATACAGTGTTAACATTAATTTTTTCGTATTTAAAGTCAAAACCAATCAATCGGATTCCAGGAAGACTTAGATATTGGTGCTGCCACTTGATGAGCCCCATCATGAATCAGTGTCCCGCTAATCAAATAGTAGACTACTCTGCTGCAGTCTCCAGAGGGCAGACACTGTTAGAGAAGTCTAACTAACTGAAGGGAACAGTCTTTAAATGTACAGTGGCTGCTTTTTCAGCAACTTCAAAGCCGATATGTATTTCAGAACGAGACGTGAGAGAGTCTGAGGGTCTGAGGGGGGAAAAGGGAAGAAAGCCAGAGATCACAAAGCTCATTGTGTGCAGACATCTGTCTGTTTTGTTCAGAGTCCAAGGTACTCAACTCATGTTAGTTCTGCTCACTGAACAGGTCCTCTTTAAAAAAAAAAAAAAAAAAGAAACCCACTGGTGATTATTCCTATTCTCACTCCCTCTCTATCTCTTTCACTCTTTCTCAACCTTTCGCCCTCTCTCTCGACACACCCCTCTCTCCACCCCCTGTTCACTCCAAGCTCCTCTTTTATGCAGAAGCTCATTCACTCATCTTCTCACCGCACACCCTTTTGACCTCTTCCTCTTTTATTGTGTCTTTTACATGCTACCTCCATCATTTCCCTCTTTGTTCTCAACATATTTTTCCCTAAAGATAGAGACGAGTGCAGGAAGCTGCTTGATGATGATGTAGAGTGAACTAAACACCAACCTAAACCCAGATAATCTTCCTTTAAGTTGAAAAGAGGCTTTTAGGCTGACATATTTTATATTCTATAAACTGCTGTAAGTAATAAAATGCTGATTCTGGTGGTAGACGTTAGAAGCAAAATGGGTGATGATCACATACGGGTGATGATCACATACAGGTGATCATCACAGTTTTTTAGTAGGAGAGGAGAAGAGTGAGAAGTGGAGAGATAATAGAAGGAAAACAAGGAGATAAAAGGAAAGGAAAGGAGATAACTGAGAAGGAGAGGAGAGGGAATAAAAGGAGAGAAGAGATGTGCATGGACAAAGGGCCAGTTTGAGGAGTAAAATGGGAGGTGGCGGTGTCAGACCCAGATAGACCATCGCTAAAGATTGACCACCAATGGAATGCTACAGCCAGTTTGCCTCCGGCCCACACACACACACATTCATATACAATTATAGATACCGCCGTCCCTCTCTGAGGTGAGGAGGGAAGGAGAATAAAAGGGGAGAGCGGCTGAGCATGAGAGCTAAGGATGGAGTGGCAGAGGGCAAAAGAGAGAGAGACAGAAATGGAAGGAGGAGGTTACAATTCTCCTGCATCACCCCTCCCCCTTCTCTCGCTCCCTCTCTCTCTCTCTCTCTCACACACACACACACACACGCTGGCTGAGTCTGAGTCCAGAGCAGCGCATGGTGTCTCATGAAAGGGCGATTGCAAATGAGCATTGTGATTGTGCTGCATGGCTGACAAAGAAAGAGGGAGGATGGAGTGAGAGACAGAGAGAGGGAGAGAGATGGTATGGCATGTTTAAGCTGTACTTGAATCAGTTTCTATTGTGTAACATGCTTCAGCGTGATCATTTTTCAAATGAAATTAAGAACTGGGGCAGCAACTGAGGGATTTAATGGTTTCTTTGCTCAGAGGTGGAGAAGAAACGAGCTCTAATGTCTCTTTGCTGTATAGATATGATGAAGGTTTATGTGCATTAAGCATTTGGATTTGTTATATACTGTACCCTGTTTGTCAAAGTGTCGTAACATGAGAGACTCTTGGTAATAATTAATTTCCAGTGCTCTGTTTTCTTTCTTTTCCCCAGCACAGAGATTAATATATGCCTTTTATTAAATATAGCCATTAATATTTGAATACCACAGTTTGGCTCAGGGGCGTTTTGAACCAAGGAAAAGCAGAGTTGGAAAAATTAAAGCCTCGGATTTCAATTTAAAAAACAATTTCCTCTTTGTGCTTCAGCCGTCTGAGGATGGATGGGTGTAAAGTGAGCTCTTGTTATCTTTATTTGTGATGCGGGATGCCAATTAGCTGCTAACAAAGGGAGCACTATCGGCTTGTAGGGGTCTACATGTACTCGCAGGGGGCTCATGGTGTGTCTATGTGCATACGTGTGTATATAGCTATGCAGCCCCCACCCCACCGCCCCTTTCCCCTGTCCTTCCCTGACCCCCTCCTATCTGTGCACAAAAAAAGAAGCAATGTACAGTACACCTGTGCAGACAGTCACCTTTGTCACTGATAGACTGCTTACACACTGATTTTTATGGGTGAGGACAGTGTCTGAATGTGTTTTAACAAAAGAAGGTAATTTCATTGGGATGAAAATAATAACTGAGTTTATTTAAATAAAGTTTGGATTGTAGTGTGTGTGAGTCATGCAGATGCCTGTGCATACAGTATGTTCATGTGTGTGTGTATATATTCACCTGACATTGAATTGAACTAATCTGATTTACACTGAGCTGGTTTGACTTTAATTAAATTGGGGACGTGTTTGTCTGTGTGTGTGTGTGTGTGTGTGTGTGTGTGTGTGTGTGTGTGTGTGTGTGTGTGTGTGTGTGTGTGTGTGTGTGAGAGAGAGAGAGAGAGAGAGAGAGAGAGAGAGAGAGAGAGTAAAACAGAGAGTGAGCTACAAGGACTACTATAAAACAGTACATAAAGGCAGTTTGAACTCAGCTCCCTGGCGTCTCACTGTCTTGTGATTCTCCTCTCTCCTTCAACTCTCCTTCACTCTTTCAGTCCATTTATTGTCTGTCTGTCTGTCTGTCTGTCTGTCCACTTCCTTGCCTACTTCTTTACCTGCATGCACATCTGCTAGAGTTCTCTTCTATGAACCAGTCCTATGTTTTATTTGTGTAGCAATCAGGAATCTAAATTCCTCCTCATCTTTTGCCTCATGGATCGTCCTCTCTTGTTCAGTCCCTTCCTGTCTCTCTGTAGCTGTGTTCCAACTCCATATTACATTTTTTTTCTCTTTTTTGTTTATTTTTTTACTTTATTGGTGAGTAGCTGATAGTATAGACAGACAGACAACATGACGAGAGAAAAGGGTAAATTCTTCACAGGTTTTGAGTCTGTAGTGTGAACAAACTGGAAAAATTACAAAAAAAAAAAAAAAGAAAAGTTAGTATGCATATTAAAATGCTTGTGGTGTTGTTCCATACTACTTTTCACAAATCACAGTGGAAATAAAGCATAGTAAGAATGGTAAAAGAGCTCCAGAGTGATCTTAGAAAACAAAAATGGTGTTGAATCTTTGGAAACTTTTTTTCTCTCTCTCTTCGTGAGAAAACGTTGTTAGAGAGTCCCAGGCTGATTGATGTCTGTGGGTGCACATGTGTCACCCAATTTCCCTGTGGCATTTAACAGTAAAGTAGCCAGATTTCAGACCTCTGAATCACAGTCTGCATCTCTGATTTTTTTCAGCAATTCCAAAAGTGTAGTGTTATTTCACTGGTTAGAAAAACAACTGAGCCAATCAGAGCTTTGCAGGTGGGATTAAGAACAAAGAAATTGTTTTCCTGTGCCAAAGCCAGATAAGTTCAAAGTCAAAACAAAAGGGTTGCAAAGTCTAATTTTCATACTCACAGTATAATAAAATTATTAATAGTAAAAATAGTATACCATGGTCATCTGTCTGTAGTATACACTGAATACTACAACAATCCAGTGCAGAATTGGGAAGGAGCATGTGTCTCAACCCCTCAGCCTCAGCACATGACCACCAAGAATGAATGAATGAATGACCTCTGACCCCAGCGTGACCTAGAATCTATATTCATCTCTGTGTGTCGAAGTCGTCCGCCCTCTACGTACCGGGTGGAGCCGGCGTGTCCTTGACAGAGGCAATGCTCCATCACAGTGTGCTGCAGTGTGTCTCACATGGCAGAGAATGCAGTGTTACAGTGTTACCCTGTCCCACTGGGAGGGGAAGGAGAGCAGCAGCAGCAGCTCTCAAATATAGGAAATTGGCTGCAATGTAAGGTATAGGCTCATGCTGATGCAGAGAAAAAAAAATAATTGATCGAACAGGACAAGAATGAAATTAAAAAAAAAAAAAAAAAAAAAAAAGAGTCCATTTGGGGACATGTTGATGGATCCCTGGTGTGAAAGTTTGAGATCTTGGCTGTTATTGTGGTTTATTTCTGTCCAGTGATTTATTTTTGGGTTACATGCTTATTGTGCCTTTGTTGGTTGATGGAAAAAAAAAATTATATATACAATAGATAAATCCTCGAGCTGAACTAATTAGACAGTGTGTGTGTGTGTGTGTGTGTGTGTTCACGTGAACAGAAAGAGGAAAAGATAGCATCTATGTGTAAAGTCTCACAAGCCTGATCAAACACTGAACACAAGCATGGTTGCCAGCATCCTAGTGTGCCCTCGGCAGATCTGGCATACACACATATGAACAAACACACAGACAGCAACATACAAAGTACAGTGATGAGGATGAAATGACAACTGACGATTCACTCCGTGGTTACTGTTGCTAAGCTAAGTTTTCCATTCTCTTGCAACTCATTTGCAGTTTCAGTGATTTTCCAGCCGCAACTTTTATCATTTCATTTTTGAAAGAATGGGTCTTTAATTTCATACAGCAGGCTTTTCGATGCTAGCTGGAAAACATCAATTTTGCCATCTGAAATAACAATTACTGTTAGCATATTTTATCTGACATCATCTAGAAACATCCTTTATGTGCGTGGTTAGCTGTGACTGGACAATCACTGCTTGGACAAATGCTAAACCTGAACCTTAAGAGAAGAAGTATAGAGAGACCCTGATCAGCAGCATAGTCAAACACATTCTCCACTATGGGTGTATTAAATAAAATACAGTCATTCCTTCATCTCTGATAGGCAAAGTATTCCTTCCTCCTTTAACTGTATTTACCTTGAGACTCACTAACCAAACACTTGGTTATATCATCCAGCAGAACTTATTAAGAGAGCTGAAGCCTCGATTGAGATAACATCGCTAAGTAGATAATTTGCCTCTTCACTTATTACACACTAATTGCAATACTGTTTCGCTTCCTCTCCTCCCGCTCTGCTCTCTTTAACCTTCCATTGGCCTAAATTGGCTTCACCTTCCCACTGAATTGGCTATATTGACTTTAAATATGACCAGAGGGCAGACATTTGGGCTATTTATTGATATTAGTGGACAGCGATTGATCTGATCGACAGAAAGCAGGCCATGATACTGTTTGAAGTCCTCAGAGAGCAGATCTGAGGTAATATGATTACATCCAGAACTTCGCCCTCGCCTCTTTTATTGCCATAGAAAGAGAGAGTTAGACAAGCCGAGTCATGTCTGGTTAGAAGTAGACTCACAGAAGCAGGAGAGGATTCACTGTGGCCTGTTTCTGTGTCTCATTGGATGTAAAATCACACATTTCAAAGAGCTTCAGCAGGACACCCATAACAAGGATGATAACAGAGTTTAATAGGACTTTTCAGTGGTTTCCACGAGTGCCATCCAACATTGAGAGTTAGGTAATATGATCGAAGAGTTATCAGATCTTGGCTCCCTTGTCGTGGAGAATTAAATCACACTATCTCCTAAATCTATTTTCTCACTGATTCAGTGGCTTGCTTCAAAGATGTGTTAAATTAAAGAATCCCATATTTCAAAACTTGTTAGGCAAGATTTTTAATCAAGTGTTCAGCCCTTAAGCTTAATTTCTCTTTAAAAAGAATGGAATCGAGAATTGGAGGATTTTTGTTTCTTTTAAGTCATTTTTTGTTGAATCAAGCGGTTCATGATCAGCTTTAAAGGATCCTTGTTCATTTTTGTTTAAAGATACTGACTTAAAGAAAATTCCCAAAACAGGTGACAGTATATTGAAAGGGACATCAGATCGTCCGGTTGTTTTCGAAGGGCACAAAATCTGTCTAGCAGCCCCTCTACAGCTCACTAATTAACATGTTATATGAAAAGAACCAGGCTAGCGGTTTATCCCAGTCTCCAGTCTTTGTGCTAAGATAAGCTGCCAGATGAGAGCGGTACCTTGGCTACCTCATCCAACTCTCTGCAAGAAACCAAAATGTCAAACACTAAATTTAAACACAGGCAGCATTCCCAGTTCCAGTACAAGTTGCATGTACTGAATATTCTTCTGGCATAGATATAACCTCCTGTGTCATATCTGGATCTGCCCTCGCCACCCTGTACCCTCCATCACTCTACCCTGTGTTCCTTTAACAGGATCATCTCTGCTCTGAGGGAATAATCCCTAATTCCTGACAATACTGGATTAAAAACCACAAGATTACCAGGTAGAGACGGATCCCATCTCAAATGCCTAAATGAGTTAAGCCCTGGATACAATACTAGATCCAACCTCTGAACTCCAATACGAAAACAAAAAGAACATCAGCAGCAAGCATGCAAGCTGAAGTGACAGATGCTGGAATGACAGATGTTGTTGCTGGACAGATGGGTCGGCCAGTCAACAAGATTAGAATTGTTTAGATAAAACGCGGATTGTCAGGCATTTTTGAGAAACCCAGTTGGGCCACATGGATGAACATATGGATGATGTTGTATTTTAATCAAAGGATTGAATGCAACATGGTTGTCCATTCAGTTATTTCTGGCTTCATATTGAAAGTTTGTCTGAGAAGCTCCTCAAAACAGAAAAGAGCATTAATCCACCATCAAAATCATTGTTGCTCTTTTGAACAAGCACTGACGGTCAACAAGTACAGCTGTTCAAAGAAGATTTGGGGTTAAATGACTACCAATTTTCCACCAAAGGAGGTTTTGGCATTGTCAAATTCGTAAGTGAACCATCTGTAGATGTCTTTCTAAAATCATGCCAGATCCTGGTTTCATAGAACGATGCAGATAGCAGCAGATGTCTCTAATTTATGTACTGATTGTTCACTTCAGGCTTTAAATTGCTCTTTCAGGCCGTCCTATTAACATCTTCAGTGTCAAAATGTTTTGACAAAATACTTTTTCAGGCATGATCCATAACACCTTGGAGTAGCGGCAAAACATTTCCATGTCATTGTACATGTCACTCATCTGCCTTATTCATAGAGTGTCGGTGGAGGTTATGCAGCGACCTCAACAATGTCTAGTTCAGTGAAGGCTGGAGGAGATCATTACACATCATTACACCTGATGGGTTGTGTTGACAGTGCCTCTTCCAAAGTGACAAATAGCAAGAGAAGCAGCAAACAAGACAAACATTACCCATCTTTGCCTCCCTTGTCCTTCTGCTTCCCTTTTTTCCTTCCTTCTAACCTCATATACCCCCGTCTGCTATTCCCAGTCCCTCAACATGTAATAAGTGACATGCTGGACCCACAAGGTTACACATATCTGTACTGTGAAATCATGTCATCATGTGGAATGATGCAGTGAACTTGGGGTAATTACTAACATGAACACATAGCACATGTTGAGACGAAAAGACTGGAATACATAAGGTGATGCAGACATTACATTAAGAGAAATGTGAAGAGTGTCTCCTCCACCCCGACACCCCTAAACCCCATTCCTGCCTTCTGCCTTGTCAAACCTGATAATCCTGACACACGCTAAGGCAGCCTAATAAGGTCCTGCAACTCATATGGACAGAGGAAATGGGACATTGTGGGACACACAGAGCACTAATCCTCTGCAAGACAGTTGGACAGAATGATTGTGCAACACTGGAAGACACCGCGACATGCTGTCAACACCATTTTGCGGCGAGCATCATGACTGGTTGAGGGAGAAGGAAGTGACAGATACGTACTGAGGTGATGAAGACTGATTGGAGGGGCTTAGAAGGAAATACTGAGAGCAGGCATGAATTAATGAATGTTTGAGTTAATGACGGAGCGAGAGAGATGAATAGGGAGAAAGGACGAGGAGAGATACAGACAGAAAGAAAAAAGAGAGAAGAGAAGGAGGGGGTGTGAGACAAAGAGTGGCAGAGGAGGAAATGCAGACGGGCATGTTTCTATGGGCGCGCAGGAAAGATTTGGGGTGAGGGAATCTTGCATCATTGCAGTGGGCCAATGAAAAGGCTTGGTTTAAATGTTCAAAGGGAGTGTCCTAGCAACAGTGGAGTAAATACCATAGCAGCCACCATTCCATCTCAGACCGGAAAAAAACCCTATACACACACACACACACACACATTGATTGAACACAATAATGAACTAGAGCACAAACATGTTAGCTGTTTCAGAGCACCTTGCTGTTTATTCATACATGTAAATGGGTAGTAATCTACATAATTTGATTCAGGACCATACAGTCATACAGCTGTATGGAAGCATTTCACTATCCATATATCACTCACTGTGTGTAAGCATGTTTGAAATGATAGCAATGTATTATAATAAGAATCAAAAGTATTTTTTGTCTCTCGACAGATACATAGAGGCATTTTGATAGACACCTTTCCAGTACATATAGTATTACAAACACCACCATAGCTACAACACTGAAACCAGTTACTGGTTTTATGTTATAGCTGTACATATGCAGCTTATGTATGGTATACACATACACCATTATCATCCATCACCACTCGGCCACATGTGTGTATGTAAATGTATGTATATATAAATATACATACATTTACATTTATCAATACATGTATGTATAAGCATATATATACACCTGTGTGTGTGTGTGTGTGTGTGTCATAAGAGTCAACATGGCAGTAAATCATCAGTTAATCTACTCATATGGATTATAACCAGAGTCAGTAGATTATAGGAGGGATAGACAGGGACCAGATCTTTCAATTACACACCTCTCCTGTCTGTTTCTCTCTGCCTCCCACCTGCCCATGCACACATTCATACACACACAGCACTTCATCATGCTTTTTCACTCTACCTTTCTATTTATCCATCTCTCCATCCACAGCATCTCTATCTTTCTCATTCTCTCTTTCGCTGCACACACAAAGAAGACCTGCAGAGTCACATGGTAGCACGGTAGGTAGCTTCACCCTTTCTGCTCTGCCTCTCCGTCTAACAACCTCATGTACCCCCTTTTCCTCAACCAGATCTTCTTTTCACATTTGAAAGAACACCTGAAAAGCCTTAGTCCTCATTCATTCATCCCTCCATTCAGTTTTTTCCTCCCTCCCTCCCTCCCTGTTTTCCACTCTAGTCGCATGCACCCACCCCTTCTGATCAGTAGTGTAATCTGGGGCTATTGTTTTTAGCAGGCTATTTGCAGAGACAGTTTGCACAAGCACACACACTCAGACCTCAAACACCTGCCTCACTGTGTAAAACTGAGCACGTTTTGTACTGACGCTAACAATCACTGATGTAATGCCTGTGTGACAGTGGAGCTGAAAAGGCAAGGAGGCATGCTTGACATGCAATTTATCCACATTGTCCACAGAACACTGCATCAGTGTGATATATGGTGCATGTGCTGTGATGGTTCTAGGTCACATATGTCCCGTGACCAAACTATCATCAATCACTGAAAATATAAACACATTAAAACACATGAGCATCTGTAGACTCCATGTAGTCCTGATGGATTCCTGCTGATACACAGAGGAAGAATAGATTCTTGCTGTGGTGTGTGTGTGTGTGTGTGTGTGTGAGAGAGAGAGAGAGAGAGAGAGAGAGAGAGAGAGAGAGAGACTGTGACTGTGGCAGTGACCGTGCCGCTCTGGCTAAGCACTGCAGTGAAAAAGAACAAGCCCCAGTTGACCAGCCCCACAGGGTTTGATGTGGTCAGGCCAAATTCAACAATCCCTCCCTGCCCCCGGGATCCCAACCCACGCCAGTCCTCTGCATCCAGTCCATCTACCCACAGGCGATAGCACCAGCACCATCCCTGAGCTGAAATCACCAGTTACCCACTATCCTCCATCTAGAGTCTAACCCACATCCATCCTCCATCCTCTCCTCCTCAGCCTTATCCAGCTTGCAGCCTCTCTTTTAGGTGCAGGGTGGGACTATCTGGACCCTTATACTACCAGTGCTAAATGGATGGAGTGATGGTGAGGGATAAAAAGAGAAGAGAAAAGAGTGTTGGCTCAGCTTACCGGCTGGGCGTGCAGGAGGGGAGGATGATGCCTCTGACTCTGCTCTTCCTTCCTTCTCTCTGGATTGAGGTGAAGCAGAGATGGATGCAGGGAACAAAAGAGGAGGACAAAGGGCAAAAAAAGAAACAAAATGCTGGTGGCTAGTGAGAGAGTGAGAGACAGAAGGACCACAAAAAAAGAGGAAAAAGTCCCTGTGCTGTTTTTCTCTCTCTTCCTCCGTGAGGATCCTTTATTCTTGTGAGCCAGAGGGCTGTGGATTCACCTAAACACTGAGCACACGCACTGCCTCACGCCACACAGCCCTCCCTCTTCCTCTCTCTCTCTATGCACTAAAGACAGCAGCTGTTGGTCCATGAGAAATAGAACACTGTGTCCCCCTCCCTCTCCCCTTCTCCTCCTACCTCGCTCGCTCACAAAGACCCCCACCACACACACACACTCACATTCGCCATGTCCTCACAACAACCCCTCCCCCTTTGACTGACATCTCCCACTAGCCTGCTGGCAATAAGAGGAGGGGGCACTGCTCTGTTTGTGTGTGTGTTTGTGTTTTCTGCTGCTGCTGCTGTGTATTTGAGTGTGTGTGTGTGGTGCAGAGTTGTATTGTGTTTGACATTGTTTCAGCCGCAGAGTGACTTTTCCTGTCCACACGGTGTGAAAGTGAATCATGGTGAGTAAGGGTGTGCATCAGGGTATTTTTGCAAACTGTGTGGGTGACTGCCGAGCATCATTCGTCTCTGTGCTGCAGAGAGGAAGGAAATTCACAACATTATTTGTGGTTATGAGCAGCATGACTGTGAGGGTGTTTATTTTATTTACTGTAAAACTACACTGCACAGAGTGACTATAAGCATAAATGAGCTGACATTTATGAGCTGTTGCACATGATGGATATTTTCATTATAACAGATCAAGGGACTTCTGTATGTGTGTTATCTGTTTCTTGTCCGTTCGTGTCATTCAGAAAGAATTTGGGATTGTGAAAACTTTCATTAGAGACCCTTACTTCAGGGTCGCAGCCCAGACGAAAGGGCACGGTTAAATGAGCCATAGCTAAATTGTCGCACTGTACATGTGTGTGGAGTGGAGGGGGTGGCTGCGTGGGTGCGGGCAGATTGTCTATTGTGTGGTGGTCTTGCACTCAGACCAGTGCTGTGTGGCAGCCCACCCAGGGGATTGGCACACAGTAAAAGAGCTGAAGGCCAAATGCTGCCATGCCATACCCATAGTGTGTATTACGGCAGAATTGAGGGCAGAATCAGGTTTTCATGACCTGGTGCCTTTCTAATAATCACTTTACATGAGTATATTCGGGAACAGAGAGCAGAGTCCAGCTGATGAACTCTTCCCTTTATAGCCGTTATTAATATTTGAATAGGGTGATGGGTCAAGTGAGCACAAGAGGACACATCGTCTGAATATGAAAAGCTTGTGATCAGAGCATCTCAAACTCTAAAGTGCTTTAGGCTTTGCCTCTCATTCACTCCTACTGAAAATCATGCAGGATGTTTGACAGAAAATTGTGTTATTTAGACGGAGTTCATGTGAGCTGAGCTCTGGCTTGGTTCGCAACCAGTATGGAGGTGTGTCCATCACCAGCACTGCACTAACACAGTATAAAACTAGAAGGGTACTCAGAGAGCGCAGACCTCCGCCAAGGCCAATGTCAAACAACATACACCAGACTTTAGAGGAAAAAAAAAATCAAATTCGTAGTAAATGATCCGGATCTGCCCCAAAATTGAATGGGTGCTTTCCTGGCCCATGCCCTGTCCCTGATTTCAGCACAAATCTGTTCAGCACTTTTTGCATAATCCTGCTGACAAACAAACAAAATATAACCTGCACCCTCAGTCAGTCACGAAGAAGTACAAGTACGAAAATGCAACTATATGTGTAATAATTTGCTAAACAGATGATTTGTCTGCTAGTAACTAATAATAGCATATGTAAGAATAGCTGCAGGGGTGCTAGTTAGTCAGTACTGCCCTCATCTCACTTTGAAAAGCCCATCTTGTACTGCATATACCAAGGTTTCAATTTCTTCAGTCCATGTGTAGCGAAGCCTTGCATAATGATGCTACTAATCTGACACAACAGCTACAGACACAGTCTCTGTGCTGTTCGCTAAACCTAAATCAAAAACAGAGAAAGAGTGTAAGATTGTGTCTTAAATAAATATGGGTCTTCCTGTTTTGGTGGTTGTGTCTGAGAAGTGGATCTGACTGCGACTTTCACATCACCAAACATTGACCGGCATTACTAAACCGACTTAAGATAGCACATTAAACAGGTTTCATTTCCACTTCAGCTTCCCTGTGATAATACATTATTAATAGCATTTGGATAATCATGTAATACAAGTTAGAAGAGTAAGCAGAATTAATTAAATATGGCCCAAAACATGTTATTGTGAGGAAAAAAAATAACATGGAGGAACAACATGTTTCATCCACATTAGGCGTTAGGGTCTCCAGGCACACATTCAAAGAAAGTCTGACTCACGGGTTGAACTCTGAGTTGACTTCATATACCAGAATGCACCTGTGACAGAGGAAGAGACACAGAAAGTGGTGCTGCAGTGGTTGACACTGCCCTTTTGGCAGCCGAGTGCCACAAAGATGGCAGGAATGTTAAAAAACGGTGAAAGAAAAGAAAAAACAGTTGGAAATCACTTGGTAGGGGTGAGACAGTGCTTTGGCTTGTCTCTGTTTAACACATTTACAGTAACGCGTGCTGGGACCAGTGTTTTCCTGCGGACGGATGTCAGATGAGGCAAAGGAATGGAGGAGAAGCTACGTCAGAGAGCTTTCCATGAGTCACTGAGGCTCGTTGAGTGGGAGGTTATTCTGATGCTGGTGTGAGACTCCTCATGATGATGCACACGTCAGCCTGTTATGATGCTGTGTTTAGTTACTGTACCTGGCTTCCCAAATGTGGAATGAGCTTCCCACCTCAGTCAAATAAAAAAAAAATGTTTTGATGCAGACATAAAATCTCAGATATCGTCTTTTGGAACCAGTGTTTACTCACATTGCCCCGACACTGATGACTGATACAGAAGTTTTTATCTGATGTCACTCTGAATTTTTTTAAATATCTAAAATGTTAAATGCAACTGTTTAACAAAAAAAAGTAAATGACTTTGTAGCTGTCTGATGAATGAACAGGTGGTGCCTGGATATATTCTTATGCTGAGCAGTTGAACTGTAAAGACCTTTACCCTCTGCAGGGTGTTTCAACGGGGTCAGTGGGGTGACAGTGTGTGACCCCACTGTCTTACCAATGTGATCAGTGTCGCTGTTCTAATTTCTTATTTTGGAAAAAGCCTCCAACACAGACTGAGATCATTTATTAACTCAGCGCAGCCAGAATCTGGAAGGATTTCAAACAATGAAATACTCCAGTTTCACAGTTGTAGCGAGCACCACCACCCCTAACGACTCAAATATGCACCGGACCAGATGTTCTCTTTGGAACAAGGTGTGGGGGGAGTTTTGCCTGTTGTCTGTGAATAAACATCATCTTTGATGTGAGGCCTTGTATTGAACCCTCCTGACCAACTGAACTCTGGCTAAAAAAAATAAATGGTTCACGTATCACCACACTGTGAAATTCAATTCTTCATGCTGTTAAGAGTAGACTCATACCAGTGCCTTTCTGGTGTGTGTGTGTGTGTGTGTGTGTGTGTGTGTGTGTGTGTGTGTGTGTGTGTGTGTGTGTGTGTGTGTGTTCACCAGATACTGCAGACCCCAGCTAAAACACATGATCATCACCTGATCTGGGTGTGTTGCTCTGAAAGGCGACGGTTGTGCAGTGAAGGAGACCAAAATGAATAAATAACACGTATCCAAGGATACTGACGGAGGATGGTGAGTAAGTCAATTTGCATAAGCTTCTATTTAGAGTTTGCTTCCAGAGAAACCTACTGTATACAGTCGCTTAGTACTTAAATATCAAATAATGAATGCTAAGACTTTCATTAATGTGCTCAATTGTGAAATTGAAAGCATTTTTAGTTTTATTTTCTCTGTTGGTTATAAGGCAAAAAAGAACAAGCTGCCTTTTCATGACCAAACCTACAATATGTGAAAGTGCAAGAGAGATGTGGGGTTTTTTTTAAACTGAAATATTAATACCTGAGCATTATTGCCAACCAGAATAAGGTGGAGCACCCTGGATTATTTATATAGTGTCTATTATTTTTTTAGGTCAATTGTCCCATCGTGCTTGCCACTGCATGAATGGCAGAGCCTGCCTGTGGTGTGTGAACCTGTCCTCAGGTGAGTTTAGTCTCTATAAAGGCTTCCTTTATGAATTATGAGGAGAGGTAAAGTGCACCAGTACCATTAAGGTGAAACACAGTGACAGAGCAACTTGGGGTGAGAAAAATCAAAGCTGAGAACATTTATTTCAGGAGGATTTTATACAGCCCAATTTACAGCCCGTGGAAAAAATGAGGCGATAAAGAAATTAAACAGAAATTCATGTTTTGGCCTTGAATGGTTTAAATGAGAAGGTTTATATTAAAGTGGGACTACTCAACCTTTGCTCAACAACAACTACTTTTACCTTTCTGAGACAGCCATACATTATAATATATATGTATATAAGTACAAGAAAAGAAGAGTCATCAAGGTCTCACTTAGTGATGTGACTTATGCAGGTATAAGTACCTAACGTTTGCTAACATTAGCTAACGAAAACCACCATATGCCACTTGTCATACCATACAAAGAGAGGCTGAAAGGAAAGAAAGCATTTCATGGCTTATCATTTGTACTTTTTATTTGCAAGAGGAACAGCAGGTATTATTTCTTCTTTCAAAAGTAATTCAAAATGTAAAAACCAGCATTCACAGACCATTGTGGTGACCTTTGATATCTGTAGTTAAGCCCTCCAAAGCAAAAGAAGTTGAGCCACATTTTTAACATGCCCCAGTAAATCAGGATATTAAACAAACTGAAATCTCACAGTTTAATGTGCAATGCTTACTCCAGTGAAGGGGAACTTCAAACTAATTTTACACACCAACAGTTGGTTGCAGGTTCAGAGTTGGGTGGTTGAGTTGCTTTGTCGGCTCCACGTTTTGACAAATGGAAGATTGTGTGGAATAAAAAGATAGTATCAAATCTGAGGCTTTTTCAATGACACTGTCATGAATTTGACAGTGTCATAGAAGTGCAATGCTACTCTTTTAAAGATGATCTGTTAAAGCATTGCCTCAGTCAGAGCAAGACTGAAAAATCAGGGTGCGTGCACGTGCTCAGTAATCTTAAATCAGTCGTTATTTTACATGTCTGGGTTCACTCATTCAAAGGCCGCCTTATTCCTCTCATCAAAGGACAGAACATCTGAAGCCTGGACCAGTCACGTTGCACTACAGACATCCGTACTGAAGCCCACACTCTCCCTCCATGACTCTCACCAGCTAAATGTTAGACTTCTATATCGATGAGTATGTGGGCAGCTGGTGAGCTGGCATCATGCAGACTCTACTCACAGCTCAGAACTGAGAAAATGAGAGCTTTGTAAATGTATATAATCAGTGTGGACCAACTCTGGCTTTTGACACGGAAGGTAATTGTTGCTGGAAAGTGCTCCGTCTCTTAGTAACATTACCTCAGCCTGACACACAGCACAAGCCTCCCCACTCACTGATACATTCACCTGCCGCTCCTCACCATCTTCCCTCTCCAGTCTCCAGCCTCCCCTCCCTCACCCCGCCTCCTCCTCCCCCGTACCTATTTCTGTCATCTTATTTGGAGTCATTGACAGAAGTGTGGTAGCTCGCCACCCAGTCCCCCCACCACCACCGCCACCACCATCCACTCTCCATGGCCCTGCAACACCCCCGTCGAGCTCAAGCGGTTAGTACAGTCTGCCTGTGCTCTCTCCTTATAAGGGCAAAATACATTGACAGAGGCAGAGAGAGGGGGCTGTACCAGTACTGGCAGACAGGTAGGGGGACAGTGGCTTATACAGGAGGAGAGAGATGATGATGTAGAGACAGAGGAGCAGAGATTAGGGAACAGTGAACAAGGAGGAGGAGGGATGAAGATGGCCAGGGAGAGAGCGTAATGGGTATTGTGTGATAAGAAGTGAAGCTTTGGGGCTTTTGAAAGCAAATACCAACATTTTTCAACTGAGGACGCCAGTTACTCACATTCTGTGGCATTTTTCAGTCTCATGCAAAAGATATTTTAATATCTGGTTTTATTTTTCATTTATTTAATTTTTTCAGAGGGTTGAAAAACCCACAGAGAAATACTGATATTTCAAATGCATAGTACAATGCTGATCAAGGTACAGAGTCATTTAAGGTGTTAAATGAACCATTCACAGAATGTAAGAAATAGATGGATCTGTACATGAGTCATGTTTATTAATACAGTCTAGCCTACTTTAACGCTACACACTCACATTGTGCAGAGGAGGCCTCGACTCCAGAACTTGGATTCTGCATTTTTAGCATTTTCCTCCTTGCTTATAATTTATCTTTGGACTGCAGAAAAAAAATCCTTCTCAGTAGCAGATATTTATTATCCCCAAAGGGCATGTCAGCAAGTCACAGAATATGAAACAGAAAAATGCATTAGCTTGTGGCAGTGCTCAGGAACTCTCAGCATAAATACAGATGCCACAAGACTGTAGCATCATTTAATCATCAACATCCTTTTCCTGCTCATCGTGATCATTGCAGCAATCACATGACCTAATTGTCATCATAGTTGCATAAATATATTCCAGCATGTGTGTGTGGAGTCTCATCGCATGTCACTTTACAGTCACTTCAGGTTAAGTGCTGCTGTTAACGCTGCAAAACGTAACTAACAAAAACACTTGATATTACACCTTCCATAATGCATCCATTACATCTTTCTGAAGATCGCTGCCTGACTGGTAAATGCCTGTGTCTTCCAAACTCCACATCCCCAGTTGTGATCGCAGGCTTCAATTTGAAGTCCGATAACATTATCAGGGTTATTTTCACAGTTGTCAAAGAGCCTCCAACAGTGCCACAGAGGACACTACGCAACTATCACAGGAGGCTGAGTACTGCTGCCCATGATGAGTAAACTGATCTTCATGTGTAAAATCAGTGTCCCTCTAATCTCAAAACAGAAAATGAGGAGACATTGTCAGTAGTGAGAAAAAGGAGTTGATTTGAGTTGAGATTTAATTTAATTTCTCATGCAACGTACTCTGTCGATTTAATGTTGCACACCTCTAGCACTGTCAGTCTCACTTCACTTTTAAAGAAAGGGTCAAAATTGGAGCAGCAGAATGAGAGACACTTTTTTAAAATTTGATTTATATTTTTTTAATTCATCTTTGTCAAAACCCTCTGCCCGCATTACTAATTATTCAAATCTACAGCTAATGGATTTGAGATACAGGGGTGTTATGCTAGTAGCCTTGAACCGCAAACCACGTGAGGACATTTTTCAGATTTAACACACAGCGGCCCTAAATTGTTTATACTTTTTATTTTCCCACATATGTGGTCGTACTCCCCAACACCTGTAAACAGACTCCAATGTGATGTGTGCGTGTGTGTGACAGGGGAAAACATAAAATGGAGTTTTTCCCCCTGTCAAGCCTCTGTGTGTGTGTGTGTGTGTGTGCCGTTCTGTTGGTTCAGCTGGAGCATTTCTCAGCGTCACACCTCCCGTGTAGCAGGAGGCCTGGTCTGCCTGCGAGGACCGGGCAGGTGCTAATTGGGCCTGAAGCTTCTGAATGGAGACTCCTGCCATGAATGGAGGTGAATGTGATCCATGTGTGTTTGTTCAGCGTGTGTACAGTACATCAGCATCAGCATTGCCAAAGATCCTCTCTGTGTACTGCTATCTGCCACAGCTAAGATAAATACACCCTTCATTTTGTTGCAGATGGAGGGATGACACCCCGTTGGGAATGATGCGGGAAGAGAGATGTAAATCCAGTTAGTCACAGGTCCCTGAGTGGAGAAAGTGGCAGACGCAAAAAGGAGAAGAGAAGGGAATTAAACCAACGTAACACCCAGCTGCTAAGTGTGTCAGTATCTACGAAAGGATTCAGGCAGGGAGCTGGTTAATGGCATAGTGTGTGTGTGTGTGTGTGTGTGTGTGTGTGTGTGTGTGTGTGTGTGTGTGTGTGTGTGTGTGTGTGTGTGTGTGTGTGTGTGTGTGTGTGTGTGTTTTCTACAGCATATTATCACTACGAAACATCTGCTCATGTTAATCTCTACCAACCTGTAGGCAATAGTTCATTTACTTTGAGTAATTCCCCCACTGGGGCCAAAACTCAAACCGTCCCTGAAGCCTACGCAACTGAGTAGGTCTGAGAAGAATAAGAAAACAGATCAGATGAATAAATGGGATCTTGATTCAGAAGGAGTTTGGAGATAAGCCTTTGCTCACCATCTTTCTTCTCAGATTATATAACAGTGAACTATCCCCTCCTATCTCTCCATCGTGTCTCCCAGTCAGCATTCCCTCTGAAGGAATTAGGGAATGAAAACTGTCAAGAGTTAAATGAGTCTTGATAGCTCTCCCTGGTGTGCTGGTTATGTAAAGAGGCTGTGATATAATCCAAGAGGAGAGATGGAGTTTATGGGAGGAGGAAGTTGAAGGACAGGCAGGAACAAGGTCACAGATTTACACTGGAGGAGATTTTCTGACAGCATCACTACATATGTACATACATGGTCCTTTAATGTGAGAGTGGCAGTAGGTTTCATAGACTATACTTTCATTAAGCTGTGGTGCAGTAATTCAGAGGTTCTCAACCTGGGGTTTGAGACCTCCCCAGTGGATCTTTTATTAACTGTACTTCTTACTTCATACCTGTTAGGACGCCCAACGAACAAACAAATACGTTAGCATGTACTCAAAAAATAAACTGGGGCATTTCTCTGCATTAGTATTAAAGGAATTAATCATGTTTGTATTCATTAAATGGTTGGCTTGTATTTGTTGTAAATGACTCTAAGAAAATTCCAGTTAATTAATTTCATTAATGTCAATCCAGAGACTTTCATTCCTTGATATTAAAGGTAATCAGTTAATACCTACAGTAATTTATTTAGATCAATGTGTGTGAGTGATTAATAGTTAGGGTTAGTTGTAGTTATTAGACATTTGTGAGACATTTCTCTTTTTTTTTCCAAACATGAATTTTGTCTCGTGTTTCTTATAGTTCAAGTTAGCTCAACTTTGCTCTATGTTTACACTCCACGTACATCTCTCAAAGTAGCTTTTTTGAGGATGTAAAAACCCTAAGGTGCAAAAAATACTGCAGTGTCTGCAACTAGCAGCTTCAATCAGTTTAGTACTGATTTTAGTGAAGGCAACAGACAGGCTTTGTTATAGTATTTCAAATTTACATCCTTGTAAATTTAAATTTGGCATTACCCAAACTTTAAACATCTTAAAACACTGTAATTAACCATTTCAATATATTTTGCACAGAGGTTTTTGAAAGTGTCATGGACACATGAACAGAACACGGCATTAAGATAGAGTAAGCCTTCTTTGATCAGGAATACATTGTTGACAATTGAATTCATTTAACAGTTCAAATTAAAAGTGTATCCACTGTATCTCTGTCCTAGAAACAAAAACTGCATTAAATTTTATCCAAGCATGTGCTTGGTTATTGAAGTGTAAAAAATAATGAATTCATTCAATGACAGGCCAGTTTTACGCAATGTTCTCGATGTGTTTACGATTAAGTTTCTTTAGCTTTAGTCTTTAGCTCTTTTACAGCCTCCAGTCTCTTGCCGCACTCTGAAAAAGTATTTACTTTTATGTTTTACTCCACAGGACACAGACAGAGAAGCCAACGCTTCCATGGAGCAAGCTGTGATGGGAGTGTATGTAATACAGAAGGAGGATGCGGAGCCTGGAGATGACCCAGAGGACACTGGTGTCCTGGTTGAAGGTGTGCAGGTACTTGGTATTTTGGGGAGCACTACGGTTGCTTGTGCTCTGTTATTTGGACTGATACAGTGTTTGAACAAGCTTCTGGAGTGAGTTAGTTAGAAGACTGATAGAAGCCTGAAGAATTTGTTCATATTACTACAGACTTTTTTTGTTGTTTGAAGTTAAACATTAGAAGTGATAAAGTGTGTTCAAAAGGCCTGTCTCATGTGGTCACACACAGCAGTATTTCTGAATACTCACACACACTGATTTTGCTATGTGGACAATTGTGGCTTGAGAAGTTGCACACTTTTCAAAATGGTTTTGTGAGTGTGTTTGTACTCGCACGCAAACAATGAATGCTTTGTCTTTAAACGTTAAATGGGATGAATACACCATTAATGGTTTGGTTACAAACAACATTACTGTTACAGCAATGTTTTATTACTTCTGAGTTATTTTGCATTTGCAGTGCATATGTTCAGGTTTTCTTTGGTCTGGATTGGAATAATTCAGTGTTTAATGAACAGTTAAATACTGGTGGAATGTTGTTGACATTATTATTAAACAAATTACTTTATTTCCAATTCAGGTTGCCAACGCACTGGATCACTTGAAGACTGTTGGAATAATTCATGCAGACCTCAAGTTGGAAAACGTGATGTTGGTAAACCAGCTCCAGGAGCCCGTCAAAGTCAAAGTTATTGACTGTGGCCTAGCCTGTAAAACATCACATGCCAGGGTGGGCTCATATATTCAGACACTTCCGTACCGGTGAGTAACTAGAACCATAATTGATACCTTAGTGGTTTTCTTGTCTTATCTCATCCATTTTACTCCAGTTGCAGTAGTAGTCACAGTCATAGGATGCCTGTCAGAATATTGGAAATTATTTTCATGGCTGATGTGATCATGGTTGTTTGTCCTCTTTCAGGGCTCCAGAAATTATTTTGGGATGTCCCTTCACAGAGGCCATAGATATGTGGTCTCTGGGCTGCATGGCTGCTGCTATGTACATCGGCGATCTGCTCTACCCTGGCTATACTCAATTCGACATGGTAAGTACCACTTGAAGTTTACTCTGAAGAATCTGGTTTCATGTTTTATTGAAATAATTAGCATCTTAAGATTTAGACTCCTGGTGTGACTTTAAGTTGTGTTGTATTTTCAGATGAGATTCATAGTGGAGACACAGGGTCAGCCCCCCGACAACATGCTTAATGTTGGACAGAACACACATTGGTTTTTCAGAAGAGATACTGACTCCACCACCAGTCTCTGGAAACTCAAGGTACCTACCTCTTCCCCACTGCTCTGATGACACTTACCTAATGGAAGACCTAGAATTTCTGTCTGGTTAATTCTGTATGTCTGTAATTCAAATGTATTTCTGCTTTTACAAGTTTAATATACTCAGAATATCATTGCAAACAAGTGCACTGTCTGTTTAGTCACCAGAACAGATCTACAGCGAGAAAGGGATTCATTCGTAGGCTTTAATGTATAGGCTATATTTACACAGTTTAACACACACAAATCAATGTCATGACTAGATATTGCTAACACTGAAAATTAGACAGGGACAAAGAGAGAAATTTTTAGATTTTTACTAGATACTACTATTTTTTTACTAGATATTTCTTGAGGACCCTGAAAATATTCAACATAAATCTGAATATTTGTTTGGAAAGGCCACTATTGCATGAACATATACAATCTGTGATGAGGGATCCCAAAGATGCATCAGAAAAGGTGTGTTTTACTTTGCCTCCATGAGTGACTCACTCATGTTGATGATCCAAGCTGACTTTGAGGTTGACGCACAGTTGAATGAGACATGGCGACCACAGTTGCTGGGTAAAGAGAAAGAGTTACAAGATTATTGTGTGTCCAAATCAGTGCCAACAGAGGGTGCTGCGGGGAAGGGAGTGGAGGTGTCCCAGAAACTGCTGATTGCCCCTCACCCTTCCCCCATGTTGGGCATCCACATGGATAGTGACAGACAAGAAAAGGAGGAGGGAGGGAAGCAGAGAGAGGGAAGATGGAGGGATGCCAGTATGTCTTCCCCCTGGCACCCAGATGATCCTCGTGGTCTACGGCTGCACCCTCTTAGTGCCAATCCATTGAAACATTATCAGTTGAAAACAGATCCTGGATTAATACAGCTTTAGGGTTGAATGTGCATATTCCCTGTATAGTCTATAGGATGAACAACTCCTCCCACTGTCTCTCTACTCAGACACACACTGTACTCTACATCGCACCATGTATCCATATGCACCTAGACTGGGGTTTCCCAGTAACCCTTCATCATCCAGACCTTTCCTTTCCCCCCAGGGCTGAGCTGATTAACAGTAATAGGGAACAACAATGCATGATAATGTGAATTATAATGGACCAATGGAGGCGGCCTTTGGCTCAGCGCTCCATATGAGGCTGATGGCACAGTGATGCTGTACGTGGGCCCTACAGGGACAGGGCCAGACAAAGACAAAGCATGCCAGACAGTAGGTTAATGTAAGTGGAAAGGACATGAGAGGCCTAGAGGGGGTGTATATAGGTCCTCAACATCGTCCACACACAGAGAGATGAGGAAATTAGTTTATTTTGAACAGTAAATACACTCATGCCTGCCAGTGTATGCACATTAGTGCAATGAGGTCAGCCTTTAGCTCCAGCTTTTGTATCATTATACTTAACAAATGAATGGCACTCAACCTAAAAACATAACCTTTTTTCTGGTTCCTGAAAAGTTGATTTTTTTTTTTTTGATGTGGTTTGATGATGTGGTTTGTACTTCAGCCAGGTGTGCTCACAATGTTTTGTTTTTGCAGCAGCCGGAGCAGTTACTGGCCTCCTCTCTCCTCCTGCTTCTCCCCCGTTTCCTTTCGATGGCCAGCTGTTGTTCAGCCATCCCCTCCTCTGGCCAGTGCTCACGGGCGGTTACTACCAGACGGTGGACAGAAGAGTCGAGAAGAGGTAATGAGTTTCAGGAGAGATTTTAACACTACTGATATACAGTGCAGTGAATTGCCTAAGACACACACACAAACACAGTGACTCTGAGACTGGAAGTCTTATCCCAAGTGACTCCCTACTTGTCTCACTCAGGAAATGTGAAGAGGTCAGGCTATTTACTCTGGAGAGAATCCCTCTCTGTCTTTGGTCCACACACACACACACACACACACACACACACACACACACACACACACACACACACACACACACACACACACACACACACACAAAGTGAAATAGAGAGAGACAGAATTTGTCCCCTTTCACCTCATCTATCATTCAACAAATTGGACTCAGTCTCCCATGCAGAGTGTGGTGTCTGATTATAAGGAGCTGTAAGAGATGGAGCTGACAGTTAACGGATATTAATGAGACTCATCTACTGATATTTCTCTCACTCTCTCCAACTCCTTTGCCCTCTGTTTTCCTGCTCTTCTTTTCTTTCTCTGTTCATTTCTCTCAATATTTCTATCAGTCTCTCACTGATGGATGAATGACTGTCAGGGTTGTGGGTTGATGATGAAAGTAAAACAAGGAAAACTGAAGGCCTGTGTTAATGATCCTCCTCTGTTATCTCCCTGCAGAGGAGTGTTTCACATGTGAACTGAGAAAACACATGATGATTCATGTATGTATTAATGGTTTCTTAACTTCAGTGATGCTGAGGGTTACATTTTACACCAAGCCTTACACTAGTGAGAATAACAAATCCCATGAAATCTCACTTAAGAGAGAGAGAGCATTGCAACTCACACATCTGGTGTTGCTAGGAGACCTTCAGAGACAAATACTTGAGTGGATGTCCGCTGTTCATCACAGACACTTTACACCTTGGCCAAAAACTTGTGTGGATTTCTCCCCTCTGGCAAGCGCTGAAGAGCAGCGAGCGCCAAAACAAGCAGACGCAAGAGCTGTTCCTTCCCACAGGACATCACACTCATAAACAGTTAACTCAGCCATGTGAAGGTCTCCCTGCAGTGTCTGTGCCATACCCAGCAATTACTGTGAAATTACTATTGTCGTAGCTGCGAGTGTACAGGAGATTTATATAAACTGTGTTGTAAATAATATTCTTTTAGTTTTAAAATATTGTACCAGTTACACTTATAATCTAGCTTGTATATACTTGACATAGACATGCATACAGCAACCTCTATATTTAATTTACAGTACCACTCTGAATTCATGCAATATTCATCCCAGTGTTCTGTGAACTGCTGTTACACTTACAGTCTACATACAGTAAACGGCAAGTCCCATAACCTTGTATAGAAAGCTGTAAGTTCCCATCATACAGGACCTTTTTTTTAGACCTATTCATGTTTTCAGTCTTTTACTGTATTTGTCTTAGCACAATATGTTGGCAGCAACTGGAAACCAAACATTCTCGTATGTGTGAGCGTACTACACAGTGGTGAGTTAGGCATCTGAATCTTTACTATTACAACAGTGTGACCAGGAAACTGTGACACTGCCGAACTTGACAACGTCTCTGGCTCCATCTGATGGAGATTACAGGTCATTGCTTTATCTCTGACTAAAGATACAGAAATTGTCAGGCTTTTTATTACATCACTGTCTAAATTTTGGCTAAAAAGTAGAATTAAAAGCTCTAAGACAGTGGTTGATCGGCATCCTTCGGTATCAAATCTAATATTTTCATCATCCAATACCACTCTATCATGTTCCATCAAGTAGAATGAATACCTCTGACAGTCCCACTCACAGCTGGAGCATTGTAGACATTATTATAAAGAAGATTCTCTGAAATATTTATTATAGGCGGCTGCATTTACAAATACATGCCTCCACTGCCTGTACAATGCAGGTACGACATTTTTAGCCAAACATTACTAAAGGAGTTTGGAACAACAGAGATGATCTACAACAAATATTTATCTATGTAAATATCTGTGTTTATTCCAACATTTAAATATGAATGAGTCTGGTTTGTTCAGCACTTAGTGGACAGAAATAATTTTTTTTGAGAAAAAGAAAATTTAATGTTGAAGAAAAGGAATAAAATGGTAATCTACACACATAAAAAAGCACAAATGGCACAATGTCACACAATCATGATCATTAATGAGAACACTGTCTTGCTTTGCAGGTGAAAACAAAAATGTTTTGTAAAAGATCTCCTTTAACTTCTGTAACTTGTAGTCTCTGTGTTGTGTCACAAAACAAGAAATCAGGAAAAATCAGGGGAATCAAAAATAAAAATCAATATCTGTATTTTGTAGAATAATCCTTAGGAGACACCACCAGACCCCGTCCTTTCCTTGCTCCTCTGTACACTGTTTCAATAATGTCTATCATCTCCTGCTTGTCCTCCATTGTCCAGTTGATCTTGTTGTTGTTACCAGTGCCCAAATCAATCATGATGTGTTTGTTCCTGTGGGAAACCAAGAATAAACACATGAGAACGACAATTACAGTAACTGGTACATTTAAATAATAATCCCTTTAATAATTTACATACTAATACTGTGCAGTTTAGACATGGAGTGTCTCACCTGAAAAAGAACATGACGGTGCAGGGATCATACAACTCGTACATCTTGTTGAAGTCAGGCACTTCTGTGATGTCCACCAGGTAAATGACGGCAAAATTCTTTACCTGTGAGAAGATATGTAGACAGGCACAACATTATAATGGTAAACTTTATATACAGAAATGTACACTCAACATAACAGGTACAACCTCGTGACTAGGAATGATCTATTTCAGGTGTAAACAAAAGAACATGTTAGACTTTAACTGGTGCTGAGATACTGCTCATGAAAACAAACCTACTCTGTCTTTTCATTACCTGCAGTTTCTCCCCTTTCCAGCGTAGTGGTTTTAAAACAAACAGGCAAGCTTAAATATGCTCACAGGTGGACGCAGGTTATATCTTAATAAGAAAGAAATTATTGCTATAAGTAAGCTTTTTAACAGCCTTTATATTTTGGGCAGCATGTCCTGAAATGATGTTAACTTGGCTGGCTTCTGTTGCTGTTCGTGTTTGACTTAATGTTACCCCCTAAGGGTTAACAAACACAATGCTCTTACCATGTACAGTTACTATCACAGCAGACCAGCAGGCGGTGCTACTGAGCAGGCTTAACAGTCTGTGGCTTACACGCTGAGGGTGAGCTAATCCTAATATCCCAACACACACGGTGTAATGGAAGGACAGTATTCAAACCTTTTCGGCGATGCTGTACAGGACCTCGTCCATTTTCATGCACGTCGGGTCCCAGTCGTGTCCGAAGCGGATCACAAGAACTCGGTCCTCCTCAGACAGGATGGCTTGGTCAACCTGCCAGCCATTATGGAGATGCGGGAGCATATACGACATCTTGATCCTGAGTTGTCGTTCCCCAAGCTAAAAAACAACACATCTGACTTTAGTTTCACATAATTTGAGAGGCAGTGAGAGCGAGTAATGTTCTGAAAACATCCAAAAAAAAAAAAATGCCATAAAAAACAGGATGTAAGCTAGTAGTGTGAGCAGGGATGTGCAGTTAGCCTGTCGATACTAGCGAGCTTGAAGTGGCATTAGCTAGACAAGGCAAAGTCTGGAAGGGGAAAGAATAAAACCTTACTAGATGAGAATTAACAGGAAAATAAATACACAGACACTTAGCATACCTCAAAATACAAAGGAGTGTGTGTTATATAGTGAAGTAAATGATCTGCTTAGTAGAAATGTAGCTTGTTAACCGGCGTAACTCCGGTGCCTGCTTCTGTGTATCCTTTTCGTCAGTTGGACGTTGCCGTACTCACGACGTCACCAACGAGCGACACACGTGTTTACGTCACACGTCGGTATATTTTTGTTTTAAGATTTCGAAACACAGCATGACATTTATTTTAAAACATTTAAGTAAGGGGATATTTCAGAAACCTGGTCTGTAAGATTTCAGTCAGATAAATAAGATTTTAAAGTGGTGAATACGACATTATACCTTTAAGGGATTTTATAATTTTATAATTAACAGGGAAAGAAACAAAACATAATTTCATGTGATATATAATCTGATCCAAAATGCTTATACTTTACTCCGTCAATATACATTATTTAAGGAAGTGAGACCAATTTCACCATGAACCTCAATCATGGCCTTTACAAAATAGTAAGAAACATATATTACTCAAATTAGTCTCTTATATGAAGAGAGCTCAGCTTGTCAGTTAACAGTTTCCCTTCAAATGCTGTCTTCTACTGGAGACAGTCTTTCCCTTCTGCTATTAGGGGAAAAAAACTTCTGTGCTCTTATGCATTTGTAATACCACCAAAGACATACCAAGCTACAATCTCTGCAAAACCTTGAGTAAATTGAATTTTGCAACAAACAGAATGAACACTCAATCCACTTGAGCCATGTCCCTGCATGCCCACTTCGAGGGAGACATTACTTATCTTCTGTTTTCTCTTCACTGATAGAGATTCAGGAATCAGCTGTCTTCTTTTTGGATTGTAATACTTTAAAGTCTATAATACATGATGCCATTAAACTTTTGTACCATCTTGGCGAGTGAAACATTTAAAAATAATAAGTACTTCCAAGCAAACTGTAAACTGGACTTATACTATATTAATATTATACTATAAATTATTCATCCACGCAGGAAAGAGACATAAAGACAAAACATTTATTGTTGTGCAATTCATTACAGTACAAATACAAAATACAATGAACAAAGGTTATAGGAAAACTTTCCAGTCTATGACATAGCAGCATATTATGGCACTCCTTAGAGAGAGTATGAATCATCATTAGATATGTCTGAACCTATCTGTAATTTCACCACTAAACTACACAAATCACATTACTGTGGCTCTGAACGACCAAGTGATTGACAAAGTCTATTTCATGTTAGACTATTTGGTCTAGGACACATGATTGTTTAACAAAACAATAGTGATAGCCAATTTTGCAATAAAATTAAGATCTATTTCCTAACTACCATCAACACTGTAATCATCCCTTAAAGCTGATATTGGCATTTTTTATATTCTGCACGGCTGCTTTTCACATTGCACATCAGCCTTCAACTTTCTGATCAAGTCTTTGAAAAGGCATCAACTTAAATCTCTGCTGAAAAGAGACTCTGCAACCATGTTGGTTATACGAGTCCTCTGCTATAAAACCACGCCCTGCTCTGCAAAACAGTTCAGTTCAGATCCCGTCGTACATGAAGCCTCTTTTAGGCCAGCAGGTGGCATAAGGAACATTCACATATTTTCTGGAGACAAAATGACTTGACCAGTGGTTCTTTGAACATCCCACAACGTCTAGAGAAACATATCCAAAGTCCATCGCAGTTCCATGAGGCAACATGAAAAATCTGGCACACAATAATGTCTTACAATCCCTGAGGAGCGCTGATGCTCGGCTGGAACAGACAGTGTTTGGGCTGAGGTCAGGACGCACAGTGGACCACAGTGATGTACAGCTGATTGAAACTGTACTCTTGGAGCTCCTAATCAGCAGGATGCTCCGGACACGAGCGATTCACCTCAAACCACTCATCTATACACCTGAAAGAGGAAGAGGAGGACAATGGGGACGTTTGTCTCTTGTGTTTTAAGAAAGATAAAAACAGAGCTGGATTTACATGTCGCAGATTAAATGTCTCTTTATTTTTAGATACATTATCTAAAGATGGTGCTAGCTTCATATTTACTGTACTTCCCAAAATGTCAAACCAGAGTGTTTTGTTTTGTTTTTTTTTTTTACTTTTACTCAAGTTGAGATACTTTTGTTTTATAATTAGTTAAAGTATTACTCATTCTCTATCCACCCGCATCCTAAGAAACCGTTTTTCTCATCAGTGCCTTGGCTGTCACCTGTTTGATTTGGTCTGTTCCCATTTTTGGGGAGGTTGGAGATTTTCTGCATTAAGTTTTGAAAGTGCAGAAAAGTTGAAATCGGCTCCTATACAATGTAATATGGCATTACTAGTTCTAGAAATGTTCTGTAGAGTCTGCATTAAAGGCACAGTTTGATGTTTTGCGAAATACGATTGTTTGCTTTCTTGCCGAGAGTTTGATGAGAAGTTTGATTCGCTTCCTCAGGAAGTTGCAGTTGTTTCAAACTTAGTGTTCTTTATGCGTTTGTCCAGCTATTATCAGCTAAAATCTGTTTATTTCGGGGATTTTTTTCTTCTTCTGTGGTTTTGTGTGTGTTAGTTACCCTTTATGGTAGATACAGAGGCAGGGCAGTCTGGCAATGGTGTCTCCCTGCTCCAGCTCTTCTAAACAGATGGCACATTCCCCAGAGTCTCTGGACAGGATGTCCTCTGAGAAAGACAATACAGAGACAAACTGAGCAAAGAGCTGTCTCGCACACCAAACCTTGTATCAGATATTCACTTCAGGCACTGAATCCTGCAAAACCATCTGTTTAACCTTTGGTACCAGAATATCAGCTCTCATTTGTGCCCATGAGAGTTAGCAATCCTGTACCTGTAAAATAGGGAAATATGCAGTCTGCAGTTGTGGGACTAGGTTGTGTCTTTTTGCGGAGCGCTGTTTCACTTTTTATTCTTTTTTGTGTGTACAAATACAAATTCAAAGGAGTATTTTAAAAACAGGAATAGAAGGCTGAATCTCTGATCAGATGACACTGAGAACAGGTAACAACACAGTTTTCTTTTCAGTGTCACATGCTAATCTGCATATTCAACTGTGACAGGTCCTACTGTCAACACAGAAGGTGAAGGAGTAACTAGGACATTTTATAGCCTTTCATGTGCTTATATTAGAATGAATGCTGTAGGAGAGGAAAGATACACTCACCCAAATGTACTCTAAAATGTTTGCATGAGTTAGGTAAAGAATAAAGTGATGATTGTATAGGTTTTACACATCTGCTCGCCTGTGATAAGCTAAAACACATGAGCTGCAGACTCTCTCTCTCTCCCTATATGAGAACTGAGAGCAATCTACTCATTTGTATACATGCAACAATAAAAGCAGGGAAGTCTCTACATGCAGAAAGTGTGTGTAGTGATAGCTGTATGTGTACAGACAAGATATGTTTGCCTTTCCTGTGTGTGCACAACACAGCCTCTCACAAAGACATAGTCCGCAGGCCTGTGAGTGGCTGCACAGATGTGCAGCTGCTTTGATCTCTTCATGCTGCACTGTTTAACATCCTTGTGCAGGTGCATTTCCGTGGATAATGAGTTCTTAAAAAAACTTTATTAGTCTATCAAAGAATCATTTAATACAGGATCTTAGACATTAATTCATTATCATCCCTAATTTTGACTTAGTAAGGGACAACAGACAGTCATGGGACATGAATAAGAATATTTTGGTAATGCATTTAAGTACAATTTTGAGGAACTTGTACTTTATTACTTACTGTATACTTCTACTCCGTTACATTTATGTGACAGCTAGAGTTGATAGTTACCTTGCAGATTAAGATTTTCCATAAAAAGCCTATTATGATCTTATAAAATATGATGTATTATTAGTGATTAATCTACCACACAGTAAATATGGTGATTGAAAATAGGCCAATGCCAACCACACCATTAAAATGCACCTTGCAAAGTAATGCATTAGAAGAAGTAATCATGTATGATAATATAATCAAATATTTATACATGGGGGTTCTTATACTCCAAGAGGTCCGAAGATAAATATGAGGGGTCATAAAATGTTTACATAGGTTTAAAAAAAATAAACCAAATATCTGTTACACATAATTATGTGATTTTTTTTTTAATTTCCTGTGAAATCCTGGATGCTTTTATTGCTTGAGGCCTCTGAATATCCCCCAGACGAAACAATTTATGGAGGAAAAATCACTCTGAGGGCCTTTGAGCTGATCACAGCACGTCCACACTAAGACATTAGAACAAAACTTGGAATTACAAATAGACTATAGCTTTTTAAGGGCATACCTTTGTGATTGTTTAGTTTCACATGTTGTTTGTGTGTCTATTTTAAACAAAAAAGTGAAACTGAGGAACTGGAGGATGTGATAGACCAACACCAAACACTTCAAGTTTCAGAATCTCCCAAACCCCCTTGCATTTCCAACCCTGATTTCTTACTGTTGTAGGTGAGGCGCGTTTTGCTGAAACACATGAGCAGGTGCTTCTCTATTTCATCTGAAGCCATAAACTTGGAGCAGACAGGACAGTGGAAGCCTGGGAGGAAAACACAAAAACAAGAACATGAGGACCCAGATGTGCCAGCATCTCTCGCATAACCTTTTATTGATATGTAAACAAGAGAGGGCGTGGGACTCTCTGCATGAGCTCGATCTTAAACAGCCTAACACCTGTATCTGCCATCTCTCTGTCTGCGATAAACAATCTGTGACAACCTGCTTGTACAATCTCACACAATCCTTAGGTGTCATTGCGCATTACAAGCTGTACTATAATATTTATAGCACAAAATATTATATAAATAATATATCATTCATAATTTAACCCATGTATACATACCGCCCTGACCCTGTGCTATCATCTCATCTGCACAAAGATTAGTAGGCCAGGAGCTTCTTGATCTGAGATAAGCTAACCTCCTGTTTAACATTATAACACTGCAGTCGCAAAAAAGGACAACAACTGCATCCTACGCAGTCATTATCTGTGTCTGCTGTGAACCTCATGTTTGTGTCATGTGTTTGTAGGGGAGGTGAGGAAATGCAATAAGCCCGTGGACATGATGTCAGGCCTGCAGAGACAAAATCACATGGATCTAATGAGCAAAGGTTATTGATGAGGCTATAAATAAAAGGAGGTCCTCTTCAAGGAAATAACCTCTGCCAGTAACCAGAAGGAGGGGGGACTAAAACTGTTGTGTATTCTCACTGATCACGTTGAGATAAAAGATAAGCCGTTATTTCCAAGCGCTCCAACAGCAATATAAGGATTCATGAAAACATTATAAAATGTTAGATCTTTTGTTAGGGAGCTTTTGTTTTTCCACAACAACATGGATGTTAAAGGCGTCTAATGGTCCTGTTCTGTTAGTTTGAGCCCTGTTTTGTTGTGGTCTGGTTTGGAGACAACCCACCAGTTGTGAAACAGCTAGACTTGTGGATTCAGGAAGTTTGTGTGCATGTGTGTGTGTGTGTGTGTCATGCAATGTGTAACCAGCAGGAAGCTCTTATCTGCTGACCTACATAATGCACTCTTCCCTCTCAGCTGGAGTGAAAAACAGGCCAGTATTGCAAGACAGAGCAGAAGAAGAAAGACTCCTAAAAAACAGTCGCTCGGTACAGTAGAGCCACCTGTGGCTCCAATAAAAATGCAGAAGTGACAAACAAAGGGTTCAGTCATCAGACAGCTATCACCATATGCCAGGTATCACATGTCAAATGGAAAAACACTCAGCAGCTCTATGTATACAATTTAGGGTATCGTGCAAGAGTGCCATAAACATATGGTAGCAAACATGAAGTAACATGTTGACTCTGAACTCATACTGGGTGCCACGGGCAGTGAAAACACCTGAAATATTACACTTACGCCACATTAGGTTAAAAAAAATGGACGCCGAATGAGATAAGGGCAATAGAATTTGTATTAAGAACACATTAAACATATTTAAAGAGATAGAATAAAGTATGTCTCTATTCACTTACACAGGCAATGTGTACTTCAGGAACAACAATAAATAAATCAGGAGATTAAAAGTCATCATAAAGGCTTGAGAAATAACTTGTTATTCGTATCAATGTGACTGCGACCCTTCCAGATGTTTTATGAGTTTACTATTCTGCATTTAGCACGTGCTACCGTCTTACCTCCCAGCAAGTGAGGGGACAAGTGAGCCGGCAACGAGCCTATGAGCAGCCTGTGGCCCTCAGGAGGCAGTTGGACCTCATCGTCACCGTCCGTGGCATCGAGACTCTGATTGAGTCCGTGTGAGCCTGACCTGCCGCCGGCTGGTATACTGAACCCGGAGCTGGTCTGACCTCCACCCGTGTACCGGATCCGTGGACCATCGGGTCCATTTGTGTACCTAAACCCCGCAATCCTTTCCCCGCCGCTGGAGTTTCCAGACGGGAGATCGGAGCTGGAATAAGCCCGAGTTCTGCCATCAAATACAGGGCTGCTCTGTTTGGCCCCCATGCTGTCTCAGACTCACCTCCTCAAGATTTTGAGTGCGCTTTAAAGTTTTTAGACACGACACATGGTTACAGTGAGTCCTGAAGAGCTGACACCAACAAAGGAAATAAAACCTAACAAACGAACAACAGTAAAGGTGAGATGATCCAACATGTCAGAGTTTCATGGTGCGCTCTGTGCGTTAAGTGCGCTCTCACTGACGCATAACTTAATTTCCAAATGGTTGTTTTGTTTTTCTTGGTAGAGCCCTTCCCCTTTTTACAACAATGGAAAAATTAAAAAAAAAAAAAAAAGATAAAATCTCTTCAGTTAAACGTCTTCCGTTCCTCCGCTTCAGACGAGCATGTAAGCGCAAGTGTTAACCCACAGCTCGTCTGGTTCAAGTTTGTTTTTGAGCTAAACTGTGGTCGTCTAGAAAGAAAAATAAAAGCAGGGATTGCCCTCCTCCTTCTATGAGGCAGCTCCGTCAAATTACTCAAAGTCTACCAGGATAAGAGCAATTCGCCTTCAAATTAAAAGTTTTGAATTGTGCCAGAAACAAAAAAAAAGACTGAAAAGTTACTGTAATGTAGAATACAACTTTGTCTATGATATAAATGCTCAGTATTATGTGGCACTCTATACTGAGAAAGCTTAAATGTCTGTTGTTGAGCTTCTCTTCCTTCCTTCATTGCTGTCACACTGCACTTTAAGGATCATAGAGCAGTCACAGATTCAGAGCATGTAGCACTGGCCTTTTTTACTGTTATATATACACTTTATATTGTATTTTTGGCTATTGTGAATGTTATAGTACTATAGTACTTATTATTACTGAAGTATAAATGTGTAAGTAGCATTTTGCTGCTGTGAGGGTCAAGGTGAAGTAAATTTGAACTATTTTTCATGCTGTTGAGTAGTTTTGCATAAGTTCATCATTTGCCTTTGTGTGTAAAATCTTCATTGTAGTAACGAGTAACTAGCTGTCAAATAAGAGTAGAGGAATAAAAAGTGACTCATCAAAAATACTCAGTAAAGTACCTCAAATTTGTACATAAGGACAGTGTAACACATAAACAGAACTACTGCAAATGCTCCCTGTCGTCAGCTTGTAGTAGGAGAACATCCACCACTGAAATGCTTTTCAATAGACCCCTCTGTGGCTTTTATTTTGAAGGCCACATCTTTGCTTCCTGTCCCGGCCTTCTCAGACTCCAGCTTGACTCAGCCTTGAGTGTGCTCGTCAGGTGGCGCGTGACGTCAATCCCAGTAACACCAGCGGGCTGTTGGCACAGCGGCAGGTCACCAGTCCACTGTGTGATATGAAAAGCCCTCCATGTTGAACGCTTTGTGTTCCATTAACTCCAGGCCATTAAGAAAACACACACACACACACACACACACGCCTGTGGAACTCTGTTCACACGGTTTATTGAACAATTTCACACACATCTGAGGGCAAACAGAAGATACACTGCATGAGAAACATTCAAAGAGGCAATAAAAAGACAAAACATTTACAAGCCAAAGTAAACGGGCTAAATATAAAGATAAATCTGATACAGTCTTGCATGTGGATCGAGTGGTTGAAGGCGAAAGGGGCCTGAAGCATTGCAGTGCACTGGATGTGACGTACAACAACACACTGTCAGATTAGAAATAACAGGGCAGGCAGAGGGTGTCTGACAATAAATATTTTCCCTTCCCTCTGATATCACACTCAGGGGTCTGGGTGTGCACTTATTAAATGTATGGTCAGGAGGAAACCTTGGAAGAAGCAGAGAAATTCAAAACAACACACGCAAAAGAGATGTGGGGCTAAATTTAAAAGAGCATCTCATCGGATTGTGCTGAGAAACAAGGGCAAACTGTGAACCACCAGCGACCAGGAAGACTACGGGACAGAAGAACCAAGGGTGTCATGTGACAATGAGACACCCAAACAAGGAAGGGTTTAAGCTGCAGCGTGAGCCTTTGTTGTGATGGTCATATGATAGTAACACTGATTAAAAACGTCCTCTTTAAAGGGACTTTTAACTCTCAGAAACACTAAGAAACACACCTCCAAAATATGATCCATGCTACTGTAAAAGCTGCACACTTTGATTTCCACATGAGGAGCAAATGTGTGAAATGCTTTTGACTGTAAAACCTATGCAACTAAAACGGGATAATCTCAGAGCCGCCCCACCTGAATCTACGTCACGAATGTACATCCTCACTCCTCAGTTCCCTCCTTCTTTCCCTCCATGAAGTGGAAACTTTTACCCCTCTTTGTTGCTATAACTCCCTCCTTCCCTGCCTCCTTGCGTCACTCCGGTTGCCTCACGTAGCCACAAACCGTTAGTTTTCACCCATTCATTTTTCATCTAGCTTTCATGTATCTGTGTCAACAGGCGGGCAGAGAAAGTAGGTTATCTGTCACATTCGTCTCCAAAAGCCACGGGGGAAGTGTGTATTGCGGTAACATCTGACTGTTTTTCTGCATAACAAAGCCAGCTGAGGCCAATGTAATATTGCTGTGCTGTGGAACTTTAACTAACAAAATGGTGAATGATTATGATTCTTGCATTGTACATGGCTACAGCTCACGTAGCCCTAATGTCTGTGTGTGTGTGTGTGTGTATTTAGTAGGGGTCAACAAAGTGCAACAGAGTGCACTCTTTGGGAAGCAAAGCCACTGAGACATTCAAGAACATGGTGGTGCATTTTTAGCAAGTTGACTGTAAATATGCATGTGTGTGTGCGTGTGTGTGTGTGTGTATTTGGATAAGAGTGTGTAATTAAGTGTTTGGGGGATGATGAGTCGAAACCCAGGGCTCTGCCCCAGCTGCAGACCTCTTCTTGGGCCTCATCACTGCTGACTGACCCCCATCTGCTGTTGGTCGGGCCCCGGTTCCCCCTCCATGTCAGTGTGGTAATGCTCAAAACTGTCGTCTTCTATGTCTGGAAGACCCAACAGCTAACAGAGAGAGAGGGAGAAAGCGGTGTTAGAAGCATTAAGCATTACAGCATGTGCATGTGTGTAAATGGCCCCAGTACAATTAGAAGACTGGTAACACTATAATATCTGTGCAGTAAATATGAAGCCACAGCTCATCTCATTAACCTGTGGTATCTCGTGTACAAAAACTGAGGTTAAAAAAAATTGCATGCTGTGGCTTTCTGTGGGTTAATGGGTGAGACTGTTTCTTGGCCGGGTGAAGTAACTTCCTGGAGCGTTGCCGTCACTGTAAGGTTGCCAGACAAGCAGGTGTGACCTCGGGGAGTTACTGTGCCTGTGATATAATCTGTTAATCAGTGAGCTTCAGGCAGACAGCTTTTGTAATCTTAGAACAGAGCCAGGCTAACTGTTTCCCCCTGTCTCCAGTCTTTATGCTAAGCTATGCTAACCAGCATGCAGACATGACCATGATATTGATCTGAACTTTAGGCTGGAAAGCAAATGAGCCCTGTAATGTTGACATATTCCTTTAATCTAAATCATGGTGTTTGGTAAAAGGTGAAAAGTAAACTCCTTAAATCCCCCACGATGAGGACATTTAACAGCTCCTAATTTACATATTGATTTGATATAGGTGACAAATCCATTAATTATTGATTTGGGGTGAGGATTTGGTTTATATTTGATGTCTGAAATATTTTCAGGTGTCATTTAACAGTATATAATAAACACTTACCTAGTGTTTATGTATGTAATAGATTTACACAGATTTGGGGTAAATTATTGCTGTTTCTTGTGTTAACTAAGGGATAAAGGTGTTTTAATAGCAAATGAATACGGTGCAAAAACTGTTTAAAGGTTACCAAGCAGAACAAATTAAGGGCTTCAGCTTCGACATGATGAGTGCTGTTTGACATGATGTTTTGTCTGTACCAGAGAGAACAGGATGTAACAGACCCAGACAGCAACAAGCAGAGGTCATTGTACTGATGATGATGCAGCGTGTGAGAAAGTAAACTGTGACTCTTGGAGCATAAACTCCTTTTTTTGGTTCCTTACAGGCCTGAAGGACGTGAAGACCTTCTCCAGCACCTCCAGAAGAGTCTTCTTCCCGCAGGAGGAGATGTAGTCCTGGGCCAGCTGTAGAAAGGGAAGGCAGTCCTCACTCTCGCTCCACACATGCTACACACACACACAGAAACACACTGATTAACAAACATCGATCCTCCTATTTCTTTATTTCGCAGCACCGATAAAAGAAACATTACATGAACATTGATAAGTTTAAGGGTAAAGGAATCAGTATGCAGGTGATGCATTAACACCACACTTCCTCCACCACTGTAGCCTCACATAGGTTGTATAGTGATATACAACTCACAGGAATTAATGAGTAAATAAGTAAAGCTGGGACAGGGGCAGCACAGAAAAAAAAAACAAAACTAGAACAAAGCAATTAAGCAAGCTAAAGAGACATTTCTTTAAGGACATAGAGCAGACAAAGGAGTGAAAATTACACAGACAGTGATGACACTTTGCAAAAAAGACCCACAAAACCATGATTATTTACCAAGGAACATATAAGGAACTGGCTGATTACAAAGTTCTGGACAATGCAAGTAGCTCTTTGATAGCTCTGAATCAAATTCTACACTGTAGATAATAAATGACATTCTGCCACAGTCTGCCACACTGTATGTTAATGAACCAGAGTCCAACGATTAACTCCTTCATGATTCTTCATACTAACCACTTCTTCATGAATCGTTTCTCAAAAACCAATCGTTATTTCCTTTTCACACACATACATTACAATACTAGCTAAGAGAAGTGAATCATTAATTCATGATTATCTCCGCATCACTTATATCACTTAGAAAAAACAGAGCGTTAACCCACCCAACAAGAAGCCACTGAGTCTTTGTTCAGGACTTTGTGTGCCTTATTTTGAAGACAAGTGCTTCCTCTGGCACACTCATTAGATGAACATCCATACGCACGTGTGCCAGTACAGCACAAAGTCTTTTTACTTTACTGTAGCCAAGATAATGCTTTCCTACTTCAAGGCCTGTGTAGTCTGAGGGATACGATCAGTTTAAAGCCTGAGGTTAAATTCTGGCCTCAAGGCCAGGTCAGCAAAATATTTGCATCCTCATGGCCAATAAAACAGCGTTAAGTGATGACAAGCTGTAAATCCTCTGTATCAGATATAAGATATCTTGGTGAATTAAAATGAGCTTCCTCATTAGTGCAAGTTTTCGGCTCCCTCAAAGCACTGACAGGACTTTTTAGATAAACAGCACTGCTTGATATAGGGCCACTGGAGCAATTCCAACTCACTTATTTTTAGTGTTGTTTAATTAGAGTCTAAAGGCCATACTGTTGGGTTATGTATTAGGAAATCTGGCGAAGTGTGCTGAATTACCTGGAGGAAATAACTAACAGGTGTAATGCACAGCAGGTATTTTCACAAAGATATTTCAATGCATTGTTTAACTTTTTATCCTGAAAGGACCTTAATTTTTCAATTCAGGTGCAATAATGCAACAATGCAATAAATAATGGATATATTTCTGGAATGTAATACATTAAAGAACATTAAGTGTTTATATGCATGGTTTAGGGAGTTTTAATGCCTTAAAAACCTTTAAAATTGAGACCATGAAACCATAACTGAATTTCAATTGAATGTCCTTTTAAGGTGTAACTTAAAGGATGGTTTCCATGTTTTTTGTGCCATCTTAGTACATTTTTAAATTGATTAGTTTATTAATTCATTATTCCGTTTAATTCATTAAAATACTTTAATTTCATCTTAATCAATGAGTAAATTAATGGAATTTAAGGTCTAGTTTCACAGGGTCATGTGAGAGTCATGTGAAAAAGGTGAGAAACAGCCTGGGGTAAAGCTGCTCTGACTGTTCAGGGATGGTTGCTCCAGTCTGACACTGATGGATGGACTCTCACATGAGGCTGTGTCCCCACTGCACAGACTAACCGCACCTTTCAGCACAGCTACTCAGATGAGCCGAGGAAGATGTTCAAGGCCACATTGCAGATCCAATTGTTGTTGTTTTTCAGCTGCTAAACACTGTGTCACATGACCTGGATGACTGAAAACTACTCACACATACCCTGGAGGAAAATTACAGAGCTGAACTAACAGTGGGCCTGATCTAACAGTGCCCTCTAGTGGACAGACTGATGCTGTGGTTGCCCACAGGGGGACAAACAACATCAACTGACAAGGTGTGTGTGTGTGTGTGTGTGTGTGTGTGTGTGTGTGTGTGTGTGTGTGTGTGTGTGTGTGTGTGTGTGTGTGTGACAAAGAGAGAGAGAAGGAGAGGGGGGAGAAAGACAGCATGTGAGACACCCTGCTGATAGCAGTATTGACTGAGCAAGAGTAACCAGATCTCAAGCATCCTGCAGAGAGACAGAGAGTTTTTCTAGCTAATTTCAGAGTGCATAGCAGACAGAGAACCTGAGTGTGTGTGTGTGTGTGTTCACAGTTGACAGTTGCATTAGATTCAAAACAGAGTTAAGAAGGAGGCAGAGGTAGATAAAGAGAAACAAGAGGAAACAAAAGGAAGGAAGGTGTAAAATGAAGTCTGAGAGACAACAAACAACGTGAGGTATTTATGCAGCTGCATCTTAAAGCCTTTGCTGTGTTGTCCACTTTCTTACCACAATGGTTTGATCGTGCAGGAGAACGATTTACATTTTTCTGTTTTTGATCAGTGGCCATGGAAAGCCCCTGCTTAAGCAGCCCAGCTCTGCTCTCTGTGGGACAGTCCAAGCCAGGCCTGCTAACACATAACACAGGCACGGTGGGTGTGACATAATGTGTTACTGACTGAACAGACGCCCTGGCTCCTGGGTCATCTCCATCTGCCCCTGTCACTGAACAGGAGGTGGGAGCAGGGCGGGTCTGGTCTCAGGAGCTTTAGGACTCATAACACCACCACTGCACCACACTGGTATAGGAGAACATAGCCAATGAGCTGTGTCAAGACAGTCTGTAGATTATCAGAGCCTGGCTACACTGAGCCAATATTCTATATTATTTCTAGGAGTTCTGGGAATTTTGATAACCCAGGGTGTTCCTGTATGGCAATTGTAATCAAATTACATGGGGTGTTTTTTAAGGCTGTGTCTGGTGTTGCTAAGAGCTTTTAAATGTGACTGTTCTGGGCAAAACAAGTGAAATATGAAGGGATTTTTCCACCATTTCAGTATGAAGAACTGTCATTTAGACCATCATGTGGGGAGATAAAATTAACAGAAAGAAATTAACAGCATAAAAAATGAAAATTTGAAGATTTTGTTTGTGTCCATGCAGGCAAACATTAAAAGCGAGGTTCAACTGGGATCATTTGTTCTGGATCAGGTCAGAAAACCAGCAATAATTCTTTCAAAATAAAGTTATGAAAATATGTCCCTTGTTAAGTATTTATTCACTGTCTGCAGAACATCAGCGTTTTGAATCTTAATAGTCAGTGGATTAACTATGGAGAGAAGTGTCTGCACTCCAGTCTGTCTGAGTTTGAGCTTTTTTGGCAACAAGCATTGGCCTTAGTGGCTAAAAAAAACAAAACAATAATGCAATAACATTTAGGGAGGAAAAAAAAGAACTGACATTTCTTCGTAGATTTCCAAAAAAAATGCAGTTTTTTATTTATTGGTTATTTTGGTTCCAAATGCAACACAGGACAATGGTGGGTAGGACTTTTATTTTGAAAGTTACAGGCCTGGTGGGTTTTTAACCTGGCTAACATGATGTGGAGGTTGATTGTGATGGAGGAAAAAACACCATCGACGGAGGAAAAGGCGGGGGGGGCTCAAACTGAAATGACATCATCGCCTCCTCTCCTGCCCAAACCCCCTCCCCTCCTCTCCCATGTCCATCAGCTAGAAAACCGGGACCAGCAGGGACAACCCCACCTCCAACCCACCCTCGACACACCTATAAGAGCACACACACACACATACACATACACACACACAGCTAGAGGCCCTGCAGAAGCTCACTTACGAAACTATCGGTGCCGCCGGGACACAGCACGTAGAAGGAGACGCCGGGCTCTGCGTAAAAGTCCAGCCGCCTTTCGTCGTCCTCCTCGGCGAAGATGAGGTCGAACGGGTTCCCGGAGCACCACTTCTCCGCCGCCTCCACCAGATGCTTGAACTCCATCCTCCGTTATCCGGTCTGCGGTGTGCCTGGCTCCGGAGCTTGATCTCGATCTCTCTAGCCGTCACGGCGATGATGCTCAAGACACAAATAACAGCTGATCGGACAGCAGCATCAGCAGCCTCCACTACCGCATCTCCTCTAGCGCACCGTCTGCATGGCCCGGGAGTAGAGATCGCCTAACGCAGTTGGTGCATAAAGCCGACCGGGTCTGGTGCTCATTCGTTCTCAAAGCCCCATTCCTCTCTTCCTCCCCACGTTATGAAATCAGCCCGTCGGTCGCATACATGCATACGCAGGAGGACGCTGGAAAAAACGCGATGACGAACAGAGAAGCCGGGCAGCCGTCCATATCTGAGGCGCTGTATAGGCCTACTCCCTACTTTCTCACTGCAGGCTGAATTACTGAATCATTTTATTTAACCCACTGACTTCATAATGGGGGCATGACATTATGCAACACGGAACCTGTTGTAGGAGTATCATTATACACTGAAAGAGTAAGAGGTCTGTTAATAAATGTGCCCCAAGACCAATTCTGCCTTGATATTTTTTTTATTAACATAAGTGTCCTTAAAGGATCAGTTCACCCCAAATCACCAAAGCATTTTCCCACGCAGCCCTATTTTGGTAGGATGGTGGTTTATTTGCTCAGGCTTAAACTTTAAACTCTAGTAATATTTGTAATAATTTGGTACACGGTCCACTCAGCTGAGCCACATCCGCTGAGAAAAAGGTCACAAAATCTGATTGGACTAAGAAGTGTTTAAAAAACTTCAGTCTCTGAGGTCATGAACAAGGACTTGAATTTTGAATTATTTTTATATTGTTGTATTTTGTAATATTCTAATAATTTAATATAAAATATTCATTTCAGAAAAACACCACACTTTCAAAACAATTGTCTATCCTCTTATAATATGACCAGTATAGTGGGCTGTATGTTTATTGGTACATTAAATCCCAGTATGACTGTTGAGTAATTCTAAAACTTTACAAATGGATATGAATCATCACAAAAACCACTGATGGGAGCCGTCAGTTCTCTCTGGATTTTCTTTTCTTTCTTTTTTTGTTTGTTTTTGTTTACTGGAAACTCTAAAGATAAAAAACAGCAACTTTAATACCATATAGCAGATGCCATGAGAACCACTTTCCTACATAAACTTTCTGTCCAGAGTGTTTACAGGAATCCAGCCATTATCATGCTTCCAGTCTGACACTCCCTCCCTGTTCCCAGGAGTCATCACCACCAGAGGGCGAGGGAGACCAGCTCTCACTCCCAGTGTTGGACCTGCGTCAAGCTGGAAACAAACAGCTCGAAAAAGACCGGAAAATCCGAGCGAGTGTCCAAAATAAAAGCACGATTTGGTGAAAAGTAGGTACATCGTCTGACCAAAAAACAAAAAACGCGTCATATAACCAAAACCAGGTCTATTAATGTTATAGGCTGTGATTTAAATGCAGGCGAAACATAGTCATGGAAATCTAAAACGCGGGACTGCAATGTGTTTCAGTCAGTTTACATCTTAAGTGTTTGTGAGTTGCCGTAAAACAAATCTCTGTAGGCCTATTTTCAGTTGTGATTAACACAACACACAGTTTCATCTATGAATCAAACTTACAATTGCCCTTACAATTTATAGTGATAGAAAACAAACAAATATTCACATTTGAGATGCATGTAAATACACTGCCGACATTTTGAGTCTTGGTCCTACTGTTGTGGTCCACCGGGCTTTTATTTTGAAAGTCCGAACTAGAAGTAGTCTTGTTGATGATTACTTTTGTCCTTTCCACAGTTCGTTTGCTGTCGGGACCGGAGGTTGTGATCCTCCACAGTGTGTGTGTCGGATCTCCCTGAGGACAGACGCGCTCCTGTGGAGACAGCGGACTCCTCCGCGTCTTTAAACACACCGAAGCCTTTAAAAGCCTGAAGCATGCAATGTGCTCTGTGTAAAGGTTAGAGAGGGCGGATCGCCGCTGGACACCCCCGCCGTCCAGCAACCCCGGGGTCGCGCTTTGTTTGCAGAGGAGACCCACCTTTTCTTCTACCAAAAACTCCAGAAATCCTGATCATGGATCCTCTACAAAATGGGAATGATTGTGAGGAGGACTCGCAGTGTGCTGAGGAGGAAGAAGAAGTAGACCCAAGAATTCAGGTGAGATTTGTTTTTAAAGGGATCCAGATGGGACCACCGGTGAAAGTGACATTGAAAAGACGTGAAGGCTAATGTAAAGACTTTTGGGGTTTTGGGGTTTGTTTGTTTGTTTGTTTTATTTTGTTTTACCCCACATTTAGTGGTGTAATTAAAGTCAGTAAAATGAGCAATAATATTATTATACAATATTACTGTTAAACTATATTAATTAAAGTGGCATTTAATAGAATTAAAGGTTAATTAAATGGTGGAATTTGTCAGCTGTGATTTGTAGTCATGCAATAAAATGTTGCAAGGTGGTCACTAATAGATTTGATAGAATTTGTCCCTTTAACGTTTTTCCCCAACACACACACACGTATATATATATACACACTCGTGGCTGCATGCTCAGTGATTTGGTCAACAGAAGTCACACAGTGTAGCCTCCAGATACACAGTCTGTTTTAACCTCACTCCACCGCTCTCTCTCTCTCTTTCTCTGTGCCCTTCCATGTTGCATGCCATGTTTTCTGTAAACAGGGAGAACTGGAGAAGTTAAACCAGTCTACAGATGACATTAACCGCTGGGAGAGTGAGCTGGAGGTAAGTCGAAACACCAACCAAGCAACACTGTTACTGTCATCATTACTGCCCCTCCCTGCTGGGGTAAACACTTGCAGCCATGGCTGAGCTGTGCTGCAAAGCCACCCTTCTCAAGGAGCCATTAAGACTCACTTTCCGACACAAAATCCTGTGTTTTACTGTAAACAAGTGAGAAATCCTGTCAGCGCAGTGAGATAATTCATCTGGTTTCCAATACCGTTTCGTGTGTTTCAGGAATTTGCCTAGCAACAAGGTCGTTGCTTTGAAACAGTTGGAATGATGGAAATTTGCTAAAAGCGGGAGCTGCTTCTGAGGGAAAATGTGGAAACACTGCCACTCCTGCTAAATAGCACTGTGCCGTGTGAACTCTTAGCGCTACAAGAAGCATAACTGTGATCTGAATGTTAAATATAATATTTGAATGGCACATTTGGAGCAGTTTAAATCCCAAGTGCTCTCCTCATTTCCCCCGCAACTCCCTCAGCCTCACAAACAAACCACACACATAAAGAGGAAAAAGGCTGTAAAATGTTGCAAGGAAGGGCAGAAGGATGGATGGTGGGTGTGTTTTTTTTTCACATTGCTCACTTGGATTTAAATGTATGCCAGAGAGGGTTACTGTTCACCGAAAGTAAAAACATTCCAGAGGTACGCAGACAGTTTTTCTTTTCCTCAAAGTAGGCCTCTTCTGTTTCTCATTAGACCTTCAGGCTCGTCCAAACTCCACAAACCAGAGCTGGAATAAATATAACAACAGACAGAGCGAGAGAGAGGACAGAGAGGACAGAATTAGTATGCACAAGTCTCAGTGTGGGATCATTGTTTTCTATTCTTAATTTATGTTTTCAAAAGCTAAATGTAGGAAACTTATTATAGATCCTGGTTAGTTTTACCCACATGTGTGAAGGAATTACCTGCTGCGTGTTGAAACGTCATATTTCTTTCAGTGCTTTGGCAATATGACTTAAGAAACAGTTACATAAATATACTCACTGACATTAGCAAACAGAGAAAGAAGGCGATTCATCAAGAGGCAGAAATGAAAGTCAGGAGCTTAAGAATGTGAGAGTGCCGCTGGCACGCTGCAGGCTGTTTTCCTGCACAGTCTTGAGTTTATTAAGGACGATGTACAGTAGATACAGAGGATTCAGGAAAGGCTGAGGTTAAATCCATGCTCAGATATGAGGTCTTTACTCTGCCAGCATAAAGCTAAAACTCTGCTCTGCCCTGGCAGAGACAGAAGATTGCGTGTCTGTGTGTGTCCAAAGTCCAAGACTCTATGCATTCTTAACCACCTACCATACATGACCAGTAGCTTACATGATTTACCTATCAGACTGCATGCTGCAGCACTGTCTAAAAGCAGGAACAGGAAGTCAGGAAACATAATGATGTCACAGGAAGTGTGCTTCCTGTAGCACCCTCTCCCCTTTCCCTCTTTAATCTCTGTTTTATTTCTCTGTCAATTTAATGAACAGGATGCAGGTGCTGCTGCTTTTCACACCCATATTCTGAAAATTACAGCATATATAGACACATGGACACAACTGCACATACACGCACACACGCACACACAAACAAACATACACACATACAAATAGATGGTTTTTCTTCATACTGATGTAGTTTAGAAGGTGACAGAGCTCATGGATGAATAACAGATAAAATGCACTGCCATCTTGGGCTTTTTGCCAAACCATTTACACACACATGCACACATACAGATGTTGAAACTTAAGATGCACCTTTGCTCTCAAACATCCGTGATTTCTCCACCAAAGGATGAAAATAACGTTTGCTGAACAACACTAAAGGCAACAGGACCCACTGAATCAAAACAGAGAAATGAGCTACAACTGTGTATAATGACACACATGCGTGTATTTGGGTAATGGCTTCATGATGACTTGAATTAGACGAGCCACTTTGGAGGCACAAGGCCAAATAGATCAGGGTCAACAAGGCAGCACAAACTACACAGCAGGCAAGCAGACGAGTCTTTGGCTGATTCTTAAGACATTAAACACTAGAGACACTAGTAATAATTAATAGTAAAAATTTAAGGGATCATCAGATTTACAGTTGTCCATCATTTGTCACTGTAATGTTTCCATCTTCACAACAGTTTTGAAATCATATGGCTGCAGATTGATTGATAAGTTTATAATCTCATCGTGTCTTTGTGTGTGTATGTGTGTAGGACTGCCGTCAGCGGTTTCGCGCCGTGCTGGTGGAAGCAACAGTGAAGCTGGACGAGCAGGTGAAGAGGATTGGGCGAGCTGTGGATGACTCCAAACCTTACTGGGAAGCCCGCAAAGTAGCAAGACAGGTACACACACTCGTACACATGCGCACACACACACACACACAGTCCCAGAAGAGAGCTATATTGAGTGACTCTGAGGTCGGCAGACAGAGAGTGTGAGGGCAGGTTTACTGGGGATTAGTGATGAGAAGTTTAAAGAGCTCAGCGTATATCTACTTAAAGGGAGCTCAGTCACGTGATATCTATTTTTAAACACAGTCACACCTCTGTATCCTAAGCTAATGTCACACACATACACACACACGCACAGCAGCTCAGTGCGGAGAAGAGCCATATTTTTCATAATCTGACTTGTTTCTTTTGCTGCTTCATAGAGGTCTTTGTGGTTTCATGCTTGCTGCACTGTTGCAGGTAGATGCAAAGTTGGGTAACTTCCCGAGTGGTTATTGCTCTAAACTGTGCCGTTCCCTCTCCAGTGGGTCGTCTCTTTTACTGTCTGATTGCTCCAGCCTGTTGAGGCTTTGATCCGATTGGATTGTGTCAGAAATTTAGAGTCCAGCGCCCCCCTCCCCGTCTGAGCCAATGAGTAAGGAGCTTATGAGTCACTCATCAGACGGCTGGCATTTATGTGTCAGAGCTGAGCTGTCAAACTGAAATAGATTGTGTATTTGTGTGTGTGTCCTTGTTTATCTCCTTTGCAATATGACAAACTACTATACCTGCCAGTTCCACCTGCTTCTGACAGTAACACGTGAGTGTCAGGGATTACTGGGAGGTTTTGAATTTTGATGGGACCTGCTTTCACGTGAAGGGATCAAAAAGTCCTCCCTAGTTTGTGTGTGTGTGTGTGTGGCGGTGGTGGGGGGTGCTCTGGGTATGATCAGTGGGTTTAAACGGAGCAAAGCCGATAAAGGCCTCGGGTTTAACTGGTGTGTTGTCTGGTCATGATTTATGGATGAATATTTAATATTTAATACTTGACCTATTTTAAAGGGATTCTGTTGCTTCCCCTCATTGACCCTTCCAGAACATACACACACACACACACACACATACAGTATTGCACCTACCCCCATCTATAAGCCATCCTCATCCCCCATCCCCCATGTTTTTCCCCCCTTACATTCCAACAAACTGGTGGGGGGGAGGTGGTGTATAGGAATTTGCCTGTATTGTCCTTTCTTTTGTCCTTTTTACCCAACATTCTCTTCTGCACCACTGCCTGTCTGTCTGGCTGTCTGTCTCCTGTATCCCCTCTCTCTCCCGCTTTGTCCCTTTCAGCCACCTCTGTCTACCTCTTCACCCTCCACCTCTCACCTCCCATGACTGTAAATGAATGACGAATTTTTAGAGACAAAGATGTCCGAGAGGGTGACAGTGCCCGACATATGAATTAAAAATGAGCCCACACACACAAACACGTCAACAACTCCCTTTAGTAGGATGATATGAACAGTCGTGGTTCATATCCCGAGGTGACAGGCTATCGTGGTATTTCAGACAAAAATTTTATTGTTTGCTTCTGAATCAGATAATGTGGTCTGTATGACATCAAGTTAATTAACTGATAACAAAGCTCATCATTTGTATGCTCTCTCATGCTCAGCTGACTTTTATGTCATAAAGATAATGGCAAAATTATTATGTCCTTTTTGCAAACACAAAGAAAAGCTCAGAGACTCACACAGTCACTGTGTTTGACCCGTTTAGGTAATAACAACACACTGAGGACATGCTTTATGAATACACACTAACCCTGCAGAAGAAGGGAAGTGTGTGCACAGGAAGTCCTGTGAAGGACGGGCACTTGTGTGTCACTTTTTATCTCCAACCTGACAAAAAACATGGATGCAGCCCAAACGTCTCAGTTCCTTGTGTATTCTTTAGTTTCTCCTCATCAAATATCCATCATCCTCCTCCTGTTTTCCCTACACCCAAACCCCTTCTCTGAGCCTGGGAAACGGGTCATGACAAGGGACAAAGAGGAGGAATTCATCTTTGCCAGTTTGTCAAACTAACAGATTACACACAAAGAGCAGCTGTTATCTTCCCCCTCCCGTCCTCTATCTCTTCACCTTCTTGAAGGAGCCTTGACAACCTTGGATAGCATATCTAATCACTACAACACTCAGACATCAGGCTAATGCCGACAATGAAGATACCAATTTTTGTATTTTCGAAGTTTATGTGAGACGATGCAGACCTCTTCTTGCTCACGTCACTGGTGGATCCCTTATCAGAAGCATGGCTGACGGTGGCAGGGGGTCGTGTTACAGGGGTTGATGTAACAGAAAGCCTGCGAAGACCGTGAGAAAAATGTGCAACAGCTGAGAGAACTACACTGACCTTTTGGGACTGTGTTGTAGTCACACCAGATTAAAAAGGTCAAATTAGCTTTGTTTGTCTCGTTACGCATTTGTGGTGGTTCATTACCATGTGAAACCAGATCCAAACAGTGCATCTCCCTTATGAAATAAGCAGAATGGTTTGTATTAGTGCTGATTGGATTTTATTTTGATACAGCTGCCAGTGGCGACATGTGCGTAGTTCTTTTCACCAAGTGGGGGATATCAGCGCTGTCAGAATTGGGAATCAATATCTCTGACAGCCTGACATGAACAGTTTCTCCTACTCCATTGCTCTTAATTACTGATAGTAGGGTGCCAGCCCTCTCATTTACACTATCAGTGACTTTTTTAATTTGCCATATGTTTAAAATTTCTGATGGCTGATAAGTCACCATAATAACTTCTATAACTTTCTAAAATTGCATTTTGCAGCTTTCTGTTCAGCTAGTGAAACAGTCAAACACTCCAAGGGAGTGTGTTTCTAACAGGAATGAATGAATCTGTTTTATAGTTAAAATGTCCATTTAGCTGCAACAATAGCGTACAGTAATCTCAGGAAGTGCTCAGGAATAGAAACACAAACTAGATCAGCAAGTTTTTTTCTATTGTAGCTCTATGCAGTCAAACCACACAGACAATAACCCTGAAACAGGGCAAGTGGCATAAGGACAGACTGACACTCTACTTACAGCAACTTATTTCATGGAGGGAGGTTTGTTCAGTCAAGTGCTAAAACTGCATGAAACTCTTAGATGAATCTGGGGTTTCTGATGCAAGTAAAATTATATGCCAGATAACTTGGAGCAGAGTCAGTGTGAATGTATAAGACACATCCCTGGTATGGTCAGGACATTTTCATCTTGGAGTCTCCAGTGTTGCCATTTAAATCCTGGTGATGTCGTCAGCTCAGTTTTATCCTTTTCCAATGTAAAGGTCTGCAATAGATTTACAAATAAGAATTACACAGCTAACCAGATTTTCCTGATTATTTTTTTTACAGACCTTTAAGTCACGCCTGTCTGAGGGGAGAGAGTGATTCCAAATATGTTTAGCGTGTGGGGCATCAGTCAATCCTCCCATTGACTGTTACTGTGGGCAGGAAGAGCCCGCTGACAATGTGTCAGATTTTCTTAGTGACAAAGCCTGTGTTTGTCTATTGTATCGTGGTTGGCTTTCTTTGCGTGTGTGTGTGTGTGTGCCTACGACGTGAAATTTCTTCGTCCCTCTATGGCTGTCATAATGAATCAACCATGGCTCCACCAGAGGAAATATAGGTCATAAATTACAAACACACACACTCAAAGCAGCACAAAGACTGCTGCTGCACTCACACCATGTGAGGACGGATTTTGGACCAACTTTCATGACAAAATGGTTTTTAAACAAAAAGGGCTTTTTAACAGGTTTGAAGCTGCCATGATTTAAGCTTTCTGTAAGCCTGTTGCTTTAAACCTCAGTCTATGGTAAAACCATGAGCTTCTCAGCAGTTATATTTACCACCTGTAGGCTGACTTAAATAGTATCTTCAAGCACCTGTAGCTACCATTTGATAAAACTATAACTACCCCTCTCTCTCTGACCTTCAGGCGCAGGTTGAAGCCCAAAAGGCCACTCAGGAGTTCCAGCGGGCGGTGGAGATCCTGCGGGCAGCCAAGGAAACCATCGCCCTCGCTGAGGAGAGGCTGCTAGAGGAGGACAGCCGCCAGTTTGACTCCGCCTGGCAGGAAATGCTCAACCATGCCACACAGAGGGTAGGCACACGATGACAGACAGCTTAAAAATACTAAAAGATTCCATCCTAACAAGTAATTCGTTCTTGAGGTTGAGGTTTAGACTCCTACTGACGCTGGATATAATGAAAGTGCAAGTAGTCAGTATGATTATAATGGAATTGTCAGTCTTTTGCTTGGTTTCTACAGTTAAAGTAAACTGTCTTTCTGGATTGTTTTCAGGTGATGGAGGCCGAGCAAGCGAGAACTCGCAGTGAAGCTGAACACAGGAAAACAGCAGCCAACTACAACTCCTGCATCAGCCACATGAGGCAGTTAGAGAAGAAACTCAAACGCTCCATCAGCAAATCCAGGTCTTTGTTTCCTTTGTGATAGATTGGAAATGAGCTTCCCTCCTGATTGGGCCTCTTTGTCTGTGAGTGTGTTTGTGTTGTGTGTGAGAAAGAGAGAAAGACGGGCTTCGTTTATGTCATCTGATGCAATCCAGATGTTTCATGTGTTGGTTGTGCAGCGTTGGGGTGTGCTCCCTTTGTAAGAGCCAAGGAATGTGACTGCTCATAGAGGGGTGTTTTTATTCCAGCAGTTTCTCCAGTTTCATTCGCCCTCGCTCACAGTTTTTCCTTTCTCCCCTGCAGACCATATTTTGAACTGAAAGCCAAATACTACCTTCAGCTTGAGGTATGTATAAATTTAAAGTTACTACTCAACCATAGTTGCATAACATCCATTAGCCTACTTTCCTTTTTGTCCAGATGTATAAAAATCATATGTGCCCACACTTTTACTAAGGTGTGTTTGATTTCTCATAGCAACTGAAGCGTAATGTGGACGAGCATCAGGCCAAACTGGTGGTCGCCAAGGCCGAGTACCGTGCAGCACTACGCAACTTAGAGAGCATTTCCGAGGAGATACATGCCCAGCGACGCTCCCTCGCCATTGGGACCAGGGAGCAGGGTGTTGGTGCGGAGGGAGATGGAGGCAATGAGGACATTGCCAACTTCAAGATGGAGTCAGACGGTCTGTCAAGTGAGTGCAACCATAGCTTGTTATCCACCTCATCCATCCACATTATGAGTTTTGTTTGTGCATCTGTGTGTCTGCATGTTTAATGTACATATTTGTGTGTGTATATGTGTGTTTCAGTGGTGTCAGTGTCAATTGACGAAGAGGGCAGTCGCAGTAGCAGCTCAGAGGAGGAGACCGACACCCGCTCTGCCTCCTCACCCCGAGCCATGCCCTCCTCACCGTCCTCTTCTTCCTCCCATCCTTCCACCTCTGCCTCCACCCCCCTCGACACGACCTGCCCGTACCCCTCCTCCTCCCTCTACTCCCCTTGCTCTTACATCTCCACCTCTCCCTCGTCGTCCGTCCTCTCGTCCTCCTGTCCCGGGGGCCTGGAGTTAGTGAGCCCCTGCAGTTCTCATGACCCAGACTCAGTGTGCGGTTCTGGGCATGCCTCACCTCTCCTGGGCCCTCGCAGCCAGTGCAGTGGAGCTTCCTCTCCAGACTGCGACCAGGAGAGAGGTGTGTGTTCATTACATCAGTGTATACGTGTTTTTGTTGACTTCTAAAGTGATGCTTCATCCAGTATGTGGGAAATGTTGTATCTTTGCAGTGGAACATTTCAACATTTTGGAAAAAATTCAACATTTTGGGAATGCTTATTCACTTTGTTTGGAATCAGGACCTGATTAGCTTAGCGTAGCATAAAGACTGAAAGCAGATGGTAACACCAAGGCTGGCTCTGTCAAAAGCTCAGAAATCTGCCTATCAGCACCTCTAAAGCTCACTAATTAACATGTTATACCTTCTTCATTTAATACATTCACAAACAGAAATGACAATCAGCATCAGTAGTCCTGTGAAGTGTCCCCAGTGTCTGCACAATTTGCTAAATATGGTTGCTGAGCTCAGGTTTTGTTTTGGTCTCTGTACAGGGATGCAAGCACCTAACTTCCTCTGAATAGGTTCTGACTCCAGCTTCACACTTATATCAATATTCTGGTCTTGCTTTGCGAAAAATAGTGAATAACAGTTTTATCCCAAATGTTGAAATTTTCTAGAAACTCTGCAGTGTTTTTAGAAAATTATTTAGTCCTCCACAATTTAAGTACAATTAATAATTTTCTTAATTAATTTTTCTTTCTTTCTTTGTGTGTGTGTGTGCGTGCGTGCGTGTGTGTGTGTGTGTTCACGCGTGTGTTCCAGGTGACAGAGCAGAAGGAGCAGAGGCCACGCTCGAGGCCGGCCTGAGCAAGCTAACCTTGACTATTACACAAAAACAAGGGGACTCTGGGGACGAGCAAGACCCCCACTACATTAACCCTGAAATCTCCTCTCCCAGCTCAGCCACTGCCATTCTGCTTCTTAACAGTGTCTAATGAACGTCTGTTGTACCTAAAAAACACTTACCGTGCCCAGCTTCAAGTCTCAAACTGGACTCACTGGCACAAGACGTGGAACACAGCAGGAGGAAGTGCCCACTGTAAGCAAAGAGAGAGCGAGCTGAACAGGCCCAGCTCCAACCAACCATTGACATTATATCACAGTATTCATCAGATGGTGTCACGTTAAAGGTGCTACCTGTAGTGTATTTGAACATCAGTATATGTATATATATTGTAAACAAGAGCAGGGGCAAGGTAATCTGTGTTCCCTATTTCACACCATTATTGTTGCTAGGGTTAATCAGTAGACTACATTTCCCATAAACCTCATTGCTTCATATTGCAAAACTGATTTCACTGTCTGTGTTTCTGCTTGAAGAAGAACACCTTCTTCTTTGTGCCATAAAGGAATTTTTCTCTTGTGATGTACAGCAGTGTGGCAAATGTCCTGTCCATCAGGACATCCTCTCGTCAGTGGTGTAGCTTCATAGTGACGTGTCAAAATTAATGTGGTTAACTTTTATTGATACTGAAATGCTGCATTGGGCACCACTAAGAATATTTTGTATTAATGTGAACAGTGAGCCTCTTTTTTGGCTCTGAATCTCCATGTGAGGAACCAAATGGAACAAAAACAAGCAATCTAATGTTGGATTAAGTCTTTTTCTGCCTTGGTTTTTTTTAACTCCTCCTGTAACTCCTGTCAGTTCTTTTTTTTTTTTTTTTGGTGGAACAGTTATCAAGGAAGAAACTGGACCGCAAGCAGTACTCTGAGCACTAAACTAAAGATGGGACTGAACCTCTTGAGACACAAATGGTCTTCCATTGATATTTGTGAATGAGTAAGTTAATATGTTCTTGAGTGCAGAATGGAAACCTGAGGTGAGTTGGATGTGTGACTGAGCGAATGTCTTTTTTTGAGTGTGTGTATTTTTGACAAATGTTCAAATACTACCCTGTAGCACAGATATTCTATATTTATACTCCTGTATTCTTGTATATTGACAATGTTTTGTGGTTACTGTTGTCATTAGCACAAAATAAGCAATAAACGTGTTTCATGTAACTGGAACATGATATTTATTACAGCAGTGGGTTAGAAGTTTGAAACTGATTTTCTACAGTATTCACTTGACTGCATTGCAAGGTAAGACAACCATTAAGTGGGGAATAGAATGACAACATCAAGATTTCTAAAATTAAATGTAGCCTAAAGAAACAGTGTTTAAATATCCTGTAAGGGCAGCCTCACTCTGTGAGGACAAGCTGTGAGGTCTTGTTTTTTATTTTAGCCATATTATTGGCACAGCTCTAGAGATGGTTATGTCTGTCAATCATAAACAGAAAATAATTAAACTAACTGCCATGAAACTTTGTACAGACATTCAAGTTCCCCAGAGGATGATTCTTATGAATATTGGTTATCCTCCACCATCATGAGGTTCACATTGTTTGCTTTTAGTGAAATGTGTTGACAACCATTAGATGGTCTGGCTTGCAATTTGGTACAGACATTAACAGTAGGCTATACTCCCTCTAGGTTGACTCTTCCTCAGGTTAAATTTTTAACAGGGCTTTTTTATTTTCAAATATATATATTTTTTCCATTGGGAACAAAGTGCACAATATTTCAATTAGATTTAGAAATTAACCTAAAAGACCATGATCTGAAAAAGCCAGTGATGACTAACACAGCCACAAAGTTTAGTATGTTTCCTGTAACGTTTTCCATTTTATCCCTGTATCATAATATTTGATTCTCTTCACCATTAACATCAGTTCCTGAAATGTCCCATAAAGTGACCAATAGCTAATAACCTGTCCTGCTGACTATTTTTCTCTTCCTCTGTCTTTCAGCTGTTATTATGCGTTGAACACCTACACGGACTGTTTTTATGTCCTGCTGGCTGCTCAGCTGTTCCTCTGTTATCTCATGACCTGAGTTAGTACCCTAAGACTCCCATCTGACAGAGTCCAGAAAAGCACAGTTTCTTTCATTCTGTAACTGTCAGTCTTGTCTTTCTTCTCCTTGTCTGCACGTTCCTAAAAGCATGCTGCTTTTCAATTACTCTGTATCTTGTGATTTCAATATCTGTGCCAGAATAGCTCTGGACTGAGGTCTTACAGAGCAGATTTGTAATATCGAGTAATGATATGGTCATGTTCTGTCACATACTGACATCTAGTGCCAAGATTAGGTTTTATTTGTTCAGGTTTTTGGCAGGAGCTGAAGATCATTTGTGGTAAATTCTTTTATCATACTGCAACTCATTATTCATGGTTGTAGTTAATTGGCACTCACACTGTGTAACTGTATACATGCATATGTATGCATGAAATGCACACACGCATTTAAAAGTACAAAAGTGCTGGTACACTGGATCTTATATCTGATTTTTATTTATTATATTAGAACACGCTGTCCACTGTTTCCTCTGGAGAAAGCAGCTCCAGTTAAAAGTGGAAGCATATTTTGTTTAAAGCCTCTGGGGGATATCAGCGAACACACCCTGGCATCCTCTTTTGGAAGATTAGTACTTAACATTTGGAGGCCATACTAAAGTATGACTTTTTTTTTGGCTGATTTTGACGCCTTACTATACTATGACGTTTTTTATGACATTTTGAGATCATGCTAAAGTATGACTTTTTTTGGCCGATTTTGAAGCCTTACTATACTATGACGTTTATTTGCACATTTTGAGGTCATACTAAAGTATGACTTTTTTAAGCCGATTTTGACGCCTTACTATACTATGACCATTTTTATGACATTTTGAGGCCAAAAAAAAATGACATTTTTTGGCGGATTTTGAAGCCTTACTATACTATGACGTTTTTTATGACATTTTGAGGCCCAAAAAAAGTATGACTTTTTTTGGCCGATTTTGACGCCTTACTATACTATGACGTTTTTTATGCCATTTTCAGGTCATACAAAAATATGACTTTTTTTGACGGATTTTGACGCCTTACTATACAACGACGTTTTTTATGACATTTTGAGGCCGAAAAAAATTTGGACTTTTTTTGCCCGAAAAAAAACGGCATACTATACTATGACATTTTTTATGACATTTTGAGGTCAAAAAAATTTTTGAATTTTTTTGCCCGAAAAAAACGCCATACTATACTATACTATATACTATATACTATATACTATACTATACTATACATTTTGAAGCCAAAAAAAATTGTGACTTTTTTTGGCCGATTTTGACGCCATACTACACTATGACGTTTTTTATGACATTTTGAGGCCAAAAAATATTTTGAGTTTTTTTGGCCGATTTTCACGCCATACTATACTATGACGTTTTTTATGACATTTTGAGGCCAAAATTTTTTGACTTTTTTTGCCCGAAAAAAACGCCATACTATACTATGATGTTTTTTATGACATTTTGAGGCCAAAAAAAATTGAGTTTTTTTGACCGATTTTGACACCATACTATACTATGACGTTTTTTATGACATTTTGAGGCCAAAAAAAATTTGGACTTTTTTTGCCCGAAAAAAACGCCATACTATACTATGACGTTTTTTATGACATTTTGAGGCCAATAAAAATTTTGAGTTTTTTTGCTCGAAAAAAACGCCATACTGTACTATGACGTTTTTTATGACATTTTGAGGCCAAAAAAATTTTGAGTATTTTTTCCGGAAAAAAACACCATACTATACTATGACATTTTTTATGACATTTTGAGGCCGAAAAAAATTTTGACTTTTTTTGCCCGAAAAAAATGCCATACTATACTATGACGTTTTTTATGACATTTTGAGGCGGAAAAAATTTTTGACTTTTTTTGCCCGAAAAAAACGACATACTATACTATGACGTTTTTTATGACTTTTTGAGGCCGAAAAAAATTTTGACTTTTTTTGCCCGAAAAAAACGGCATACTATACTATGACGTTTTTTATGACTTTTTGAGGCCGAAAAAAATTTGGACTTTTTTTGCCCGAAAAAAACGCCATACTATACTATGACGTTTTTTATGACTTTTTGAGGCGGAAAAAAATGTTGAGTTTTTTTGCTCGAAAAAAACGCCATACTGTACTATGACGTTTTTTATGACATTTTGAGGCCAAAAAAATTTTGAGTATTTTTTCCGGAAAAAAACACCATACTATACTATGACATTTTTTATGACATTTTGAGGCCCAAAAAAATTTTGACTTTTTTTGCCCGAAAAAAATGCCATACTATACTATGATGTTTTTTATGACATTTTGAGGCCAAAAAAAATTTTTAGTATTTTTTCCGGAAAAAAACGCCATACTATACTATGACGTTTTTTATGACATTTTGAGGCCAAAAAAATTTTTGACTTTTTTTGCCCGAAAAAAACGCCATACTATACTATGACGTTTTTTATGACATTTTGAGGCCGAAAAAAATTTGGACTTTTTTTGCCCGAAAAAAACGCCATACTATACTATGACGTTTTTTATGACATTTTGAGGCCGAAAAAAATTTGGACTTTTTTTGCCCGAAAAAAACGCCATACTATACTATGACGTTTTTTATGACTTTTTGAGGCCGAAAAAATTGTTGACTTTTTTTACCCGAAAAAAACGCCATACTATACTATGACGTTTTTTTTTTGACTTTTTTAGCTAAAAAAAAATTTGGACTTTTTTTGCCCGAAAAAAAACGCCATACTATACTATGACGTTTTTTATGACTTTTTGAGGCCGAAAAAAATTTGGACTTTTTTTGCCCGAAAAAAACGCCATACTATACTATGACGTTTTTTATGACTTTTTGAGGCCGAAAAAAATTTGGACTTTTTTTGCCCGAAAAAAACGCCATACTATACTATGACGTTTTTTATGACTTTTTGAGCTAAAAAAAAATTTGGACTTCTTTTGCCCGAAAAAAACGCCATACTATACTATGACGTTTTTTATGACTTTTTGAGGCTGAAAAAAATTTGGACTTTTTTTGCCCGAAAAAAACGGCATACTATACTATGACGTTTTTTATGACTTTTTGAGGCGGAAAAAAATTTGGACTTTTTTTGCCCGAAAAAAAATGGCATACTATACTATGACGTTTTTTATGACTTTTTGAGCTAAAAAAAAATTTGGACTTTTTTTGCCCGAAAAAAACGGCATACTATACTATGACGTTTTTTATGACTTTTTGAGGCCGAAAAAAATTTGGACTTTTTTTGCCCGAAAAAAACGGCATACTATACTATGACGTTTTTTATGACTTTTTGAGGCCGAAAAAAATTTGGACTTTTTTTGCCCGAAAAAAACGCCATACTATACTATGACGTTTTTTATGACTTTTTGAGGCCGAAAAAAATTTGGACTTTTTTTGCCCGAAAAAAACGGCATACTAAGCTATGACGTTTTTTATGACTTTTTGAGGCCGAAAAAATTGTTGACGTTTTTTGCCCGAAAAAAACGCCATACTATACTATGACGTTTTTTTGTTACTTTTTGAGCTAAAAAAAAATTTGGACTTCTTTTGCCCGAAAAAAACGCCACACTATACTATGACGTTTTTTATGACTTTTTGAGGCGGAAAAAAATTTGGACTTTTTTTGCCCGAAAAAAAACGGCATACTATACTATGACGTTTTTTATGACTTTTTGAGCTAAAAAAAAATTTGGACTTTTTTTGCCCGAAAAAAACGCCATACTATACTATGACGTTTTTTATGACTTTTTGAGGCCGAAAAAAATTTGGACTTTTTTTGCCCGAAAAAAACGCCATACTATACTATGACGTTTTTTATGACTTTTTGAGGCCGAAAAAAATTTGGACTTTTTTTGCCCGAAAAAAACGCCATACTATACTATGACGTTTTTTATGACTTTTTGAGGCCGAAAAAAATTTGGACTTTTTTTGCCCGAAAAAAACGGCATACTATACTATGACGTTTTTTATGACTTTTTGAGGCCGAAAAAATTGTTGACTTTTTTTGCCCGAAAAAAACGCCATACTATACTATGACGTTTTTTTTTTTACTTTTTGAGCTAAAAAAAAATTTGGACTTCTTTTGCCCGAAAAAAACGCCACACTATACTATGACGTTTTTTATGACTTTTTGAGGCCGAAAAAAATTTGGACTTTTTTTGCCCGAAAAAAAAACGGCATACTATACTATGACGTTTTTTATGACTTTTTGAGCTAAAAAAAAATTTGGACTTTTTTTGCCCGAAAAAAACGCCATACTATACTATGACGTTTTTTATGACTTTTTGAGGCCGAAAAAAATTTGGACTTTTTTTGCCCGAAAAAAACGCCATACTATACTATGACGTTTTTTATGACTTTTTGAGGCCGAAAAAAATTTGGACTTTTTTTGCCCGAAAAAAACGGCATACTATACTATGACGTTTTTAATGACATTTCGAGGCCGAAAAATTTTTTGACTTTTTTTGCCCAAAAAAAACGCCATACTATACTATGACGTTTTTTATGACTTTTTGAGCTAAAAAAAAATTTGGACTTTTTTTGCCCGAATAAAACGCCATACTATACTATGACGTTTTTTATGACTTTTTGAGGCCGAAAAAAATTTGGACTTTTTTTGCCCGAAAAAAACGCCATACTATACTATGACGTTTTTTATGACTTTTTGAGGCTGAAAAAAATTTGGACTTTTTTTGCCCGAAAAAAACGCCATACTATACTATGACGTTTTTTATGACTTTTTGAGGCGGAAAAAAATTTGGACTTTTTTTGCCCGAAAAAAACGGCATACTATACTATGACGTTTTTTATGACTTTTTGAGGCCGAAAAAATTGTTGACTTTTTTTGCCCGAAAAAAACGCCATACTATACTATGACGTTTTTTTTTTACTTTTTGAGCTAAAAAAAAATTTGGACTTCTTTTGCCCGAAAAAAACGCCACACTATACTATGACGTTTTTTATGACTTTTTGAGGCCGAAAAAAATTTGGACTTTTTTTGCCCGAAAAAAAACGGCATACTATACTATGACGTTTTTTATGACTTTTTGAGCTAAAAAAAAATTTGGACTTTTTTTGCCCGAAAAAAACGCCATACTATACTATGACGTTTTTTATGACTTTTTGAGGCCGAAAAAAATTTGGACTTTTTTTGCCCGAAAAAAACGCCATACTATACTATGACGTTTTTTATGAATTTTTTTAGCTAAAAAAAAATTTGGACTTTTTTTGCCCGAAAAAAACGCCATACTATACTATGACGTTTTTTATGACTTTTTGAGGCCGAAAAAATTGTTGACTTTTTTTGCCCGAAAAAAACGCCATACTATACTATGACGTTTTTTTGTTACTTTTTGAGCTAAAAAAAAATTTGGACTTCTTTTGCCCGAAAAAAACGCCACACTATACTATGACGTTTTTTATGACTTTTTGAGGCGGAAAAAAATTTGGACTTTTTTTGCCCGAAAAAAAACGGCATACTATACTATGACGTTTTTTATGACTTTTTGAGCTAAAAAAAAATTTGGACTTTTTTTGCCCGAAAAAAACGGCATACTATACTATGACGTTTTTTATGACTTTTTGAGCAAAAAAAAAATTTGGACTTTTTTTGCCCGAAAAAAAACGCCATACTATACTATGACGTTTTTTATGACTTTTTGAGGCCGAAAAAAATTTGGACTTTTTTTGCCCGAAAAAAAACGCCATACTATACTATGACGTTTTTTATGACTTTTTGAGGCCGAAAAAAATTTGGACTTTTTTTGCCCGAAAAAAAACGCCATACTATACTATGACGTTTTTTATGACTTTTTGAGGCCGAAAAAAATTTGGACTTTTTTTGCCCGAAAAAAAACGCCATACTATACTATGACGTTTTTTATGACTTTTTGAGGCCGAAAAAAATTTGGACTTTTTTTGCCCGAAAAAAACGCCATACTATACTATGACGTTTTTTATGACTTTTTGAGGCCGAAAAAAATTTTGAGTTTTTTTGCCCGAAAAAAACGCCATACTATACTATGACGTTTTTTATGACTTTTTGAGGCCGAAAAAAATTTTGAGTTTTTTTGCCCGAAAAAAACGCCATACTATACTATGACGTTTTTTATGACTTTTTGAGGCCGAAAAAATTTGGACTTTTTTTGCCCGAAAAAAACGGCATACTATACTATGACGTTTTTTATGACTTTTTGAGGCCGAAAAAAATTTTGAGTTTTTTTGCCCGAAAAAAACGCCATACTATACTATGACGTTTTTTATGACTTTTTGAGGCCGAAAAAAATTTTGAGTTTTTTTGCCCGAAAAAAAACGCCATACTATACTATGACGTTTTTTATGACTTTTTGAGGCCGAAAAAAATTTGGACTTTTTTTGCCCGAAAAAAACGCCATACTATACTATGACGTTTTTTATGACTTTTTGAGGCCGAAAAAAATTTGGACTTTTTTTGCCCGAAAAAAACGCCATACTATACTATGACGTTTTTTATGACTTTTTGAGGCCGAAAAAAATTTGGACTTTTTTTGCCCGAAAAAAACGCCATACTATACTATGACGTTTTTTATGACTTTTTGAGGCCGAAAAAAATTTGGACTTTTTTTGCCCGAAAAAAAACGGCATACTATACTATGACGTTTTTTATGACTTTTTGAGCTAAAAAAAAATTTGGACTTTTTTTGGCCCGAAAAAAACGCCATACTATACTATGACGTTTTTTATGACTTTTTGAGGCCGAAAAAAATTTGGACTTTTTTTGCCCGAAAAAAACGCCATACTATACTATGACGTTTTTTATGACTTTTCGAGGCCGAAAAAAATTTTGAGTTTTTTTGCCCGAAAAAAACGCCATACTATACTATGACGTTTTTAATGACATTTCGAGGCCGAAAAAATTTTTGACTTTTTTTGCCCGAAAAAAACGCCATACTATACTATGACGTTTTTTATGACTTTTTGAGGCGGAAAAAAATTTGGACTTTTTTTGCCCGAAAAAAACGCCATACTATACTATGACGTTTTTTATGACTTTTTGAGGCCGAAAAAAATTTTGAGTTTTTTTGCCCGAAAAAAACGCCATACTATACTATGACGTTTTTAATGACATTTCGAGGCCGAAAACATTTTTGACTTTTTTTGCCCGAAAAAAACGCCATACTATACTATGACGTTTTTTATGACTTTTTGAGGCGGAAAAAAATTTGGACTTTTTTTGCCCGAAAAAAAAACGGCATACTATACTATGACGTTTTTATGACTTTTTGAGCTAAAAAAAAATTTGGACTTTTTTTGCCCGAAAAAAACGGCATACTATACTATGACGTTTTTTATGACTTTTTGAGGCCGAAAAAAATTTTGAGTTTTTTTGCCCGAAAAAAACGCCATACTATACTATGACGTTTTTTATGACTTTTTGAGGCGGAAAAAAATTTTGAGTTTTTTTGCCCGAAAAAAAACGCCATACTATACTATGACGTTTTTAATGACATTTCGAGGCCGAAAAAATTTTGGACTTTTTTTGCCCGAAAAAAACGCCATACTATACTATGACGTTTTTTATGACTTTTTGAGGCCGAAAAAAATTTGGACTTTTTTTGCCCGAAAAAAAACGGCATACTATACTATGACGTTTTTTATGACTTTTTGAGCTAAAAAAAAATTTGGACTTTTTTTGCCCGAAAAAAACGCCATACTATACTATGACGTTTTTTATGACTTTTTGAGGCCGAAAAAAATTTTGAGTTTTTTTGCCCGAAAAAAACGCCATACTATACTATGACGTTTTTTATGACTTTTTGAGGCCGAAAAAAATTTTGAGTTTTTTTGCCCGAAAAAAACGCCATACTATACTATGACGTTTTTTATGACTTTTTGAGGCCGAAAAAAATTTGGACTTTTTTTGCCCGAAAAAAACGCCATACTATACTATGACGTTTTTTATGACTTTTTGAGCTAAAAAAAAATTTGGACTTCTTTTGCCCGAAAAAAAACGCCATACTATACTATGACGTTTTTTATGACTTTTTGAGGCCGAAAAAAATTTGGACTTTTTTTGCCCGAAAAAAACGCCATACTATACTATGACGTTTTTTATGACTTTTTGAGGCCGAAAAAAATTTGGACTTTTTTTGCCCGAAAAAAACGCCATACTATACTATGACGTTTTTTATGACTTTTTGAGGCCGAAAAAAATTTGGACTTTTTTTGCCCGAAAAAAACGCCATACTATACTATGACGTTTTTTATGACTTTTTGAGGCCGAAAAAAATTTGGACTTTTTTTGCCCGAAAAAAACGCCATACTATACTATGACGTTTTTTATGACTTTTTGAGCAAAAAAAAAATTTGGACTTTTTTTGCCCGAAAAAAACGCCATACTATACTATGACGTTTTTTATGACTTTTTGAGGCCGAAAAAAATTTGGACTTTTTTTGCCCGAAAAAAACGCCATACTATACTATGACGTTTTTTATGACTTTTTGAGGCCGAAAAAAATTTGGACTTTTTTTGCCCGAAAAAAAACGCCATACTATACTATGACGTTTTTTATGACTTTTTGAGGCCGAAAAAAATTTGGACTTTTTTTGCCCGAAAAAAACGCCATACTATACTATGACGTTTTTTATGACTTTTTGAGCTAAAAAAAAATTTGGACTTTTTTTGCCCGAAAAAAACGCCATACTATACTATGACGTTTTTTATGACTTTTTGAGGCGGAAAAAAATTTGGACTTTTTTTGCCCGAAAAAAACGCCATACTATACTATGACGTTTTTTATGACTTTTTGAGGCCGAAAAAAATTTTGAGTTTTTTTGCCCGAAAAAAACGCCATACTATACTATGACGTTTTTTATGACTTTTTGAGGCCGAAAAAATTTGGACTTTTTTTGCCCGAAAAAAACGGCATACTATACTATGACGTTTTTTATGACTTTTTGAGGCCGAAAAAAATTTTGAGTTTTTTTGCCCGAAAAAAACGCCATACTATACTATGACGTTTTTTATGACTTTTTGAGGCCGAAAAAAATTTTGAGTTTTTTTGCCCGAAAAAAACGCCATACTATACTATGACGTTTTTTATGACTTTTTGAGGCCGAAAAAAATTTGGACTTTTTTTGCCCGAAAAAAACGCCATACTATACTATGACGTTTTTTATGACTTTTTGAGGCCGAAAAAAATTTGGACTTTTTTTGCCCGAAAAAAAACGGCATACTATACTATGACGTTTTTTATGACTTTTTGAGCTAAAAAAAAATTTGGACTTTTTTTGCCCGAAAAAAAACGCCATACTATACTATGACGTTTTTTATGACTTTTTGAGGCCGAAAAAAATTTGGACTTTTTTTGCCCGAAAAAAACGCCATACTATACTATGACGTTTTTTATGACTTTTCGAGGCCGAAAAAAATTTTGAGTTTTTTTGCCCGAAAAAAACGCCATACTATACTATGATGTTTTTAATGACATTTCGAGGCCGAAAAAATTTTTGACTTTTTTTGCCCGAAAAAAACGCCATACTATACTATGACGTTTTTTATGACTTTTTGAGGCCGAAAAAAATTTGGACTTTTTTTGCCCGAAAAAAACGCCATACTATACTATGACGTTTTTTATGACTTTTTGAGGCCGAAAAAAATTTTGAGTTTTTTTGCCCGAAAAAAACGCCATACTATACTATGACGTTTTTAATGACATTTCGAGGCCGAAAACATTTTTGACTTTTTTTGCCCGAAAAAAACGCCATACTATACTATGACGTTTTTTATGACTTTTTGAGGCGGAAAAAAATTTGGACTTTTTTTGCCCGAAAAAAAACGGCATACTATACTATGACGTTTTTATGACTTTTTGAGCTAAAAAAAAATTTGGACTTTTTTTGCCCGAAAAAAACGGCATACTATACTATGACGTTTTTTATGACTTTTTGAGGCCGAAAAAAATTTTGAGTTTTTTTGCCCGAAAAAAACGCCATACTATACTATGACGTTTTTTATGACTTTTTGAGGCGGAAAAAAATTTTGAGTTTTTTTGCCCGAAAAAAACGCCATACTATACTATGACGTTTTTAATGACATTTCGAGGCCGAAAAAATTTTTGACTTTTTTTGCCCGAAAAAAACGCCATACTATACTATGACGTTTTTTATGACTTTTTGAGGCCGAAAAAAATTTGGACTTTTTTTGCCCGAAAAAAAACGGCATACTATACTATGACGTTTTTTATGACTTTTTGAGCTAAAAAAAAATTTGGACTTTTTTTGCCCGAAAAAAACGCCATACTATACTATGACGTTTTTTATGACTTTTTGAGGCCGAAAAAAATTTTGAGTTTTTTTGCCCGAAAAAAACGCCATACTATACTATGACGTTTTTTATGACTTTTTGAGGCCGAAAAAAATTTTGAGTTTTTTTGCCCGAAAAAAACGCCATACTATACTATGACGTTTTTTATGACTTTTTGAGGCCGAAAAAAATTTGGACTTTTTTTGCCCGAAAAAAACGCCATACTATACTATGACGTTTTTTATGACTTTTTGAGCTAAAAAAAAATTTGGACTTCTTTTGCCCGAAAAAAACGCCATACTATACTATGACGTTTTTTATGACTTTTTGAGGCCGAAAAAAATTTGGACTTTTTTTGCCCGAAAAAAACGCCATACTATACTATGACGTTTTTTATGACTTTTTGAGCTAAAAAAAAATTTGGACTTCTTTTGCCCGAAAAAAACGCCATACTATACTATGACGTTTTTTATGACTTTTTGAGGCCGAAAAAAATTTGGACTTTTTTTGCCCGAAAAAAACGCCATACTATACTATGACGTTTTTTATGACTTTTTGAGGCCGAAAAAAATTTGGACTTTTTTTGCCCGAAAAAAACGCCATACTATACTATGACGTTTTTTATGACTTTTTGAGGCCGAAAAAAATTTGGACTTTTTTTGCCCGAAAAAAACGCCATACTATACTATGACGTTTTTTATGACTTTTTGAGGCGGAAAAAAATTTGGACTTTTTTTGCCCGAAAAAAACGCCATACTATACTATGACGTTTTTTATGACTTTTTGAGCTAAAAAAAAATTTGGACTTCTTTTGCCCGAAAAAAACGCCATACTATACTATGACGTTTTTTATGACTTTTTGAGGCCGAAAAAAATTTTGAGTTTTTTTGCCCGAAAAAAACGGCATACTATACTATGACGTTTTTTATGACTTTTTGAGGCCGAAAAAAATTTGGACTTTTTTTGCCCGAAAAAAACGGCATACTATACTATGACGTTTTTTATGACTTTTTGAGCAAAAAAAAAATTTGGACTTTTTTTGCCCGAAAAAAACGCCATACTATACTATGACGTTTTTTATGACTTTTTGAGGCCGAAAAAAATTTGGACTTTTTTTGCCCGAAAAAAACGCCATACTATACTATGACGTTTTTTATGACTTTTTGAGGCCGAAAAAAATTTGGACTTTTTTTGCCCGAAAAAAACGCCATACTATACTATGACGTTTTTTATGACTTTTTGAGCTAAAAAAAAATTTGGACTTTTTTTGCCCGAAAAAAACGCCATACTATACTATGACGTTTTTTATGACTTTTTGAGGCCGAAAAAAATTTTGAGTTTCTTTGCCCGAAAAAAACGCCATACTATACTATGACGTTTTTAATGACATTTCGAGGCCGAAAAAATTTTTGACTTTTTTTGCCCGAAAAAAAACGCCATACTATACTATGACGTTTTTAATGACATTTCGAGGCCGAAAAAATTTTGGACTTTTTTTGCCCGAAAAAAACGCCATACTATACTATGACGTTTTTTATGACTTTTTGAGGCCGAAAAAAATTTGGACTTTTTTTGCCCGAAAAAAAACGGCATACTATACTATGACGTTTTTTATGACTTTTTGAGCTAAAAAAAAATTTGGACTTTTTTTGCCCGAAAAAAACGCCATACTATACTATGACGTTTTTTATGACTTTTTGAGGCCGAAAAAAATTTTGAGTTTTTTTGCCCGAAAAAAACGCCATACTATACTATGACGTTTTTTATGACTTTTTGAGGCCGAAAAAAATTTTGAGTTTTTTTGCCCGAAAAAAACGCCATACTATACTATGACGTTTTTTATGACTTTTTGAGGCCGAAAAAAATTTGGACTTTTTTTGCCCGAAAAAAACGCCATACTATACTATGACGTTTTTTATGACTTTTTGAGCTAAAAAAAAATTTGGACTTCTTTTGCCCGAAAAAAACGCCATACTATACTATGACGTTTTTTATGACTTTTTGAGGCCGAAAAAAATTTGGACTTTTTTTGCCCGAAAAAAACGCCATACTATACTATGACGTTTTTTATGACTTTTTGAGCTAAAAAAAAATTTGGACTTCTTTTGCCCGAAAAAAACGCCATACTATACTATGACGTTTTTTATGACTTTTTGAGGCCGAAAAAAATTTTGAGTTTTTTTGCCCGAAAAAAACGCCATACTATACTATGACGTTTTTTATGACTTTTTGAGGCCGAAAAAAATTTGGACTTTTTTTGCCCGAAAAAAACGCCATACTATACTATGACGTTTTTTATGACTTTTTGAGGCCGAAAAAAATTTGGACTTTTTTTGCCCGAAAAAAACGCCATACTATACTATGACGTTTTTTATGACTTTTTGAGGCGGAAAAAAATTTTGACTTTTTTTGCCCGAAAAAAACGCCATACTATACTATGACGTTTTTTATGACTTTTTGAGCTAAAAAAAAATTTGGACTTCTTTTGCCCGAAAAAAACGCCATACTATACTATGACGTTTTTTATGACTTTTTGAGGCCGAAAAAAATTTTGAGTTTTTTTGCCCGAAAAAAACGGCATACTATACTATGACGTTTTTTATGACTTTTTGAGGCCGAAAAAAATTTGGACTTTTTTTGCCCGAAAAAAACGGCATACTATACTATGACGTTTTTTATGACTTTTTGAGCAAAAAAAAAATTTGGACTTTTTTTGCCCGAAAAAAACGCCATACTATACTATGACGTTTTTTATGACTTTTTGAGGCCGAAAAAAATTTGGACTTTTTTTGCCCGAAAAAAACGCCATACTATACTATGACGTTTTTTATGACTTTTTGAGCTAAAAAAAAATTTGGACTTTTTTTGCCCGAAAAAAACGCCATACTATACTATGACGTTTTTTATGACTTTTTGAGGCCGAAAAAAATTTTGAGTTTCTTTGCCCGAAAAAAACGCCATACTATACTATGACGTTTTTAATGACATTTCGAGGCCGAAAAAATTTTTGACTTTTTTTGCCCGAAAAAAAACGCCATACTATACTATGACGTTTTTAATGACATTTCGAGGCGGAAAAATTTTTTGACTTTTTTTGCCCGAAAAAAACGCCATACTATACTATGACGTTTTTTATGACTTTTTGAGGCGGAAAAAAATTTGGACTTTTTTTGCCCGAAAAAAAACGGCATACTATACTATGACGTTTTTTATGACTTTTTGAGCTAAAAAAAAATTTGGACTTTTTTTGCCCGAAAAAAACGCCATACTATACTATGACGTTTTTTATGACTTTTTGAGGCCGAAAAAAATTTGGACTTTTTTTGCCCGAAAAAAACGGCATACTATACTATGACGTTTTTTATGACTTTTTGAGGCCGAAAAAAATTTGGACTTTTTTTGCCCGAAAAAAACGCCATACTATATTATGACGTTTTTTATGACTTTTTGAGCTAAAAAAAAATTTGGACTTTTTTTGCCCGAAAAAAACGGCATACTATACTATGACGTTTTTAATGACATTTCGAGGCCGAAAAAATTTTTGACTTTTTTTGCCCGAAAAAAACGCCATACTATACTATGACGTTTTTTATGACTTTTTGAGCTAAAAAAAAATTTGGACTTTTTTTGCCCGAATAAAACGCCATACTATACTATGACGTTTTTTATGACTTTTTGAGGCCGAAAAAAATTTGGACTTTTTTTGCCCGAAAAAAAACGCCATACTATACTATGACGTTTTTTATGACTTTTTGAGCTAAAAAAAAATTTGGACTTTTTTTGCCCGAAAAAAACGCCATACTATACTATGACGTTTTTTATGACTTTTTGAGGCCGAAAAAAATTTGGACTTTTTTTGCCCGAAAAAAAACGGCATACTATACTATGACGTTTTTTATGACTTTTTGAGCTAAAAAAAAATTTGGACTTTTTTTGCCCGAAAAAAACGGCATACTATACTATGACGTTTTTTATGACTTTTTGAGGCCGAAAAAAATTTTGAGTTTTTTTGCCCGAAAAAAACGCCATACTATACTATGACGTTTTTTTATGACTTTTTGAGGCCGAAAAAAATTTGGACTTTTTTTGCCCGAAAAAAACGCCATACTATACTATGACGTTTTTAATGACATTTCGAGGCCGAAAAAATTTTTGACTTTTTTTGCCCGAAAAAAACGCCATACTATACTATGACGTTTTTTTGACTTTTTGAGGCCGAAAAAAATTTGGACTTTTTTTGCCCGAAAAAAACGCCATACTATACTATGACGTTTTTTATGACTTTTTGAGGCCGAAAAAAATTTTGAGTTTTTTTGCCCGAAAAAAACGCCATACTATACTATGACGTTTTTAATGACATTTCGAGGCCGAAAACATTTTTGACTTTTTTTGCCCGAAAAAAACGCCATACTATACTATGACGTTTTTTATGACTTTTTGAGGCGGAAAAAAATTTGGACTTTTTTTGCCCGAAAAAAAACGGCATACTATACTATGACGTTTTTTATGACTTTTTGAGCTAAAAAAAAATTTGGACTTTTTTTGCCCGAAAAAAACGCCATACTATACTATGACGTTTTTTATGACTTTTTGAGGCCGAAAAAAATTTTCAGTTTTTTTGCCCGAAAAAAACGCCATACTATACTATGATGTTTTTTATGACTTTTTGAGGCCGAAAAAAATTTTGAGTTTTTTTGCTTGAAAAAAACGCCATACTATACTATGACGTTTTTTATGACTTTTTGAGGCCGAAAAAAATTTGGACTTTTTTTGCCCGAAAAAAACGGCATACTATACTATGACGTTTTTTATGACTTTTTGAGCAAAAAAAAAATTTGGACTTTTTTTGCCCGAAAAAAACGCCATACTATACTATGACGTTTTTTATGACTTTTTGAGGCCGAAAAAAATTTTGAGTTTTTTTGCCCGAAAAAAACGCCATACTATACTATGACGTTTTTTATGACTTTTTGAGGCCGAAAAAAATTTGGACTTTTTTTGCTTGAAAAAAACGCCATACTATACTATGACGTTTTTTATGACTTTTTGAGGCCGAAAAAAATTTGGACTTTTTTTGCCCGAAAAAAACGCCATACTATACTATGACGTTTTTTATGACTTTTTGAGCTAAAAAAAAATTTGGACTTTTTTTGCCCGAAAAAAACGCCATACTATACTATGACGTTTTTTATGACTTTTTGAGGCCGAAAAAAATTTGGACTTTTTTTGCCCGAAAAAAAACGGCATACTATACTATGACGTTTTTTATGACTTTTTGAGCTAAAAAAAAATTTTGAGTTTTTTTGCCCGAAAAAAACGCCATACTATACTATGACGTTTTTTATGACTTTTTGAGCTAAAAAAAAATTTGGACTTTTTTTGCCCGAAAAAAACGGCATACTATACTATGACGTTTTTTATGACTTTTTGAGCAAAAAAAAAATTTGGACTTTTTTTGCCCGAAAAAAACGCCATACTATACTATGACGTTTTTTATGACTTTTTGAGGCCGAAAAAAATTTGGACTTTTTTTGCCCGAAAAAAACGCCATACTATACTATGACGTTTTTTATGACTTTTTGAGGCCGAAAAAAATTTGGACTTTTTTTGCCCGAAAAAAACGCCATACTATACTATGACGTTTTTTATGACTTTTTGAGCTAAAAAAAAATTTGGACTTTTTTTGCCCGAAAAAAACGCCATACTATACTATGACGTTTTTTATGACTTTTTGAGGCCGAAAAAAATTTTGAGTTTTTTTGCCCGAAAAAAACGCCATACTATACTATGACGTTTTTTATGACTTTTTGAGGCCGAAAAAAATTTTGAGTTTTTTTGCCCGAAAAAAACGCCATACTATACTATGACGTTTTTTATGACTTTTTGAGGCCGAAAAAATTTGGACTTTTTTTGCCCGAAAAAAACGGCATACTATACTATGACGTTTTTTATGACTTTTTGAGGCCGAAAAAAATTTTGAGTTTTTTTGCCCGAAAAAAACGCCATACTATACTATGACGTTTTTTATGACTTTTTGAGGCCGAAAAAAATTTTGAGTTTTTTTGCCCGAAAAAAACGCCATACTATACTATGACGTTTTTTATGACTTTTTGAGGCCGAAAAAAATTTTGACTTTTTTTGCCCGAAAAAAACGCCATACTATACTATGACGTTTTTTATGACTTTTTGAGGCCGAAAAAAATTTGGACTTTTTTTGCCCGAAAAAAAATGGCATACTATACTATGACGTTTTTTATGACTTTTTGAGCTAAAAAAAAATTTTGAGTTTTTTTGCCCGAAAAAAACGCCATACTATACTATGACGTTTTTTATGACTTTTTGAGGCCGAAAAAAATTTGGACTTTTTTTGCCCGAAAAAAACGCCATACTATACTATGACGTTTTTTATGACTTTTTGAGCTAAAAAAAAATTTGGACTTTTTTTGCCCGAAAAAAAACGGCATACTATACTATGACGTTTTTTATGACTTTTTGAGCTAAAAAAAAATTTGGACTTTTTTTGCCCGAAAAAAACGCCATACTATACTATGACGTTTTTAATGACATTTCGAGGCCGAAAACATTTTTGACTTTTTTTGCCCGAAAAAAACGCCATACTATACTATGACGTTTTTAATGACATTTCGAGGCCGAAAACATTTTTGACTTTTTTTGCCCGAAAAAAACGCCATACTATACTATGACGTTTTTTATGACTTTTTGAGGCGGAAAAAAATTTGGACTTTTTTTGCCCGAAAAAAAACGGCATACTATACTATGACGTTTTTATGACTTTTTGAGCTAAAAAAAAATTTGGACTTTTTTTGCCCGAAAAAAACGGCATACTATACTATGACGTTTTTTATGACTTTTTGAGGCCGAAAAAAATTTTGAGTTTTTTTGCCCGAAAAAAACGCCATACTATACTATGACGTTTTTAATGACATTTCGAGGCCGAAAACATTTTTGACTTTTTTTGCCCGAAAAAAACGCCATACTATACTATGACGTTTTTTATGACTTTTTGAGGCGGAAAAAAATTTGGACTTTTTTTGCCCGAAAAAAAACGGCATACTATACTATGACGTTTTTATGACTTTTTGAGCTAAAAAAAAATTTGGACTTTTTTTGCCCGAAAAAAACGGCATACTATACTATGACGTTTTTTATGACTTTTTGAGGCCGAAAAAAATTTTGAGTTTTTTTGCCCGAAAAAAACGCCATACTATACTATGACGTTTTTTATGACTTTTTGAGGCCGAAAAAAATTTTGAGTTTTTTTGCCCGAAAAAAACGCCATACTATACTATGACGTTTTTAATGACATTTCGAGGCCGAAAAAATTTTTGACTTTTTTTGCCCGAAAAAAACGCCATACTATACTATGACGTTTTTTATGACTTTTTGAGGCCGAAAAAAATTTTGACTTTTTTTGCCCGAAAAAAAACGGCATACTATACTATGACGTTTTTTATGACTTTTTGAGCTAAAAAAAAATTTGGACTTTTTTTGCCCGAAAAAAACGCCATACTATACTATGACGTTTTTTATGACTTTTTGAGGCCGAAAAAAATTTTGAGTTTTTTTGCCCGAAAAAAACGCCATACTATACTATGACGTTTTTTATGACTTTTTGAGGCCGAAAAAAATTTGGACTTTTTTTGCCCGAAAAAAACGCCATACTATACTATGACGTTTTTTATGACTTTTTGAGGCCGAAAAAAATTTGGACTTTTTTTGCCCGAAAAAAACGCCATACTATACTATGACGTTTTTTATGACTTTTTGAGCTAAAAAAAAATTTGGACTTCTTTTGCCCGAAAAAAACGCCATACTATACTATGACGTTTTTTATGACTTTTTGAGGCCGAAAAAAATTTGGACTTTTTTTGCCCGAAAAAAACGCCATACTATACTATGACGTTTTTTATGACTTTTTGAGGCCGAAAAAAATTTGGACTTTTTTTGCCCGAAAAAAACGCCATACTATACTATGACGTTTTTTATGACTTTTTGAGGCCGAAAAAAATTTGGACTTTTTTTGCCCGAAAAAAACGCCATACTATACTATGACGTTTTTTATGACTTTTTGAGGCCGAAAAAAATTTGGACTTTTTTTGCCCGAAAAAAAAACGGCATACTATACTATGACGTTTTTTATGACTTTTTGAGCTAAAAAAAAATTTGGACTTTTTTTGCCCGAAAAAAACGCCATACTATACTATGACGTTTTTTATGACTTTTTGAGGCCGAAAAAAATTTGGACTTTTTTTGCCCGAAAAAAACGCCATACTACACTATGACGTTTTTTATGACTTTTCGAGGCCGAAAAAAATTTTGAGTTTTTTTGCCCGAAAAAAACGCCATACTATACTATGACGTTTTTAATGACATTTCGAGGCCGAAAAAATTTTTGACTTTTTTTGCCCGAAAAAAACGCCATACTATACTATGACGTTTTTTATGACTTTTTGAGGCCGAAAAAAATTTGGACTTTTTTTGCCCGAAAAAAACGCCATACTATACTATGACGTTTTTTATGACTTTTTGAGGCCGAAAAAAATTTTGAGTTTTTTTGCCCGAAAAAAACGCCATACTATACTATGACGTTTTTAATGACATTTCGAGGCCGAAAAAAATTTTGAGTTTTTTTGCCCGAAAAAAACGGCATACTATACTATGACGTTTTTTATGACTTTTTGAGGCCGAAAAAAATTTGGACTTTTTTTGCCCGAAAAAAACGCCATACTATACTATGACGTTTTTTATGACTTTTTGAGCTAAAAAAAAATTTGGACTTTTTTTGCCCGAAAAAAACGCCATACTATACTATGACGTTTTTTATGACTTTTTGAGGCCGAAAAAAATTTGGACTTTTTTTGCCCGAAAAAAAACGGCATACTATACTATGACGTTTTTTATGACTTTTTGAGCTAAAAAAAAATTTTGAGTTTTTTTGCCCGAAAAAAACGCCATACTATACTATGACGTTTTTTATGACTTTTTGAGCTAAAAAAAAATTTGGACTTTTTTTGCCCGAAAAAAACGGCATACTATACTATGACGTTTTTTATGACTTTTTGAGCAAAAAAAAAATTTGGACTTTTTTTGCCCGAAAAAAACGCCATACTATACTATGACGTTTTTTATGACTTTTTGAGGCCGAAAAAAATTTGGACTTTTTTTGCCCGAAAAAAACGCCATACTATACTATGACGTTTTTTATGACTTTTTGAGGCCGAAAAAAATTTGGACTTTTTTTGCCCGAAAAAAACGCCATACTATACTATGACGTTTTTTATGACTTTTTGAGCTAAAAAAAAATTTGGACTTTTTTTGCCCGAAAAAAACGCCATACTATACTATGACGTTTTTTATGACTTTTTGAGGCCGAAAAAAATTTTGAGTTTTTTTGCCCGAAAAAAACGCCATACTATACTATGACGTTTTTTATGACTTTTTGAGGCCGAAAAAAATTTTGAGTTTTTTTGCCCGAAAAAAACGCCATACTATACTATGACGTTTTTTATGACTTTTTGAGGCCGAAAAAATTTGGACTTTTTTTGCCCGAAAAAAACGGCATACTATACTATGACGTTTTTTATGACTTTTTGAGGCCGAAAAAAATTTTGAGTTTTTTTGCCCGAAAAAAACGCCATACTATACTATGACGTTTTTTATGACTTTTTGAGGCCGAAAAAAATTTTGAGTTTTTTTGCCCGAAAAAAACGCCATACTATACTATGACGTTTTTTATGACTTTTTGAGGCCGAAAAAAATTTTGACTTTTTTTGCCCGAAAAAAACGCCATACTATACTATGACGTTTTTTATGACTTTTTGAGGCCGAAAAAAATTTGGACTTTTTTTGCCCGAAAAAAAATGGCATACTATACTATGACGTTTTTTATGACTTTTTGAGCTAAAAAAAAATTTTGAGTTTTTTTGCCCGAAAAAAACGCCATACTATACTATGACGTTTTTTATGACTTTTTGAGGCCGAAAAAAATTTGGACTTTTTTTGCCCGAAAAAAACGCCATACTATACTATGACGTTTTTTATGACTTTTTGAGCTAAAAAAAAATTTGGACTTTTTTTGCCCGAAAAAAAACGGCATACTATACTATGACGTTTTTTATGACTTTTTGAGCTAAAAAAAAATTTGGACTTTTTTTGCCCGAAAAAAACGCCATACTATACTATGACGTTTTTAATGACATTTCGAGGCCGAAAACATTTTTGACTTTTTTTGCCCGAAAAAAACGCCATACTATACTATGACGTTTTTAATGACATTTCGAGGCCGAAAACATTTTTGACTTTTTTTGCCCGAAAAAAACGCCATACTATACTATGACGTTTTTTATGACTTTTTGAGGCGGAAAAAAATTTGGACTTTTTTTGCCCGAAAAAAAACGGCATACTATACTATGACGTTTTTATGACTTTTTGAGCTAAAAAAAAATTTGGACTTTTTTTGCCCGAAAAAAACGGCATACTATACTATGACGTTTTTTATGACTTTTTGAGGCCGAAAAAAATTTTGAGTTTTTTTGCCCGAAAAAAACGCCATACTATACTATGACGTTTTTAATGACATTTCGAGGCCGAAAACATTTTTGACTTTTTTTGCCCGAAAAAAACGCCATACTATACTATGACGTTTTTTATGACTTTTTGAGGCGGAAAAAAATTTGGACTTTTTTTGCCCGAAAAAAAACGGCATACTATACTATGACGTTTTTATGACTTTTTGAGCTAAAAAAAAATTTGGACTTTTTTTGCCCGAAAAAAACGGCATACTATACTATGACGTTTTTTATGACTTTTTGAGGCCGAAAAAAATTTTGAGTTTTTTTGCCCGAAAAAAACGCCATACTATACTATGACGTTTTTTATGACTTTTTGAGGCCGAAAAAAATTTTGAGTTTTTTTGCCCGAAAAAAACGCCATACTATACTATGACGTTTTTAATGACATTTCGAGGCCGAAAAAATTTTTGACTTTTTTTGCCCGAAAAAAACGCCATACTATACTATGACGTTTTTTATGACTTTTTGAGGCCGAAAAAAATTTTGACTTTTTTTGCCCGAAAAAAAACGGCATACTATACTATGACGTTTTTTATGACTTTTTGAGCTAAAAAAAAATTTGGACTTTTTTTGCCCGAAAAAAACGCCATACTATACTATGACGTTTTTTATGACTTTTTGAGGCCGAAAAAAATTTTGAGTTTTTTTGCCCGAAAAAAACGCCATACTATACTATGACGTTTTTTATGACTTTTTGAGGCCGAAAAAAATTTGGACTTTTTTTGCCCGAAAAAAACGCCATACTATACTATGACGTTTTTTATGACTTTTTGAGGCCGAAAAAAATTTGGACTTTTTTTGCCCGAAAAAAACGCCATACTATACTATGACGTTTTTTATGACTTTTTGAGCTAAAAAAAAATTTGGACTTCTTTTGCCCGAAAAAAACGCCATACTATACTATGACGTTTTTTATGACTTTTTGAGGCCGAAAAAAATTTGGACTTTTTTTGCCCGAAAAAAACGCCATACTATACTATGACGTTTTTTATGACTTTTTGAGGCCGAAAAAAATTTGGACTTTTTTTGCCCGAAAAAAACGCCATACTATACTATGACGTTTTTTATGACTTTTTGAGGCCGAAAAAAATTTGGACTTTTTTTGCCCGAAAAAAACGCCATACTATACTATGACGTTTTTTATGACTTTTTGAGGCCGAAAAAAATTTGGACTTTTTTTGCCCGAAAAAAAAACGGCATACTATACTATGACGTTTTTTATGACTTTTTGAGCTAAAAAAAAATTTGGACTTTTTTTGCCCGAAAAAAACGCCATACTATACTATGACGTTTTTTATGACTTTTTGAGGCCGAAAAAAATTTGGACTTTTTTTGCCCGAAAAAAACGCCATACTACACTATGACGTTTTTTATGACTTTTCGAGGCCGAAAAAAATTTTGAGTTTTTTTGCCCGAAAAAAACGCCATACTATACTATGACGTTTTTAATGACATTTCGAGGCCGAAAAAATTTTTGACTTTTTTTGCCCGAAAAAAACGCCATACTATACTATGACGTTTTTTATGACTTTTTGAGGCCGAAAAAAATTTGGACTTTTTTTGCCCGAAAAAAACGCCATACTATACTATGACGTTTTTTATGACTTTTTGAGGCCGAAAAAAATTTTGAGTTTTTTTGCCCGAAAAAAACGCCATACTATACTATGACGTTTTTAATGACATTTCGAGGCCGAAAAAAATTTTGAGTTTTTTTGCCCGAAAAAAACGGCATACTATACTATGACGTTTTTTATGACTTTTTGAGGCCGAAAAAAATTTGGACTTTTTTTGCCCGAAAAAAACGCCATACTATATTATGACGTTTTTTATGACTTTTTGAGCTAAAAAAAAATTTGGACTTTTTTTGCCCGAAAAAAACGGCATACTATACTATGACGTTTTTAATGACATTTCGAGGCCGAAAAAATTTTTGACTTTTTTTGCCCGAAAAAAACGCCATACTATACTATGACGTTTTTTATGACTTTTTGAGCTAAAAAAAAATTTGGACTTTTTTTGCCCGAATAAAACGCCATACTATACTATGACGTTTTTTATGACTTTTTGAGGCCGAAAAAAATTTGGACTTTTTTTGCCCGAAAAAAACGCCATACTATACTATGACGTTTTTTATGACTTTTTGAGCTAAAAAAAAATTTGGACTTTTTTTGCCCGAAAAAAACGCCATACTATACTATGACGTTTTTTATGACTTTTTGAGGCCGAAAAAAATTTGGACTTTTTTTGCCCGAAAAAAAACGGCATACTATACTATGACGTTTTTTATGACTTTTTGAGCTAAAAAAAAATTTGGACTTTTTTTGCCCGAAAAAAACGGCATACTATACTATGACGTTTTTTATGACTTTTTGAGGCCGAAAAAAATTTTGAGTTTTTTTGCCCGAAAAAAACGCCATACTATACTATGACGTTTTTTATGACTTTTTGAGGCCGAAAAAAATTTGGACTTTTTTTGCCCGAAAAAAAACGGCATACTATACTATGACGTTTTTTATGACTTTTTGAGCTAAAAAAAAATTTGGACTTTTTTTGCCCGAAAAAAAACGCCATACTATACTATGACGTTTTTTATGACTTTTTGAGGCCGAAAAAAATTTGGACTTTTTTTGCCCGAAAAAAACGCCATACTACACTATGACGTTTTTTATGACTTTTCGAGGCCGAAAAAAATTTTGAGTTTTTTTGCCCGAAAAAAACGCCATACTATACTATGACGTTTTTTATGACTTTTTGAGGCCGAAAAAAATTTTGAGTTTTTTTGCCCGAAAAAAACGCCATACTATACTATGACGTTTTTAATGACATTTCGAGGCCGAAAAAAATTTTGAGTTTTTTTGCCCGAAAAAAACGGCATACTATACTATGACGTTTTTTATGACTTTTTGAGGCCGAAAAAAATTTGGACTTTTTTTGCCCGAAAAAAACGCCATACTATACTATGACGTTTTTTATGACTTTTTGAGCTAAAAAAAAATTTGGACTTTTTTTGCCCGAAAAAAACGCCATACTATACTATGACGTTTTTTATGACTTTTTGAGGCCGAAAAAAATTTGGACTTTTTTTGCCCGAAAAAAAACGGCATACTATACTATGACGTTTTTTATGACTTTTTGAGCTAAAAAAAAATTTTGAGTTTTTTTGCCCGAAAAAAACGCCATACTATACTATGACGTTTTTTATGACTTTTTGAGCTAAAAAAAAATTTGGACTTTTTTTGCCCGAAAAAAACGGCATACTATACTATGACGTTTTTTATGACTTTTTGAGCAAAAAAAAAATTTGGACTTTTTTTGCCCGAAAAAAACGCCATACTATACTATGACGTTTTTTATGACTTTTTGAGGCCGAAAAAAATTTGGACTTTTTTTGCCCGAAAAAAACGCCATACTATACTATGACGTTTTTTATGACTTTTTGAGGCCGAAAAAAATTTGGACTTTTTTTGCCCGAAAAAAAACGCCATACTATACTATGACGTTTTTTATGACTTTTTGAGCTAAAAAAAAATTTGGACTTTTTTTGCCCGAAAAAAACGCCATACTATACTATGACGTTTTTTATGACTTTTTGAGGCCGAAAAAAATTTTGAGTTTTTTTGCCCGAAAAAAACGCCATACTATACTATGACGTTTTTTATGACTTTTTGAGGCCGAAAAAAATTTTGAGTTTTTTTGCCCGAAAAAAACGCCATACTATACTATGACGTTTTTTATGACTTTTTGAGGCCGAAAAAATTTGGACTTTTTTTGCCCGAAAAAAACGGCATACTATACTATGACGTTTTTTATGACTTTTTGAGGCCGAAAAAAATTTTGAGTTTTTTTGCCCGAAAAAAACGCCATACTATACTATGACGTTTTTTATGACTTTTTGAGGCCGAAAAAAATTTTGAGTTTTTTTGCCCGAAAAAAACGCCATACTATACTATGACGTTTTTTATGACTTTTTGAGGCCGAAAAAAATTTTGACTTTTTTTGCCCGAAAAAAACGCCATACTATACTATGACGTTTTTTATGACTTTTTGAGGCCGAAAAAAATTTGGACTTTTTTTGCCCGAAAAAAAATGGCATACTATACTATGACGTTTTTTATGACTTTTTGAGCTAAAAAAAAATTTTGAGTTTTTTTGCCCGAAAAAAACGCCATACTATACTATGACGTTTTTTATGACTTTTTGAGGCCGAAAAAAATTTGGACTTTTTTTGCCCGAAAAAAACGCCATACTATACTATGACGTTTTTTATGACTTTTTGAGCTAAAAAAAAATTTGGACTTTTTTTGCCCGAAAAAAAACGGCATACTATACTATGACGTTTTTTATGACTTTTTGAGCTAAAAAAAAATTTGGACTTTTTTTGCCCGAAAAAAACGCCATACTATACTATGACGTTTTTAATGACATTTCGAGGCCGAAAACATTTTTGACTTTTTTTGCCCGAAAAAAACGCCATACTATACTATGACGTTTTTAATGACATTTCGAGGCCGAAAACATTTTTGACTTTTTTTGCCCGAAAAAAACGCCATACTATACTATGACGTTTTTTATGACTTTTTGAGGCGGAAAAAAATTTGGACTTTTTTTGCCCGAAAAAAAAACGGCATACTATACTATGACGTTTTTATGACTTTTTGAGCTAAAAAAAAATTTGGACTTTTTTTTGCCCGAAAAAAACGGCATACTATACTATGACGTTTTTTATGACTTTTTGAGGCCGAAAAAAATTTTGAGTTTTTTTGCCCGAAAAAAACGCCATACTATACTATGACGTTTTTAATGACATTTCGAGGCCGAAAACATTTTTGACTTTTTTTGCCCGAAAAAAACGCCATACTATACTATGACGTTTTTTATGACTTTTTGAGGCGGAAAAAAATTTGGACTTTTTTTGCCCGAAAAAAAACGGCATACTATACTATGACGTTTTTATGACTTTTTGAGCTAAAAAAAAATTTGGACTTTTTTTGCCCGAAAAAAACGGCATACTATACTATGACGTTTTTTATGACTTTTTGAGGCCGAAAAAAATTTTGAGTTTTTTTGCCCGAAAAAAACGCCATACTATACTATGACGTTTTTTATGACTTTTTGAGGCCGAAAAAAATTTTGAGTTTTTTTGCCCGAAAAAAACGCCATACTATACTATGACGTTTTTAATGACATTTCGAGGCCGAAAAAATTTTTGACTTTTTTTGCCCGAAAAAAACGCCATACTATACTATGACGTTTTTTATGACTTTTTGAGGCCGAAAAAAATTTTGACTTTTTTTGCCCGAAAAAAAAACGGCATACTATACTATGACGTTTTTTATGACTTTTTGAGCTAAAAAAAAATTTGGACTTTTTTTGCCCGAAAAAAACGCCATACTATACTATGACGTTTTTTATGACTTTTTGAGGCCGAAAAAAATTTTGAGTTTTTTTGCCCGAAAAAAACGCCATACTATACTATGACGTTTTTTATGACTTTTTGAGGCCGAAAAAAATTTGGACTTTTTTTGCCCGAAAAAAACGCCATACTATACTATGACGTTTTTTATGACTTTTTGAGGCCGAAAAAAATTTGGACTTTTTTTGCCCGAAAAAAACGCCATACTATACTATGACGTTTTTTATGACTTTTTGAGCTAAAAAAAAATTTGGACTTCTTTTGCCCGAAAAAAACGCCATACTATACTATGACGTTTTTTATGACTTTTTGAGGCCGAAAAAAATTTGGACTTTTTTTGCCCGAAAAAAACGCCATACTATACTATGACGTTTTTTATGACTTTTTGAGGCCGAAAAAAATTTGGACTTTTTTTGCCCGAAAAAAACGCCATACTATACTATGACGTTTTTTATGACTTTTTGAGGCCGAAAAAAATTTGGACTTTTTTTGCCCGAAAAAAACGCCATACTATACTATGACGTTTTTTATGACTTTTTGAGGCCGAAAAAAATTTGGACTTTTTTTGCCCGAAAAAAAACGGCATACTATACTATGACGTTTTTTATGACTTTTTGAGCTAAAAAAAAATTTGGACTTTTTTTGCCCGAAAAAAACGCCATACTATACTATGACGTTTTTTATGACTTTTTGAGGCCGAAAAAAATTTGGACTTTTTTTGCCCGAAAAAAACGCCATACTACACTATGACGTTTTTTATGACTTTTCGAGGCCGAAAAAAATTTTGAGTTTTTTTGCCCGAAAAAAACGCCATACTATACTATGACGTTTTTAATGACATTTCGAGGCCGAAAAAATTTTTGACTTTTTTTGCCCGAAAAAAACGCCATACTATACTATGACGTTTTTTATGACTTTTTGAGGCCGAAAAAAATTTGGACTTTTTTTGCCCGAAAAAAACGCCATACTATACTATGACGTTTTTTATGACTTTTTGAGGCCGAAAAAAATTTTGAGTTTTTTTGCCCGAAAAAAACGCCATACTATACTATGACGTTTTTAATGACATTTCGAGGCCGAAAAAAATTTTGAGTTTTTTTGCCCGAAAAAAACGGCATACTATACTATGACGTTTTTTATGACTTTTTGAGGCCGAAAAAAATTTGGACTTTTTTTGCCCGAAAAAAACGCCATACTATATTATGACGTTTTTTATGACTTTTTGAGCTAAAAAAAAATTTGGACTTTTTTTGCCCGAAAAAAACGGCATACTATACTATGACGTTTTTAATGACATTTCGAGGCCGAAAAAATTTTTGACTTTTTTTGCCCGAAAAAAACGCCATACTATACTATGACGTTTTTTATGACTTTTTGAGCTAAAAAAAAATTTGGACTTTTTTTGCCCGAATAAAACGCCATACTATACTATGACGTTTTTTATGACTTTTTGAGGCCGAAAAAAATTTGGACTTTTTTTGCCCGAAAAAAACGCCATACTATACTATGACGTTTTTTATGACTTTTTGAGCTAAAAAAAAATTTGGACTTTTTTTGCCCGAAAAAAACGCCATACTATACTATGACGTTTTTTATGACTTTTTGAGGCCGAAAAAAATTTGGACTTTTTTTGCCCGAAAAAAAACGGCATACTATACTATGACGTTTTTTATGACTTTTTGAGCTAAAAAAAAATTTGGACTTTTTTTGCCCGAAAAAAACGGCATACTATACTATGACGTTTTTTATGACTTTTTGAGGCCGAAAAAAATTTGGACTTTTTTTGCCCGAAAAAAACGCCATACTATACTATGACGTTTTTTATGACTTTTTGAGGCCGAAAAAAATTTGGACTTTTTTTGCCCGAAAAAAAACGCCATACTATACTATGACGTTTTTTATGACTTTTTGAGGCGGAAAAAAATTTTGACTTTTTTTGCCCGAAAAAAACGCCATACTATACTATGACGTTTTTTATGACTTTTTGAGCTAAAAAAAAATTTGGACTTCTTTTGCCCGAAAAAAACGCCATACTATACTATGACGTTTTTAATGACATTTCGAGGCCGAAAAAATTTTTGACTTTTTTTGCCCGAAAAAAACGCCATACTATACTATGACGTTTTTTTGACTTTTTGAGGCCGAAAAAAATTTGGACTTTTTTTGCCCGAAAAAAACGCCATACTATACTATGACGTTTTTTATGACTTTTTGAGGCCGAAAAAAATTTTGAGTTTTTTTGCCCGAAAAAAACGCCATACTATACTATGACGTTTTTAATGACATTTCGAGGCCGAAAACATTTTTGACTTTTTTTGCCCGAAAAAAACGCCATACTATACTATGACGTTTTTTATGACTTTTTGAGGCGGAAAAAAATTTGGACTTTTTTTGCCCGAAAAAAAACGGCATACTATACTATGACGTTTTTTATGACTTTTTGAGCTAAAAAAAAATTTGGACTTTTTTTGCCCGAAAAAAACGCCATACTATACTATGACGTTTTTTATGACTTTTTGAGGCCGAAAAAAATTTTCAGTTTTTTTGCCCGAAAAAAACGCCATACTATACTATGACGTTTTTTATGACTTTTTGAGGCCGAAAAAAATTTGGACTTTTTTTGCTTGAAAAAAACGCCATACTATACTATGACGTTTTTTATGACTTTTTGAGGCCGAAAAAAATTTGGACTTTTTTTGCCCGAAAAAAACGGCATACTATACTATGACGTTTTTTATGACTTTTTGAGCAAAAAAAAAATTTGGACTTTTTTTGCCCGAAAAAAACGCCATACTATACTATGACGTTTTTTATGACTTTTTGAGGCCGAAAAAAATTTGGACTTTTTTTGCCCGAAAAAAACGCCATACTATACTATGACGTTTTTTATGACTTTTTGAGGCCGAAAAAAATTTGGACTTTTTTTGCTTGAAAAAAACGCCATACTATACTATGACGTTTTTTATGACTTTTTGAGGCCGAAAAAAATTTGGACTTTTTTTGCCCGAAAAAAACGCCATACTATACTATGACGTTTTTTATGACTTTTTGAGCTAAAAAAAAATTTGGACTTTTTTTGCCCGAAAAAAACGCCATACTATACTATGACGTTTTTTATGACTTTTTGAGGCCGAAAAAAATTTGGACTTTTTTTGCCCGAAAAAAAACGGCATACTATACTATGACGTTTTTTATGACTTTTTGAGCTAAAAAAAAATTTTGAGTTTTTTTGCCCGAAAAAAACGCCATACTATACTATGACGTTTTTTATGACTTTTTGAGCTAAAAAAAAATTTGGACTTTTTTTGCCCGAAAAAAACGGCATACTATACTATGACGTTTTTTATGACTTTTTGAGCAAAAAAAAAATTTGGACTTTTTTTGCCCGAAAAAAACGCCATACTATACTATGACGTTTTTTATGACTTTTTGAGGCCGAAAAAAATTTGGACTTTTTTTGCCCGAAAAAAACGCCATACTATACTATGACGTTTTTTATGACTTTTTGAGGCCGAAAAAAATTTGGACTTTTTTTGCCCGAAAAAAACGCCATACTATACTATGACGTTTTTAATGACATTTCGAGGCCGAAAAAAATTTTGAGTTTTTTTGCCCGAAAAAAACGGCATACTATACTATGACGTTTTTTATGACTTTTTGAGGCCGAAAAAAATTTGGACTTTTTTTGCCCGAAAAAAACGCCATACTATATTATGACGTTTTTTATGACTTTTTGAGCTAAAAAAAAATTTGGACTTTTTTTGCCCGAAAAAAACGGCATACTATACTATGACGTTTTTAATGACATTTCGAGGCCGAAAAAATTTTTGACTTTTTTTGCCCGAAAAAAACGCCATACTATACTATGACGTTTTTTATGACTTTTTGAGCTAAAAAAAAATTTGGACTTTTTTTGCCCGAATAAAACGCCATACTATACTATGACGTTTTTTATGACTTTTTGAGGCCGAAAAAAATTTGGACTTTTTTTGCCCGAAAAAAACGCCATACTATACTATGACGTTTTTTATGACTTTTTGAGCTAAAAAAAAATTTGGACTTTTTTTGCCCGAAAAAAACGCCATACTATACTATGACGTTTTTTATGACTTTTTGAGGCCGAAAAAAATTTGGACTTTTTTTGCCCGAAAAAAAACGGCATACTATACTATGACGTTTTTTATGACTTTTTGAGCTAAAAAAAAATTTGGACTTTTTTTGCCCGAAAAAAACGGCATACTATACTATGACGTTTTTTATGACTTTTTGAGGCCGAAAAAAATTTTGAGTTTTTTTGCCCGAAAAAAACGCCATACTATACTATGACGTTTTTTATGACTTTTTGAGGCCGAAAAAAATTTGGACTTTTTTTGCCCGAAAAAAACGCCATACTATACTATGACGTTTTTAATGACATTTCGAGGCCGAAAAAATTTTTGACTTTTTTTGCCCGAAAAAAACGCCATACTATACTATGACGTTTTTTTGACTTTTTGAGGCCGAAAAAAATTTGGACTTTTTTTGCCCGAAAAAAACGCCATACTATACTATGACGTTTTTTATGACTTTTTGAGGCCGAAAAAAAATTTTGAGTTTTTTTGCCCGAAAAAAACGCCATACTATACTATGACGTTTTTAATGACATTTCGAGGCCGAAAACATTTTTGACTTTTTTTGCCCGAAAAAAACGCCATACTATACTATGACGTTTTTTATGACTTTTTGAGGCGGAAAAAAATTTGGACTTTTTTTGCCCGAAAAAAAAACGGCATACTATACTATGACGTTTTTTATGACTTTTTGAGCTAAAAAAAAATTTGGACTTTTTTTGCCCGAAAAAAACGCCATACTATACTATGACGTTTTTTATGACTTTTTGAGGCCGAAAAAAATTTTCAGTTTTTTTGCCCGAAAAAAAACGCCATACTATACTATGATGTTTTTTATGACTTTTTGAGGCCGAAAAAAATTTGGACTTTTTTTGCTTGAAAAAAACGCCATACTATACTATGACGTTTTTTATGACTTTTTGAGGCCGAAAAAAATTTGGACTTTTTTTGCCCGAAAAAAACGGCATACTATACTATGACGTTTTTTATGACTTTTTGAGCAAAAAAAAAATTTGGACTTTTTTTGCCCGAAAAAAACGCCATACTATACTATGACGTTTTTTATGACTTTTTGAGCAAAAAAAAAATTTGGACTTTTTTTGCCCGAAAAAAAACGCCATACTATACTATGACGTTTTTTATGACTTTTTGAGGCCGAAAAAAATTTGGACTTTTTTTGCCCGAAAAAAAACGCCATACTATACTATGACGTTTTTTATGACTTTTTGAGGCCGAAAAAAATTTGGACTTTTTTTGCCCGAAAAAAACGCCATACTATACTATGACGTTTTTTATGACTTTTTGAGCTAAAAAAAAAATTTGGACTTTTTTTGCCCGAAAAAAACGCCATACTATACTATGACGTTTTTTATGACTTTTTGAGGCCGAAAAAAATTTGGACTTTTTTTGCCCGAAAAAAAACGGCATACTATACTATGACGTTTTTTATGACTTTTTGAGCTAAAAAAAAATTTTGAGTTTTTTTGCCCGAAAAAAACGCCATACTATACTATGACGTTTTTTATGACTTTTTGAGCTAAAAAAAAATTTGGACTTTTTTTGCCCGAAAAAAACGGCATACTATACTATGACGTTTTTTATGACTTTTTGAGCAAAAAAAAAATTTGGACTTTTTTTGCCCGAAAAAAAACGCCATACTATACTATGACGTTTTTTATGACTTTTTGAGGCCGAAAAAAATTTGGACTTTTTTTGCCCGAAAAAAACGCCATACTATACTATGACGTTTTTTATGACTTTTTGAGGCCGAAAAAAATTTGGACTTTTTTTGCCCGAAAAAAACGCCATACTATACTATGACGTTTTTTATGACTTTTTGAGCTAAAAAAAAATTTGGACTTTTTTTGCCCGAAAAAAACGCCATACTATACTATGACGTTTTTTATGACTTTTTGAGGCCGAAAAAAATTTTGAGTTTTTTTGCCCGAAAAAAACGCCATACTATACTATGACGTTTTTTATGACTTTTTGAGGCCGAAAAAAATTTTGAGTTTTTTTGCCCGAAAAAAACGCCATACTATACTATGACGTTTTTTATGACTTTTTGAGGCCGAAAAAATTTGGACTTTTTTTGCCCGAAAAAAACGGCATACTATACTATGACGTTTTTTATGACTTTTTGAGGCCGAAAAAAATTTTGAGTTTTTTTGCCCGAAAAAAACGCCATACTATACTATGACGTTTTTTATGACTTTTTGAGGCCGAAAAAAATTTTGAGTTTTTTTGCCCGAAAAAAAACGCCATACTATACTATGACGTTTTTTATGACTTTTTGAGGCCGAAAAAAATTTTGACTTTTTTTGCCCGAAAAAAACGCCATACTATACTATGACGTTTTTTATGACTTTTTGAGGCCGAAAAAAATTTGGACTTTTTTTGCCCGAAAAAAAACGGCATACTATACTATGACGTTTTTTATGACTTTTTGAGCTAAAAAAAAATTTTGAGTTTTTTTGCCCGAAAAAAACGCCATACTATACTATGACGTTTTTTATGACTTTTTGAGGCCGAAAAAAATTTGGACTTTTTTTGCCCGAAAAAAACGCCATACTATACTATGACGTTTTTTATGACTTTTTGAGCTAAAAAAAAATTTGGACTTTTTTTGCCCGAAAAAAAACGGCATACTATACTATGACGTTTTTTATGACTTTTTGAGCTAAAAAAAAATTTGGACTTTTTTTGCCCGAAAAAAAACGCCATACTATACTATGACGTTTTTAATGACATTTCGAGGCCGAAAACATTTTTGACTTTTTTTGCCCGAAAAAAAACGCCATACTATACTATGACGTTTTTAATGACATTTCGAGGCCGAAAACATTTTTGACTTTTTTTGCCCGAAAAAAACGCCATACTATACTATGACGTTTTTTATGACTTTTTGAGGCGGAAAAAAATTTGGACTTTTTTTGCCCGAAAAAAAACGGCATACTATACTATGACGTTTTTATGACTTTTTGAGCTAAAAAAAAATTTGGACTTTTTTTGCCCGAAAAAAACGGCATACTATACTATGACGTTTTTTATGACTTTTTGAGGCCGAAAAAAATTTTGAGTTTTTTTGCCCGAAAAAAACGCCATACTATACTATGACGTTTTTAATGACATTTCGAGGCCGAAAAAATTTTTGACTTTTTTTGCCCGAAAAAAACGCCATACTATACTATGACGTTTTTTATGACTTTTTGAGGCGGAAAAAAAATTTGGACTTTTTTTGCCCGAAAAAAAAAACGGCATACTATACTATGACGTTGTTATGACTTTTTGAGCTAAAAAAAAATTTGGACTTTTTTTGCCCGAAAAAAACGGCATACTATACTATGACGTTTTTTATGACTTTTTGAGGCCGAAAAAAATTTTGAGTTTTTTTGCCCGAAAAAAACGCCATACTATACTATGACGTTTTTTATGACTTTTTGAGGCCGAAAAAAATTTTGAGTTTTTTTGCCCGAAAAAAACGCCATACTATACTATGACGTTTTTAATGACATTTCGAGGCCGAAAAATTTTTTGACTTTTTTTGCCCGAAAAAAACGCCATACTATACTATGACGTTTTTTATGACTTTTTGAGGCCGAAAAAAATTTGGACTTTTTTTGCCCGAAAAAAAACGGCATACTATACTATGACGTTTTTTATGACTTTTTGAGCTAAAAAAAAATTTTGAGTTTTTTTGCCCGAAAAAAACGCCATACTATACTATGACGTTTTTTATGACTTTTTGAGGCCGAAAAAAATTTTGAGTTTTTTTGCCCGAAAAAAACGCCATACTATACTATGACGTTTTTAATGACATTTCGAGGCCGAAAAAATTTTTGACTTTTTTTGCCCGAAAAAAAACGCCATACTATACTATGACGTTTTTTATGACTTTTTGAGGCCGAAAAAAATTTGGACTTTTTTTGCCCGAAAAAAAACGGCATACTATACTATGACGTTTTTAATGACTTTTTGAGCTAAAAAAAAATTTGGACTTTTTTTGCCCGAAAAAAAACGCCATACTATACTATGACGTTTTTTTATGACTTTTTGAGGCCGAAAAAAATTTTGAGTTTTTTTTGCCCGAAAAAAACGCCATACTATACTATGACGTTTTTTATGACTTTTTGAGGCCGAAAAAAATTTTGAGTTTTTTTGCCCGAAAAAAACGCCATACTATACTATGACGTTTTTTATGACTTTTTGAGGCCGAAAAAAATTTGGACTTTTTTTGCCCGAAAAAAACGCCATACTATACTATGACGTTTTTTATGACTTTTTGAGCTAAAAAAAAATTTGGACTTCTTTTGCCCGAAAAAAACGCCATACTATACTATGACGTTTTTTATGACTTTTTGAGGCCGAAAAAAATTTGGACTTTTTTTGCCCGAAAAAAACGCCATACTATACTATGACGTTTTTTATGACTTTTTGAGGCCGAAAAAAATTTGGACTTTTTTTGCCCGAAAAAAACGCCATACTATACTATGACGTTTTTTATGACTTTTTGAGGCCGAAAAAAATTTGGACTTTTTTTGCCCGAAAAAAACGCCATACTATACTATGACGTTTTTTATGACTTTTTGAGGCCGAAAAAAATTTGGACTTTTTTTGCCCGAAAAAAACGCCATACTATACTATGACGTTTTTTATGACTTTTTGAGCTAAAAAAAAATTTGGACTTCTTTTGCCCGAAAAAAACGCCATACTATACTATGACGTTTTTTATGACTTTTTGAGGCCGAAAAAAATTTTGAGTTTTTTTGCCCGAAAAAAAACGGCATACTATACTATGACGTTTTTTATGACTTTTTGAGGCCGAAAAAAATTTGGACTTTTTTTGCCCGAAAAAAACGGCATACTATACTATGACGTTTTTTATGACTTTTTGAGCAAAAAAAAAATTTTGAGTTTTTTTGCCCGAAAAAAACGCCATACTATACTATGACGTTTTTTATGACTTTTTGAGGCCGAAAAAAATTTGGACTTTTTTTGCCCGAAAAAAACGCCATACTATACTATGACGTTTTTTATGACTTTTTGAGCTAAAAAAAAATTTGGACTTTTTTTGCCCGAAAAAAACGCCATACTATACTATGACGTTTTTTATGACTTTTTGAGGCCGAAAAAAATTTTGAGTTTCTTTGCCCGAAAAAAACGCCATACTATACTATGACGTTTTTAATGACATTTCGAGGCCGAAAAAATTTTTGACTTTTTTTGCCCGAAAAAAAAACGCCATACTATACTATGACGTTTTTAATGACATTTCGAGGCCGAAAAATTTTTTGACTTTTTTTGCCCGAAAAAAACGCCATACTATACTATGACGTTTTTTATGACTTTTTGAGGCCGAAAAAAATTTGGACTTTTTTTGCCCGAAAAAAAAAACGGCATACTATACTATGACGTTTTTTATGACTTTTTGAGCTAAAAAAAAATTTGGACTTTTTTTGCCCGAAAAAAACGCCATACTATACTATGACGTTTTTTATGACTTTTTGAGGCCGAAAAAAATTTGGACTTTTTTTGCCCGAAAAAAAACGGCATACTATACTATGACGTTTTTTATGACTTTTTGAGGCCGAAAAAAATTTGGACTTTTTTTGCCCGAAAAAAACGCCATACTATATTATGACGTTTTTTATGACTTTTCGAGCTAAAAAAAAATTTGGACTTTTTTTGCCCGAAAAAAAACGGCATACTATACTATGACGTTTTTAATGACATTTCGAGGCCGAAAAAATTTTTGACTTTTTTTGCCCGAAAAAAAACGCCATACTATACTATGACGTTTTTTATGACTTTTTGAGCTAAAAAAAAATTTGGACTTTTTTTGCCCGAATAAAACGCCATACTATACTATGACGTTTTTTATGACTTTTTGAGGCCGAAAAAAATTTGGACTTTTTTTGCCCGAAAAAAACGCCATACTATACTATGACGTTTTTTATGACTTTTTGAGCTAAAAAAAAATTTGGACTTTTTTTGCCCGAAAAAAACGCCATACTATACTATGACGTTTTTTATGACTTTTTGAGGCGGAAAAAAATTTGGACTTTTTTTGCTTGAAAAAAAACGGCATACTATACTATGACGTTTTTTATGACTTTTTGAGGCCGAAAAAAATTTGGACTTTTTTTGCCCGAAAAAAACGGCATACTATACTATGACGTTTTTTATGACTTTTTGAGCTAAAAAAAAATTTTGAGTTTTTTTGCCCGAAAAAAACGCCATACTATACTATGACGTTTTTTATGACTTTTTGAGGCCGAAAAAAATTTTGAGTTTTTTTGCCCGAAAAAAACGCCATACTATACTATGACGTTTTTTATGACTTTTTGAGGCGGAAAAAAATTTGGACTTTTTTTGCCCGAAAAAAAAACGGCATACTATACTATGACGTTTTTTATGACTTTTTGAGCTAAAAAAAAATTTGGACTTTTTTTGCCCGAAAAAAACGGCATACTATACTATGACGTTTTTTATGACTTTTTGAGGCCGAAAAAAATTTTGAGTTTTTTTGCCCGAAAAAAACGCCATACTATACTATGACGTTTTTTATGACTTTTTGAGGCCGAAAAAAATTTGGACTTTTTTTGCCCGAAAAAAACGCCATACTATACTATGACGTTTTTAATGACATTTCGAGGCCGAAAAAATTTTTGACTTTTTTTGCCCGAAAAAAACGCCATACTATACTATGACGTTTTTTATGACTTTTTGAGGCCGAAAAAAATTTGGACTTTTTTTGCCCGAAAAAAACGCCATACTATACTATGACGTTTTTTATGACTTTTTGAGGCCGAAAAAAATTTTGAGTTTTTTTGCCCGAAAAAAACGCCATACTATACTATGACGTTTTTAATGACATTTCGAGGCCGAAAACATTTTTGACTTTTTTTGCCCGAAAAAAACGCCATACTATACTATGACGTTTTTTATGACTTTTTGAGGCCGAAAAAAATTTGGACTTTTTTTGCCCGAAAAAAAACGGCATACTATACTATGACGTTTTTTATGACTTTTTGAGCTAAAAAAAAATTTGGACTTTTTTTGCCCGAAAAAAACGCCATACTATACTATGACGTTTTTTATGACTTTTTGAGCTAAAAAAAAATTTGGACTTTTTTTGCCCGAAAAAAACGCCATACTATACTATGATGTTTTTTATGACTTTTTGAGGCCGAAAAAAATTTGGACTTTTTTTGCCCGAAAAAAACGCCATACTATACTATGACGTTTTTTATGACTTTTTGAGGCCGAAAAAAATTTTGAGTTTTTTTGCCCGAAAAAAACGGCATACTATACTATGACGTTTTTTATGACTTTTTGAGCAAAAAAAAAATTTGGACTTTTTTTGCCCGAAAAAAACGCCATACTATACTATGACGTTTTTTATGACTTTTTGAGGCCGAAAAAAATTTGGACTTTTTTTGCCCGAAAAAAACGCCATACTATACTATGACGTTTTTTATGACTTTTTGAGGCCGAAAAAAATTTGGACTTTTTTTGCCCGAAAAAAACGCCATACTATACTATGACGTTTTTTATGACTTTTTGAGCTAAAAAAAAATTTGGACTTCTTTTGCCCGAAAAAAACGGCATACTATACTATGACGTTTTTTATGACTTTTTGAGGCCGAAAAAAATTTGGACTTTTTTTGCCCGAAAAAAACGCCATACTATACTATGACGTTTTTTATGACTTTTTGAGCTAAAAAAAAATTTGGACTTTTTTTGCCCGAAAAAAACGCCATACTATACTATGACGTTTTTTATGACTTTTTGAGGCCGAAAAAAATTTGGACTTTTTTTGCCCGAAAAAAACGCCATACTATACTATGACGTTTTTTATGACTTTTTGAGGCCGAAAAAAATTTGGACTTTTTTTGCCCGAAAAAAACGCCATACTATACTATGACGTTTTTTATGACTTTTTGAGGCCGAAAAAAATTTGGACTTTTTTTGCCCGAAAAAAACGCCATACTATACTATGACGTTTTTTATGACTTTTTGAGCTAAAAAAAAATTTGGACTTTTTTTGCCCGAAAAAAACGCCATACTATACTATGACGTTTTTTATGACTTTTTGAGGCCGAAAAAAATTTGGACTTTTTTTGCCCGAAAAAAACGCCATACTATACTATGACGTTTTTTATGACTTTTCGAGGCCGAAAAAAATTTGGACTTTTTTTGCCCGAAAAAAACGCCATACTATACTATGACGTTTTTTATGACTTTTTGAGGCCGAAAAAATTTGGACTTTTTTTGCCCGAAAAAAACGCCATACTATACTATGACGTTTTTTATGACTTTTTGAGGCCGAAAAAAATTTTGAGTTTTTTTGCCCGAAAAAAACGGCATACTATACTATGACGTTTTTTATGACTTTTTGAGGCCGAAAAAAATTTGGACTTTTTTTGCCCGAAAAAAACGCCATACTATACTATGACGTTTTTTATGACTTTTTGAGGCCGAAAAAAATTTGGACTTTTTTTGCCCGAAAAAAACGCCATACTATACTATGACGTTTTTTATGACTTTTTGAGGCCGAAAAAAATTTGGACTTTTTTTGCCCGAAAAAAACGGCATACTATACTATGACGTTTTTTATGACTTTTTGAGGCCGAAAAAAATTTTGAGTTTTTTTGCCCGAAAAAAACGCCATACTATACTATGACGTTTTTTATGACTTTTTGAGGCCGAAAAAAATTTGGACTTTTTTTGCCCGAAAAAAACGCCATACTATACTATGACGTTTTTAATGACATTTCGAGGCCGAAAAAATTTTTGACTTTTTTTGCCCGAAAAAAACGCCATACTATACTATGACGTTTTTTATGACTTTTTGAGGCCGAAAAAAATTTGGACTTTTTTTGCCCGAAAAAAACGCCATACTATACTATGACGTTTTTTATGACTTTTTGAGGCCGAAAAAAATTTGGACTTTTTTTGCCCGAAAAAAACGCCATACTATACTATGACATTTCGAGGCCGAAAACATTTTTGACTTTTTTTGCCCGAAAAAAACGCCATACTATACTATGACGTTTTTTATGACTTTTTGAGGCCGAAAAAAATTTGGACTTTTTTTGCCAGAAAAAAAACGGCATACTATACTATGACGTTTTTTATGACTTTTTGAGCTAAAAAAAAATTTGGACTTTTTTTGCCCGAAAAAAACGCCATACTATACTATGACGTTTTTTATGACTTTTTGAGGCCGAAAAAAATTTTGAGTTTTTTTGCCCGAAAAAAACGCCATACTATACTATGATGTTTTTTATGACTTTTTGAGGCCGAAAAAAATTTGGACTTTTTTTGCTTGAAAAAAACGCCATACTATACTATGACGTTTTTTATGACTTTTTGAGGCCGAAAAAAATTTTGAGTTTTTTTGCCCGAAAAAAACGGCATACTATACTATGACGTTTTTTATGACTTTTTGAGCTAAAAAAAAATTTGGACTTTTTTTGCCCGAAAAAAACGCCATACTATACTATGACGTTTTTTATGACTTTTTGAGGCCGAAAAAAATTTGGACTTTTTTTGCCCGAAAAAAAACGCCATACTATACTATGACGTTTTTTATGACTTTTTGAGGCCGAAAAAAATTTTGAGTTTTTTTGCCCGAAAAAAACGCCATACTATACTATGACGTTTTTTATGACTTTTTGAGGCCGAAAAAAATTTGGACTTTTTTTGCCCGAAAAAAACGCCATACTATACTATGACGTTTTTTATGACTTTTTGAGGCCGAAAAAAATTTGGACTTTTTTTGCCCGAAAAAAAACGCCATACTATACTATGACGTTTTTTATGACTTTTTGAGGCCGAAAAAATTTGGACTTTTTTTGCCCGAAAAAAACGCCATACTATACTATGACGTTTTTTATGACTTTTTGAGCTAAAAAAAAATTTGGACTTCTTTTGCCCGAAAAAAACGGCATACTATACTATGACGTTTTTTATGACTTTTTGAGGCCGAAAAAAATTTGGACTTTTTTTGCCCGAAAAAAACGCCATACTATACTATGACGTTTTTTATGACTTTTTGAGCTAAAAAAAAATTTGGACTTTTTTTGCCCGAAAAAAACGCCATACTATACTATGACGTTTTTTATGACTTTTTGAGGCCGAAAAAAATTTGGACTTTTTTTGCCCGAAAAAAACGCCATACTATACTATGACGTTTTTTATGACTTTTTGAGGCCGAAAAAAATTTGGACTTTTTTTGCCCGAAAAAAACGCCATACTATACTATGACGTTTTTTATGACTTTTTGAGGCCGAAAAAAATTTGGACTTTTTTTGCCCGAAAAAAACGCCATACTATACTATGACGTTTTTTATGACTTTTTGAGCTAAAAAAAAATTTGGACTTTTTTTGCCCGAAAAAAACGCCATACTATACTATGACGTTTTTTATGACTTTTTGAGGCCGAAAAAAATTTGGACTTTTTTTGCCCGAAAAAAAACGCCATACTATACTATGACGTTTTTTATGACTTTTCGAGGCCGAAAAAAATTTGGACTTTTTTTGCCCGAAAAAAACGCCATACTATACTATGACGTTTTTTATGACTTTTTGAGGCCGAAAAAATTTGGACTTTTTTTGCCCGAAAAAAACGCCATACTATACTATGACGTTTTTTATGACTTTTTGAGGCCGAAAAAAATTTTGAGTTTTTTTGCCCGAAAAAAACGGCATACTATACTATGACGTTTTTTATGACTTTTTGAGGCCGAAAAAAATTTGGACTTTTTTTGCCCGAAAAAAACGCCATACTATACTATGACGTTTTTTATGACTTTTTGAGGCCGAAAAAAATTTGGACTTTTTTTGCCCGAAAAAAACGCCATACTATACTATGACGTTTTTTATGACTTTTTGAGGCCGAAAAAAATTTGGACTTTTTTTGCCCGAAAAAAACGGCATACTATACTATGACGTTTTTTATGACTTTTTGAGGCCGAAAAAAATTTTGAGTTTTTTTGCCCGAAAAAAACGCCATACTATACTATGACGTTTTTTATGACTTTTTGAGGCCGAAAAAAATTTGGACTTTTTTTGCCCGAAAAAAACGCCATACTATACTATGACGTTTTTAATGACATTTCGAGGCCGAAAAAATTTTTGACTTTTTTTGCCCGAAAAAAACGCCATACTATACTATGACGTTTTTTATGACTTTTTGAGGCCGAAAAAAATTTGGACTTTTTTTGCCCGAAAAAAACGCCATACTATACTATGACGTTTTTTATGACTTTTTGAGGCCGAAAAAAATTTGGACTTTTTTTGCCCGAAAAAAACGCCATACTATACTATGACGTTTTTAATGACATTTCGAGGCCGAAAACATTTTTGACTTTTTTTGCCCGAAAAAAACGCCATACTATACTATGACGTTTTTTATGACTTTTTGAGGCCGAAAAAAATTTGGACTTTTTTTGCCAGAAAAAAAACGGCATACTATACTATGACGTTTTTTATGACTTTTTGAGCTAAAAAAAAATTTGGACTTTTTTTGCCCGAAAAAAACGCCATACTATACTATGACGTTTTTTATGACTTTTTGAGGCCGAAAAAAATTTTGAGTTTTTTTGCCCGAAAAAAACGCCATACTATACTATGATGTTTTTTATGACTTTTTGAGGCCGAAAAAAATTTGGACTTTTTTTGCTTGAAAAAAACGCCATACTATACTATGACGTTTTTTATGACTTTTTGAGGCCGAAAAAAATTTTGAGTTTTTTTGCCCGAAAAAAACGGCATACTATACTATGACGTTTTTTATGACTTTTTGAGCTAAAAAAAAATTTGGACTTTTTTTGCCCGAAAAAAACGCCATACTATACTATGACGTTTTTTATGACTTTTTGAGGCCGAAAAAAATTTGGACTTTTTTTGCCCGAAAAAAAACGCCATACTATACTATGACGTTTTTTATGACTTTTTGAGGCCGAAAAAAATTTTGAGTTTTTTTGCCCGAAAAAAACGCCATACTATACTATGACGTTTTTTATGACTTTTTGAGGCCGAAAAAAATTTGGACTTTTTTTGCCCGAAAAAAACGCCATACTATACTATGACGTTTTTTATGACTTTTTGAGGCCGAAAAAAATTTGGACTTTTTTTGCCCGAAAAAAACGCCATACTATACTATGACGTTTTTTATGACTTTTTGAGGCCGAAAAAATTTGGACTTTTTTTGCCCGAAAAAAACGCCATACTATACTATGACGTTTTTTATGACTTTTTGAGGCCGAAAAAAATTTGGACTTTTTTTGCCCGAAAAAAAACGCCATACTATACTATGACGTTTTTTATGACTTTTTGAGCTAAAAAAAAATTTGGACTTTTTTTGCCCGAAAAAAACGGCATACTATACTATGACGTTTTTTATGACTTTTTGAGGCCGAAAAAAATTTTGAGTTTTTTTGCCCGAAAAAAACGCCATACTATACTATGACGTTTTTTATGACTTTTTGAGGCCGAAAAAAATTTTGAGTTTTTTTGCCCGAAAAAAACGCCATACTATACTATGACGTTTTTAATGACATTTCGAGGCCGAAAAAATTTTTGACTTTTTTTGCCCGAAAAAAACGCCATACTATACTATGACGTTTTTTATGACTTTTTGAGGCCGAAAAAAATTTGGACTTTTTTTGCCCGAAAAAAACGCCATACTATACTATGACGTTTTTTATGACTTTTTGAGGCGGAAAAAAATTTGGACTTTTTTTGCCCGAAAAAAACGCCATACTATACTATGACGTTTTTTATGACTTTTTGAGGCCGAAAAAAATTTTGAGTTTTTTTGCCCGAAAAAAACGCCATACTATACTATGACGTTTTTAATGACATTTCGAGGCCGAAAAAATTTTTGACTTTTTTTGCCCGAAAAAAACGCCATACTATACTATGACGTTTTTTATGACTTTTTGAGGCCGAAAAAAATTTGGACTTTTTTTGCCCGAAAAAAACGCCATACTATACTATGACGTTTTTTATGACTTTTTGAGGCCGAAAAAAATTTTGAGTTTTTTTGCCCGAAAAAAACGCCATACTATACTATGACGTTTTTTATGACTTTTTGAGGCCGAAAAAATTTTTGAGTTTTTTTGCCCGAAAAAAACGCCATACTATACTATGACGTTTTTAATGACATTTCGAGGCCGAAAAAAATTTGGACTTTTTTTGCCCGAAAAAAAACGCCATACTATACTATGACGTTTTTTATGACTTTTTGAGGCCGAAAAAAATTTGGACTTTTTTTGCCCGAAAAAAAACGCCATACTATACTATGACGTTTTTTATGACTTTTTGAGCTAAAAAAAAATTTGGACTTTTTTTGCCCGAAAAAAACGGCATACTATACTATGACGTTTTTTATGACTTTTTGAGGCCGAAAAAAATTTTGAGTTTTTTTGCCCGAAAAAAACGCCATACTATACTATGACGTTTTTTATGACTTTTTGAGGCGGAAAAAAATTTTGAGTTTTTTTGCCCGAAAAAAACGCCATACTATACTATGACGTTTTTTATGACATTTCGAGGCCGAAAAAATTTTTGACTTTTTTTGCCCGAAAAAAACGCCATACTATACTATGACGTTTTTTATGACTTTTTGAGGCCGAAAAAAATTTTGAGTTTTTTTGCCCGAAAAAAACGCCATACTATACTATGACGTTTTTTATGACTTTTTGAGGCCGAAAAAAATTTTGAGTTTCTTTGCCCGAAAAAAAACGGCATACTATACTATGACGTTTTTAATGACATTTCGAGGCCGAAAAAATTTTTGACTTTTTTTGCCCGAAAAAAACGCCATACTATACTATGACGTTTTTTATGACTTTTTGAGGCCGAAAAAAATTTTGAGTTTTTTTGCCCGAAAAAAACGCCATACTATACTATGACGTTTTTTATGACTTTTCGAGGCCGAAAAAAATTTTGAGTTTCTTTGCCCGAAAAAAACGCCATACTATACTATGACGTTTTTAATGACATTTCGAGGCCGAAAAAATTTTTGACTTTTTTTGCCCGAAAAAAACGCCATACTATACTATGACGTTTTTTATGACTTTTTGAGGCGGAAAAAAATTTGGACTTTTTTTGCCCGAAAAAAAACGGCATACTATACTATGACGTTTTTTATGACTTTTTGAGGCCAAAAAAAATTTTGGACTTTTTTTGCCCGAAAAAAACGCCATACTATACTATGACGTTTTTTATGACTTTTTGAGGCCGAAAAAAATTTGGACTTTTTTTGCCCGAAAAAAACGCCATACTATACTATGACGTTTTTTATGACTTTTTGAGGCCGAAAAAAATTTGGACTTTTTTTGCCCGAAAAAAACGCCATACTATATTATGACGTTTTTTATGACTTTTTGAGCTAAAAAAAAATTTGGACTTTTTTTGCCCGAAAAAAACGGCATACTATACTATGACGTTTTTTATGACTTTTTGAGGCCGAAAAAAATTTGGACTTTTTTTGGCCGAAAAAAACGCCATACTATACTATGACGTTTTTTATGACTTTTTGAGCTAAAAAAAAATTTGGACTTTTTTTGCCCGAAAAAAACGCCATACTATACTATGACGTTTTTTATGACTTTTTGAGGCCGAAAAAAATTTGGACTTTTTTTGCCCAAAAAAAACGCCATACTATACTATGACGTTTTTTATGACTTTTTAAGCCGAAAAAAATTTTGAGTTTTTTTGCCCGAAAAAAACGCCATACTATACTATGACGTTTTTAATGACATTTCGAGGCCGAAAAATTTTTTGACTTTTTTTGCCCGAAAAAAACGCCATACTATACTATGACGTTTTTTCTGACTTTTTGAGCTAAAAAAAGATTTTGACTTTTTTTGCCCGAAAAAAACGCCATACTATACTATGACGTTTTTTATGACTTTTTGAGGCCGAAAAAAATTTGGACTTTTTTTGCCCGAAAAAAAAACGCCATACTATACTATGACGTTTTTTATGACTTTTTGAGGCCGAAAAAAATTTGGACTTTTTTTGCCCGAAAAAAACGCCATACTATACTATGACGTTTTTTATGACTTTTTGAGCTAAAAAAAAATTTGGACTTTTTTTGCCCGAAAAAAACGGCATACTATACTATGACGTTTTTTATGACTTTTTTAGGCCGAAAAAAATTTGGACTTTTTTTGCCCGAAAAAAACTCCATACTATACTATGACGTTTTTTATGACGTTTTTTATGACTTTTTGAGCTAAAAAAAAATTTGGACTTTTTTTGCCCGAAAAAAACGCCATACTATACTATGACGTTTTTTATGACTTTTTGAGGCCGAAAAAAATTTGGACTTTTTTTGCCCGAAAAAAACGCCATACTATACTATGACGTTTTTTATGACTTTTTGAGGCCGAAAAAAATTTGGACTTTTTTTGCCCGAAAAAAACGCCATACTATACTATGACGTTTTTTATGACATTTTGAGGCCAAAAAAATTTTTGACTTTTTTTGCCCGAAAAAAACGGCATACTATACTATGACGTTTTTTATGACTTTTTGAGGCCAAAAAAAATTTGGACTTTTTTTGCCCGAAAAAAACGCCATACAATACTATGACGCTTTTTATGACTTTTTGAGCTAAAAAAAAATTTTGACATTTTTTGCCCGAAAAAACCCCCATACTATACTATGACGTTTTTTATGATATTTTCAGGCCAAAAAATTTTTTGACTTTTTTTGCCCAAAAAGAGTTTTTTTTGCCGATTTTGACTCCATACTATACTATGACGTTTTTTTTATGACATTTTGAGGCCGAAAAAATTTGGACTTTTTTTGGCCGAAAAAAACGCCATACTATACTACGACGTTTTTTATGATATTTTGAGGCCGAAAAAAATTTGGACTTTTTTTGCCCGAAAAAAACGCCATACTATACTATGACGTTTTTTATGACTTTTTGAGGCCGAAAAAAATTTTGACTTTTTTTGCCCGAAAAAAACGCCATACTATACTATGACGTTTTTATGACTTTTTGAGACCTAAAAAAATTTTCAGTTTTTTACCGATTTTGACTCCATACTATACTATGACGTTTTTTATGACATTTTGAGGCCAAAAAAAATTTTGAGTTTTTTTGCCCGAAAAAAAACGCCATACTATACTATGACGTTTTTTATGACATTTTGAGGCCAAAAAAAATTTTGAGTTTTTTTTGCCGATTTTGACTCCATACTATACTATGACGTTTTTCATGATATTTTGAGGCCGAAAAAAATTTGGACTTTTTTTGCCCGAAAAAAAACGCCATACTATACTATGACGTTTTTTATGACTTTTTGAGGCCGAAAAAAATTTGGACTTTTTTTGCCCGAAAAAAACGCCATACTATACTATGACGTTTTTATGACTTTTTGAGACCTAAAAAAATTTTCAGTTTTTTACCGATTTTGACTCCATACTATACTATGACGTTTTTTATGACATTTTGAGGCCAAAAAAAATTTTGAGTTTTTTTTTGCCGATTTTGACTCCATACTATACTATGACGTTTTTTATGACATTTTGAGGCCAAAAAAAATTTTGAGTTTTTTTGCCCGAAAAAAACGCCATACTATACTATGACGTTTTTTATGACATTTTGAGGCCAAAAAAAATTTTGACTTTTTTTGCCCGAAAAAAACGCCATACTATACTATGACGTTTTTTATGACATTTTGAGGCCGAAAAAAATTTTTGATTTTTTTCCCCGAAAAAAACGCCATACTATACTATGACGTTTTTTATGACGTTTTGATGCCAAAAAATTTTTTGACTTTTTTTAGCCGAAAAAAACGCCATACTATACTATGACGTTTTTTATGACATTTTGAGGCCAAAAAAAATTTGGACATTTTTTGCCCGAAAAAAACGGCATACTATACTATGACGTTTTTTTATGACATTTTGAGGACAAAAATGTCAGGGTCTCTGCTGGAGCCAGGGCTTTTATTTTGAAGTTTATTGTTTTGCTTACGTTTTAGTTAACTTCCTGTGTTATTTTGTTACTCACTGTTCTCCTCTCGTTTCAGGTGTCTTGTCTTTCCCCGCCTCGTGTGTTCACCTGCCTGTGATTACCTGCTCTTCCCTAATGTGTCACACCTGTGTCCAATTGTCTTCCCATCCCTGGTGTATTTAGTGTGTGTCTTTCCCCCGCACTTGTTGCCAGTTTGTTTTGTGTGCCTTGCCGCAAACTTACCAGCGTATCATAGCTCTCTAGCAGCCTAGTTGTGTTTTTGGATCCTTGCTCTGTTTTTCGACCTGTCTCTCGCCTTGCCCTCTAGTACTTTCGCCCGTGTCTTCTCGTGCTTCGACCTACGCTGGATTACTGGACTCTGCCTTCGCCTGCCCCCCTTGGTACCTCTGCCCCGCGGACTGTCTTCCTGGCTACCGGACCCACTGCTGCCTGATCCCTCTGTGCTTTCGCCTCTACTGACTGCTTGCCTGTGTACCGATCTAGACACTATTAAAGGATTTTGTTTTGAACTCTCTCTGTGCCTGGTCTGCACCTGTGTCCGCCACCCCTCAGAACAGTTCAGGTGAACGCCTGACATTACAAACTGGCCACCATGGACACAGCGGACCAGGACGAGGTACACGCCGCCCTGGTTAATCAGGGCGGCTTGATTCAAGACCACGCGGAGTGGCTAGGCAGTCTACAGCAGGGAATGTCCGACCTTTCCGCCAGGACCGAACACCAGATGGCGTCGTTCGGCGAGCTGCTCACCCAGCTGGGCCAGCAGATCCAGCGGCTGCTGCCGGCTACACCACCTCCGCCTCCTGCCCCAGCTGAGATCGTGCGGCTACCTCCGGCGACGCCACCCAGCTTCGCCTGCCTCACTCCACCTGAAAGGTTCTCCGGGGAGTCCGGAGACTGTCGGCCGTTCCTCACCCAGTGCAATCTTCACTTCGAGCTCCAACCGCATCTCTTCCCGTCCGAACGATCCAAGGTGGCCTACGTCATCTCCCGCTTGACCGGGCGGGTGGAGGCATGGGCTACATCTGAGTGGGAGAGACGCACTGCCATCTGCGACTCCCTTCCAGCTTTCGTCGACGCCATGACCCTCATCTTTCAGCATACCCGGCCGGGAAGAGAGGCCGCCTGCCACCTGATGAGGCTCCGTCAGGGAGATCGGAGGGCGGCTGACTACGCCATAGAGTTTCGTTCCCTGGCCACGGACAGCGGGTGGAATCCCCCGGCGCTCATGGACGCGTTCGTGCACGGTTTGTCTAGCTCCTTAAAGGACCAGCTGGCTCCGTTGGAGCCACCCTCAACCCTGGATGACCTAATTGCCTTAACTATTAGAATTGACAATAGACTGTTCGACAGGGAGCAGGAGCGGCGCGCCGCTTCTCGCTCCGAGCCCCGTCAGACAGCCAAGACGGTGGCATCCTCTGGCTCACCCCACACCTCTAACCCCTCTGTCTCCTCAGGTTTTCCGCCTCCCCAGATGAGGACCGAGGAGCCGATGCAGCTGGGTCGTAACCGGCTCACGGAGAGGGAGCGCCAGCAGCGGCGGCAGTCAGGTGCGTGTTTCTACTGCGGCCAGGGGGGTCACCTAGTGGCGGAGTGCAGACTGCGCCCAAACGCCCCCGCTCGTCAATAGCTGTGGGCAGTTTGACGAGCGGGGAGGATTCGCCCACTAAGAAGAAGTCTTGTTTTTCTGTGGAGGCGGCAGTCTGCTTTCCGGGGGGCTCTGTTCCTGTTTCGGCCCTAATTGACTCCGGGGCCGAACAGAGCCTCCTGGACGCTGAGCTGGCCAGGCAGGCAGGCATTCAATTGGAACCCCTGGATCATCCCATTCCCGTCACTTCCCTGAATGGCCGCCTAGTGTCCACAGTTAAGTTTCGCACCGCACCCGTTCACCTCATCATTTCTGGTAATCATCACGAGCACCTTCGTTTTTTTGTTTTTTCCTCCCCCCATAACCCTGTAGTTCTTGGTCACCCCTGGTTAATTCTCCACAATCCACTCCTTGATTGGCCCTCCAACCGGATCACCGGCTGGAGTGATCACTGCCACGCCGCCTGCCTGCGTTCAGCTCAGACTCCCGGGGGTGATTCCTCTGGCACGGTGGAGACGCCGCCCGCACCTGACCTCTTCAGCGTGCCCCGGGAGTACCACGACCTAGCTGCCGTGTTTTGTAAGTCCAGAGCTCTGTCTTTGCCCCCTCACAGACCCTATGACTGCCCCATCGACCTCCTGCCAGGGGCCACCTTGCCTAAAGCTAGGCTGTATAGCCTGGCTAAGCCTGAGCGGGAGGCGATGGAGCAGTATATTTCGGACTCTCTGAGCTCTGGCATCATTCGGCCCTCGTCCTCACCTGTGGGGGCGGGATTCTTCTTCGTTGGTAAGAAGGACGGCTCCCTCCGTCCTTGTATTGATTTTCGTGGACTAAATGACATTACAGTAAAGAACCGCTACTCGTTGCCGCTGATGAACTCAGCATTTGAAACACTGCAGGGGGCGCGGGTGTTCACCAAGTTAGACCTCAGGAACGCCTACCACCTGGTCCGTATCCGGGCAGGTGACGAGTGGAAGACGGCCTTCCGAACACCGCTCGGCCACTTTGAATATCTGGTGATGCCCTTCGGCCTAACAAATGCCCCTGCAGTGTTTCAGAACCTGATTAATGATGTCCTCAGGGACTTTTTGCATCGTTTTGTGTTTGTTTATTTAGATGACATTTTAGTTTTTTCTCGGAGCATCACCGAACATAGGCGGCATGTTCGGTTGGTGCTCCAGCGGCTGCTAGAGAACAAATTGTTTGTTAAAGCCGAAAAGTGTGTCTTTCACTCACCTTCTGTTTCGTTTTTAGGTTTTGTTGTGGCGGAAGGAGAGGTGAGACCTGATCCAGAGAAGGTGAGGGCGGTCCTCGAATGGCCTGTCCCAGAGAACCGGAAACAACTGCAGCGGTTCCTGGGATTCGCTAATTTCCTGAGACGCTTCATTCGGAACTACAGTGTCGTGGCCGCCCCCCTGACGGGTCTCACATCCCCTTCCGTCCCCTTCGTTTGGTCCCCTGAAGCTGCTTCTGCTTTCAGACAGCTGAAGGTTTTGTTTACCTCCGCGCCTGTCTTGGTACAACCAGACCCCTCCAGCCAGTTCATTGTGGAGGTGGATGCCTCAGACTCCGGGGTGGGTGCAGTGCTCTCCCAGAGGTCCCCTAAGGACGGGAGACTGCACCCATGCGCGTTTTTCTCCCGCCGGTTATCACCGGCGGAGCGAAATTACGATGTGGGAAACCGAGAGCTACTGGCAATTAAGTTGGCCCTGGAGGAATGGAGACATTGGCTGGAGGGGGCCTCTCAGCCCTTCGTAGTCTGGACTGATCACAAGAATTTGGCCTACATCCAGACTGCGAAGCGGCTGAATTCTAGACAGGCGCGGTGGTCGTTATTTTTTGGTCGTTTTCAATTTTCTATTTCTTTTCGCCCTGGCTCCAAGAACACCAAGCCTGACGCCCTCTCCCGTCAGTTTGAGGCAGCAGAGGTCACTCCCTCTTCAGAGACCATAGTGCCCCCCTCCTGTGTGCTTGGCGCCCTCTCCTGGCGGATAATGGATGAGGTCCGCAACGCCCAGATCCAGGAGCCTGACCCCGGAGGGGGACCCCCCAGCAGGACATTCGTTCCCAGGGCCGTCCGCCCTAAAGCCTTGCAGTGGGCCCACGCAACCCGTCTCACCTGCCACCCAGGGGCCCGTCGGACTGAGTCATTCCTTCGCCGTCGTTTCTGGTGGCCCGGCCTGGCTAAGGACGTCCGGGAGTTTGTGGCCGCCTGCCCGACCTGCGCCTTCAATAAGGGCAGCAACCAGCCACCTGCAGGCGAACTTCACCCTCTGCCAGTGCCGGGTCGCCCCTGGTCCCACATCGCCCTGGACTTTGTAACTGGTTTGCCACCCTCTAAGGGTAAGACTACAATATTGACCATAGTTGACCGGTTCTCCAAGTCTGCACATTTCATAGCCCTGTCCAAGCTTCCATCAGCCCTAGAAACCGCACAATTACTCACCAAGCATGTTTTCAGACTTCACGGAATCCCACAGGACATTGTTTCAGACCGTGGACCCCAGTTCATCTCCCAGGTCTGGCGGGCCTTCTGCTCGGCATTTGGGTCCACTGCAAGCCTTTCCTCGGGGTTCCACCCACAGACCAATGGCCAAACTGAGAGGACCAATCAAGATCTGGAGGCCGCCCTCCGATGCGTCTGTTCCCGCCGCCAAACCACCTGGAGTGTTGACTTACCGTGGGTAGAATACGCACACAATTCCCTCACCTCATCTGCCTCTGGTCTCTCCCCGTTTGAGTGTGCACTAGGTTACCAACCCCCTCTGTTTCCTGAGGATGAGGCCGAACTCTCCGTCCCCTCGGTACAGCATCACTACCGGCGGTGCAGACGCATCTGGAGGGAGGCCCGGGCAGCCCTGCTCCGCTCGTCCGCTACCAACAAGAGGCTGGCTGACCGACATCGCTCCATGGCTCCAACCTACTCTGTAGGACAGTCAGTACTCCTCTCTACCACAAACATCCGGCTCCGCACTGAATCTAGAAAGCTCTCACCCAAGTTCATCGGACCCTTTGAAATCATCAAGATCATCAATCCCGTCGCCGTTAAGCTCCGTCTTCCCAGAACCATGAGAATCCACCCGGTCTTCCACGTTTCTCAGCTTAAGCCACACCAGACCAGCCCGCTTCAACCCACCTCTGCACCACCACCTCCTCCTCGCCTCATCGACGGTCAGCCAGCCTACACTGTACGAAGACTTTTGGACGTTCGGCGGCGGGGCAGGGGCTTCCAGTACCTGGTGGACTGGCAGGGATATGGCCCCGAGGAGAGGTCCTGGGAACCAACATCACGGATTCTGGACCAGACTCTCATCCGGGACTTTCACCGCCGGCATCCTGAGAAGCCAGGAGGTGCGCCAGGAGGCGCCCGTTGAGGGGGGGGTACTGTCAGGGTCTCTGCTGGAGCCAGGGCTTTTATTTTGAAGTTTATTGTTTTGCTTACGTTTTAGTTAACTTCCTGTGTTATTTTGTTACTCACTGTTCTCCTCTCGTTTCAGGTGTCTTGTCTTTCCCCGCCTCGTGTGTTCACCTGCCTGTGATTACCTGCTCTTCCCTAATGTGTCACACCTGTGTCCAATTGTCTTCCCATCCCTGGTGTATTTAGTGTGTGTCTTTCCCCCGCACTTGTTGCCAGTTTGTTTTGTGTGCCTTGCCGCAAACTTACCAGCGTATCATAGCTCTCTAGCAGCCTAGTTGTGTTTTTGGATCCTTGCTCTGTTTTTCGACCTGTCTCTCGCCTTGCCCTCTAGTACTTTCGCCCGTGTCTTCTCGTGCTTCGACCTACGCTGGATTACTGGACTCTGCCTTCGCCTGCCCCCCTTGGTACCTCTGCCCCGCGGACTGTCTTCCTGGCTACCGGACCCACTGCTGCCTGATCCCTCTGTGCTTTCGCCTCTACTGACTGCTTGCCTGTGTACCGATCTAGACACTATTAAAGGATTTTGTTTTGAACTCTCTCTGTGCCTGGTCTGCACCTGTGTCCGCCACCCCTCAGAACAGTTCAGGTGAACGCCTGACAAAAAAAGCTTTTTGACTTTTTTTGCCCGAAAAAAACGCCATACTATACAATGACGTTTTTTATGACATTTTGAGGCCAAAAAAAATTTTGAGTTTTTTTTGCCGATTTTGACTCCATACTATACTATGACGTTTTTTATGACATTTTGAGGCCAAAAAAATTTTTGACTTTTTTTGCCCGAAAAAAAAAAACGCCATACTATACTATGACGTTTTTTATGACTTTTTGAGGCCAAAAAAATTTTTGACTTCTTTTGCCCGAAAAAAAAACGCCATACTATACTATGACGTTTTTTATGACATTTTGAGGCCAAAAAAAATTTTGACTTTTTTTGCCCGAAAAAAACGCCATACTATACTATGACGTTTTTTATGACATTTTGAGGCCAAAAAAAATTTTGAGTTTTTTTTTGCCGATTTTGACGCCATACTATACTATGACGTTTTTTATGACATTTTGAGGCCAAAAAAAATTTTGACTTTTTTTGCCCGAAAAAAACGCCATACTATACTATGACATTTTTTATGACATTTTGAGGCCGAAATTTTTTTTTGACTTTTTTGCCCGAAAAAAACGCCATACTATACTATGACGTTTTTTATGACATTTTGAGGCCAAAAATTTTTTTGACTTTTTTTAGCCGATTTTGACGCCATACTATACTATGACGTTTTTTATTAGGGCCCAAGTACCAAATTTGTGCGAGCCGTATTGTAACTGAAGGGATTATTATTACTCTCCTCCTCTCTTATTTTTGTCCCGCTACTTTGTCGGGTAATTTCATCCCCTGAAGTGCTCAAAAACTCATCAAACTTTTCCCAAAATTTTCCTACAACGAAAGGTCTTGTTTTACACTTTCCGTGCGACCGAGCATGGCCAAACAGCTCTGTAGCGCCTCCTAGAGCTTGAAAATATTCCAATTAAGACCCACGGCCTTGAAATTTGTTATACAGATGCATCACATCCATATGAGAAAAAGTCTCTTGGAGGAAAGTTCTAAGATGTACAGGAAGTCCGCCATTTTGTAAAAATGCCGCCATTCTGCGTTTTGCACAGCTTGTACTTTAACGAACTCGTCCTAGGAGAATGGTCCGATCAATCAGCTGAAAATTGCTCTGTTTGCTCTTAAGGCCTTCATGACTAAAAGTTGTGAAAAGCCTTGGTCTGGGTTACACGGTCTGGCGTGTGTATTTTTCATGTAGTTATGTGTATTTTTCATGTAGCAAACCAGATGAAGAGGGAGAAACTGATCAGCATACAAAAGAGAACACAGTGACATGCTCATATTATGCTTCAAACATACAGCACCTCCTGGGGGAGAAGACATGTCCCCCAGTAGGTGCTGTATGGTACACACAGCATAGAAGACTGTACCCCAGTAGGTGCCGTGTGTAGCTGTGTGTATGTGTTAACATGGAGTTGTCATGACAAGCTGTGTAGATTTAGGATCTTACATCATCAATCTATTAGCATGGCACTGCAGGGAATTGAACCCCACCCTAGTGTACTAGGTGTACCATAACCAGTGCCTTTTGCTTTTTGAAGTGATGTAAAGGTAAAGCAAAACCTATATTTCAACAGCATTTCTTAAATATCAATATTATCAACATATCTAGTTAGAATGAGATATGGCATTTGTGGAAATGCTGTTGTAATGTAGGAAAGAAAACCTTACTTTGAATAAGACATATATGTATTACTGCTATAGAATCAAAGCATGGATTTATGACATATAATCTGTAATGTGTTATGTATTTTTGCGTTACATCTGTGGGTAAGTGATGATGTACATGATTTGAAATAGTTCTTTTTGTTGAGAAAGTAGAGAAAGCAAAGGATTTGGACACGTAAAGAGCACACAAACACAGTAGAAATTTAGAAAATGCACCAGAGCTCTGTTGTGCTCCAGCAATAAAAACACAGTACATATAAAAATATAAGTTCAGAAAAACAGGTAAAAAGACTGCAACATAGCTTTGTTCTGCATTACCAATAGAAACACAGTCAAAATAAGAATATAAGTAAAGGACAAATGGTTAAAATGACAGCGCACATCTCTGTTGCGCATGACAAAAAAACAATATAAGTAAAGTAAAAAAGGCTGCGCCACAGCTTTGTTGTGCACCAGCTATATAAAACACAGGAAAAATAAAAATTTCATTAAAGAAAAAAAAATAGATTTAAAAAGTTGCAACACAGCTCTGTTGTGTATCAATAATAAACACATAGTAGAAATAAATTATTAAGTAAAGATAAAAAGGAAAAAAGGGCTATGATGCACACGTGTACATCAACAAGCCTACAACAAACTATTGTAAAATTGCTTTTAATCACTATATATTAATCACTACTAAACATTCTCAACCTCCATCCACAAACTCTAACCAACACTAAGGTGATTTACAAGTAACACACTGTCCATCAAACCAAATTACATGTTTTATCTGCACAGATAATTCATCTTACAATGCAGATCAACATTTATACTGCCAAAATAAACCCCATCTAACCAAAAACCAACACATTATACAAAGAATTCCCAAAACAAAATGGGTGTGGCCACAGACATCATTGATCAATCATAAGACACCATCAACATCTCTCAAACTAAACAGTGACTGTGTCAGTTATCGCCTGACAAACTTCATGATACTTTTTCATGTGCAACTTTCTTGTAACCACATTACACATGTAGTCACATAAACACAACTCACTCAAAGTACAAATGTCAATTAAAGTTAACTTTTTCATATATATATCCACAAATACCAGGATATATTTAACCAAGTACATCCTGGTATTCTTAACATATGTGGCTGAAAATAACACAATTGAATTGTCTACACAAACTCTAAACAACACTAAAGTAATTTACAAATAACACACTGTCCATTTAATCAAATTACATGTTTGCTCTGCACAGATAATCAGGATGACCTTCACACTCTCATTTATATGCTCATATGATGATACACTCATAGTGCCCCCTGCTGGGAAAGGGCCATGTCTTTTCTGTTGCTGTATACTACTGTGCTTCTCTGGGGAGAAGAGCAGGAGAGAGGAGAGGACATAGAGGACTCCTGCTTGGCTGCGGCTCCCGCGGCTCGCAAAGGGTCCCGCTCATCGCTGCTTGCAGCTTTAATTATATTTTATTTTTCTTTATAGAAATACTATTTATATTATTTATACTACACCGATTCTCTGTACTTATTCCGTTCATCTGTTGTTCTTTTTTGTACTTGCCTGTTGTTGATGTAAACTTGCCTAGGCATGCCTTTCTTCAGACTTTAATCTTTAAATACTGTTTACTTTATTCATTTCCTGTGCCCTTATTTTTAATTAATAAGTAAAGCTGAGTTGTCTATGAGGTACGAAGTTTATAACTGGTATAGAAGTTCGCATTGTTGTGTTGCGTTGTTACTTCCGACAAAGCACATCTTTCCAAAACCTATAATAACCGACGGTTAGAGTTTAGTCATATGACACAAATCACATGTTATCCTTGCAAAATAAAGCCCACCTCTCGCCTCTGATTGGCCTACATACCTCCAGGCCTCAATGTGATTGGTTGAGAGAGGTAGTCAATTACTTTGTATTTGCTGTAAGTTATTTAATAACTGTTTTGGAAGAGCTGTAGGTTGCAGAGTCATGTGTATTTGTTTGAGCGTGGTCTGACTGCATTTCTCTCCTGATTTTCTGAGCTCAAAGCAGAAGTAATGCGGCGCTGGTACATTGCAGCTGTTCTTCTGTGGGCTGTCACAGGTAAGGGACAACAGTTGACTTGTCACTCCGTGTTAGCAGCAGCTAGCTACATGCTACTAAAGCAGCTAAGACGCTGTAATAGCGACGTTATCGTTCAAGTAGCTGAACAAGACTTTCAAGATACAAGTGGACATACGGCACTGGTATGATGATGATGAATATGATTTTTAAAAAAATTAATACCAAGTTAAATATGTCAAAAACAATGTTAATTTTGAATTGGATAAGTACAACTTTATTTGTTATACATAAAACATACTGTGCAACTCTTGTCTGGCTAAAACTTCATGAAATCACTCTCAGAAAGGCCTTTAATTCTCTGTCATGTGTGTACGAAGGAAGGAACAACTTTGGAAAAGTCCCCTCATTTTCATTTTCCTTTTAATTGATACGGACACACTGTTAGAACAAATCTGTATAGGACAGTCAGTGATATCTCTGTCATTACAGCTGCATTCATAGTCTAAGAATAGAATGACATGTAACCTGTTTGTCCTTGTGTGAAATACATGGATGAGGTCAGTAACACGACTGTAAATCCAGTTCATGTAAAGCACCTAACAATACTTCTTGTGTTTGTTTTCATCTTCAGAGGGAAAAGTTGTCCCTTCCCCTCCAGATTTTGGAAACAGCTATCATGTCAAAGGTAAGCTCTACACCAGCAGAGGATTACACATTTTAGTTTAGCCTCATTATTTAACTCTTTCGCACTTTCCATTGCAGGAATGATCTCTCTGCCCTACGCTGAGATCAAGGAGCCATTTGAGGCCTGGTTAGACCTCACAGCACAGTCAAGCCGGATAGACTACTACCATGGTATGAAACCTCTTGACCTGTGGCTCTTAAACCTGACTCTGTATTTTCCCTGCTTGACGTGATTAGTGATGTGAAACTGAGAGCCTGTTGTGTCAAACCAAAGTGACCAGACTGGAACATAGTCACTCAGTATATAAGCAAAGAAGTGAAAGAGTATGAGTAAGCACTTTCGGGGGAACTTTGTTGCTTCATCATGTTACATGTTCATGTGACTCTCAACCTTTTTCTGTTATGATCAGGTCGAGTCAAGGCTCTCGTAATTATAGTGACTCTGTATAGTCTTTGTGGGTGTAAACAGGGTAAACAGACCTTCCTTCTGTCGGTCAGCTTAGTGTTAGTGTGGTATACTGTTGTTTGGGGACAGGGACTAATAAGGAAAGGTTCAACATTTGCTTTACCAAGCACAGGGTTATAGGTATGTTCTACAATAGTCTGTAAAGTTTTTTTTTTAAGCTTTTTTGGTGAAACACATTGTTTTCTCATGCCCCCGTAGCAAATGTTGTGGCATAGGTCTGCAACCCTGTAAACCTCTGCCTTAAAGGAACCAATAATCTTGTAACTTGAACATTTCTCATTTTGATTATCAACAGGCCAAGTGTCGACATACCAGCTTGGGGCAGAGCAGCAGTGGGGCGTTGCCTATAAAATCACGCCTGAGACCACAGAGCTGGAACAGAACGTGATGAAGTGCTTTCAGATCAACGGAACAAAGAATGAAACAGTCACACCGCAGACATCGCTGCCTGATGTGCAAGGCTTCCAGGTGTGTGTGTGCGTAAGAATGTTTAAATCCTGGGTTATTATATTATAGTACAGAAACAGAAAGTCCAGCTAAATATGCTTTAAGTGTAACTGCTGCTGCATTTGTGGTCTTGCACTTCAGCAGTCACAGAAACTGGTGTAACACTCCCTGGCATGCTTAATTCCTTGGCTGTAAAACATCCAGAGAGTCTGTTACACTGAACTTAAAGAATGAGATTTAAGTTCATTTTGATGTAATTACACCAAGGTGTCACATTTACTTTAACCATGATTTATTGCTGCTGATAAAATACTCTTCACCTTCTCTGTCTGTGTTCTCACAAGTCAAAATGTTGTCTCCCCCCACAGTTCCTGAGGATGGAGTACTATGGAGGTTCCCTGTGTGAAGTCTGGCAGAATGTGACGACTGTTGGGTACAAGAAGAACACGTACACACTGTGGGTGACCCATTCTGAGAAAGGTGTGGGTGGCAAAGAGCCCGTCACACCCCTCCACTATGAGATGATGGGATACAACACACTGCTGGGGTCCCACTATGACAAATACTTGGTGGACTACAAAGAGTTCAGCACTCATGTGGACCCTAAAGTCTTCTCCCTGCCGGAAGGTTTGTGGCCTCCTGTGCTATAGTTACTTATTGTACATCAAGACCATTAAGAATTAAAACGTTAAGAAAATTAATTTCTGTTCTGTTAAATTTTCCCTCACAGGGATGAGCTGTGGGGGATTTCCTGGTCCAGGAGTGGAGCATCACATGTTGGCCAATCCAATGAAAGATCTCATCCACACGTCAGCTTCAGGCCACTCACAGCGCATGTTCAGCCATTTCAAGGAGAAGTTTCAGCGTCAGTACAGCGATGAAAGAGAACATGAGAAGAGGGAGCACGCTTTTGTTCATAACCTCCGGTAAGAGGGAGAAAAAGTACTGAAGAGCTGTGACGCTGCAGCATTCCCATCATGATGTTTTCCTGAAGGACATTGCCATGTTCAATAGCAGGACATAGATTTGGTTTTAGTTTAAGGATTTTACATGACCTGGTATCTGTTTCCTTGTTTGCCACTCCAGGTATGTCCACTCCAAGAACAGAGCAGGGCTGCCTTTCTCTCTGGCTCTGAACTCTCTGTCAGATCGCACCACGTCAGAGCTAGCCACAATGAGGGGAAGGAGACGAGGAAAGACTCCAAACAGAGGGCTTCTCTTCCCCTCCAAGATTTATGAAGGGGTGAAAGTACCCGATTTACTTGACTGGAGGCTTTACGGTACATATATACTTATATACTTATATATATGTGTATATATATATATCTCTGAAATGTTTACCAAAGATGCATCTGTCTGGCAGGACATCCTAGTATTTGCTTCTCCCTTTCAGGGGCTGTGACTCCAGTGAAGGACCAAGCCATCTGTGGCTCCTGCTGGAGCTTTGCCACCACTGGAGCAGTAGAGGGCGCTCTCTTCCTAAAGGTGAAAAAAAAAAAAAAAGAATCAGCTTGCACAGTCACTGGCCCCAATCCAGTGTTTTCAACTAACGGGGCTGCTTCCTTATGCTCTTTGAAGCCAGAGATGTTCGGCAGGGGGCTTCATCTGTTCATGTTGGTTTTTGCATTGCAGTTATTGGCATCTTTCTAAATTATTTTAACAAATAATAAGATGTAACATTCCTGTAGGGAAGTGGTTCATTTAGGCAGAAAACATACAGTACATTTCATGGAAACGAAGGACATACTGTGCCAAACATGCTATAGAAATGCATCAGTGATAAACATGGGGTAGATATGAAGTGGAGTTAGTTAAATTCTCAGGACAGCGTTCAAAAGCCCCAGTAGAACACAATGGGGAAAAAAAGGTGTAAAACATTTTTAAAAAATGACCAGTATGAAATACATAACAAGGGTAATTATTGTAATTATTGTGGACATTTGTGTAAGGATGAACTGAGAATGTTTTTGCGGGAAAAAATACCTCAATGTGGAGAAAAGTATTATTCTCTCATGTTGATGTCCATAGTCAGTCAGTTTATTGAAACTATTTCTTTAGAAATATACATCAGACGAACTTCAGCTGAGGTGCCCTTTTTTTGCCTCCATAAAGCTTAAGAAAAGTGCCGCTGTTAGTGAAGAGAAGTCGTCCCCTTCAGAGCAGGGGCGGGTCCACAAGACGAATCATTGTGCAACTTTCACTCACATTAGACAGACTTGACCGTGTGTGTGAATGAATAAAAGTCCGTGAATGTCAGCTTTGGCCTGCCTCCATCCCGTGGAAGGCAAAGCTCAAAGGCATTCCTTCTCCCGTGTTGCTGAGCAACTCGTTGCCAAACATTGGACCGGTTTATTATGGGATTTGATGGCACCCCACTGAAGTGACCAAATTCTTTGAGTCGCTCTCTCACACACTCACACACACACCAAGAGTGTGATAAAGGAGATATCTAAGGAGGTCATTCACCCACTGCAGGGAGAAACTGAAAAACATTTGGGAGATGGTTGGTTGTTTAAAAAATTATCATTTGAGCTTAGAAGAGCCTTGTAGAGTCATTAAGAAGTGTGTTTCTGCACACTTCCTTCTTACACTGGTTACATTTTAACAAATATTTTATCCAATGAAATATCAAAAATGTTGACAGTGTTCCAGCAAAATGTGCAGAAATTTCTTAAAAGCTTTTTTTTTTTTTTTTTGAAAATGAAGGCAAGCAAGCAAATCCTACCATTTAATGTTTAAGCTTTCAGTTATTTAGTAGTTTCACAGAGATTACTAAAGCGTTTCATCAGTCACACTAATGAGACCACAGAGTTGGAGCTTAGTGCATGAACTTTTCTGTAGGTGATTACTCCACTAATTGTTGCAAGTACAGTTTGACTTGGCTGCGAGAGAGTACTGTTGTGAGTTCCCAGCAGTTCGTCTTTGTGCCTTTGCCAGCACACAGCGCAGCAGCAGGAAGTGACCTGCGTGATGCTGCGTCCCCATCCCCACCGGCAGGTTCATAAACAGAGCCACTCTCCAGGGGCCAATTTTAAAATTGCCACTTTGTGATCTCACAGCGTCTGCCTAGCAACCTGTAGATAACAGCTGGTGTAAAGATCTTCATTTTAAACTTCTCTCTCTTCCTATCTCAGACCTTGTGTATATGTTTAGCTATCTGGTCTTGATTGTTTTTTGTTATGTGCTCTTTTTATCTCTGACATGACCTTTACTCTGATTTTTTTTCCTTCTTAAACCATCAGCACGTTTCTTTCTTGACCTGATCAGTGTTTTTTGAAGTTTATTTTAGGTTATGAGAAGCGGGTGTGGCGCTATGAGATGACAAAGCTGGTGAAACTGTCGGTGTTGTGTGTCAGAGAATTTGATTCATGCAGTTCAGGGACAGGTGAATAATCTGCGTTTATTGCTCTTGTCTTTCAGACGGGCTCCCTGCAGGTGTTGTCTCAGCAGATGCTGGTGGACTGTTCCTGGGGTTTTGGCAATAACGGCTGTGACGGCGGGGAAGAGTGGAGAGCGTACGAGTGGATCATGAAACATGGAGGCATCGCCACAACAGAAACCTACGGAGCCTATATGGGAATGGTGAGATGACTTCAAGTGATGCCCGTACTTGGGGATAATTACCAAAATACAGACTAGCAGAGTTAGAAGTGCCTGTGAGTCCAACTGTCTGCACCTAACTCTAAGAAAAAAACATTGAGTCATTTTCCACCAGCGTTCACCTGCAAAAGTGATATTGGGATTTTTCTTACTGACACACAAGCCTTATACAGCTTTTAAACAAGTCTAATTTAAATCTAGACTTATTCAAACGTTGTGTGTGCTCTTGTTGTGCAGCTCTCTCAAACCTGGTCACTAACACCTCTTTGATACAGTAGACATGCAATGATTTCCACTTCTGCCGAGGAATTAGAACAATATTGTGTGTCTTTATTTTTTTTTTTTTACAGAGTGGATAAGAAACATGAGATGTGTTGTCTAACTGTAAAGCCTGATTACCCTGCTTGAACTCTCCTGGGCCCTGTGTTTAAATTTTTTGTTTTCCTCTCTGAACAGAATGGATTTTGCCACGTGAACTCGTCCCAGCTTACCGCACATATCCAGAGCTACACCAATGTCACATCAGGAGATGCAGAGGCCCTTAAGCTGGCGCTCTATAAAAACGGGCCTGTGGCTGTTAGTATTGATGCATCGCATCGATCATTTGTTTTCTACAGCCATGGCGTCTACTACGAACCTGCCTGTGGTAAGTTTGCCTCTCACTGGTCCTCATACTTTTTTTATTTTAAACATCAGCCACTGTCTTCCTCTTTCTCTCTACAACTCAGCATGTCTCTTGTGTCTTTCAGGTAACACCACTGATGATTTGGACCACGCTGTGCTTGCAGTGGGTTATGGGACCCTGGACGGTGAGCCTTACTGGTTAATAAAGAACTCATGGTCCACCTACTGGGGCAATGACGGCTACATTCTCATGTCTATGAAGGACAACAACTGTGGCGTCACCACTGACGCTACATATGTAACACTGGCATAGATGTTCTCGTGTCCTCTCTCTGTATAAATCTCTCTGTAAAAGCCACTATGTGAGTGCCTGAGGATGAACAACACCTAATTTTGGAAGTTTTGATGTAGTTTTCATCAGATCGAGCTGCTTGATAATAATGTTGGGGTACTGCACAATTCGCACACAGTCCGCTTTTTTTCAAATATGGTTTTGGTAAGTTTATTGCTGACAGCACATAGGCACAGTGCCTTCATTTCATTTGTACTAAGTACATTTGGTGATACATTTCCATTTGTTGATTGTAATGTGTTTTTTGAAATTTGTTGCATTGTTGGAAATGCACTGGGTTGGAATCAATGCAATAAAAAACTGGATAATTTTCCATTCAGTGGCTCGAGTGACATCTCTGGTTAATCAAACAGCAGAAAGGCATGCTTTCTAAATTCATGCAGTGGAATAACAGCTCTTCCCCTCCACACACTTCTATACTTCACAAATAATACTAACCCCAAATGTCTGCCATAGGAATAATAGTTCTTGATGAATAAAATCCCTTTTCCTGAGTTATATAGCATACTACATGACCTGTGCTTCTGATCCATGCTGGGGTTTTTTTTCTGTATGACTATTTCACATACACTATAACAGCCCTTAAACATGTTTAAAAATCACAAGATATTTCACAGATCCAAGTCATCATGACAAGTAATTTTACATCAGAGTATAATAAAATGAAAACTAACCTCCACAAAAAATGATAAAAATCAAATATCTCCACATGCTGATCGCAGTCACATCTCAGGTTTCATTCAAAGCTACAAATTAACTACAATAGTCTAACAAAAGGCTACATTAGGCATAATGAAGGTAACTATAGTGCATGCAATCTTACTTGACTAGTTTCATTTCTCTTGGCTTGACAGCATAAAATAGAAAATGAGGCAGTTGCTTGTTCCATACAGCATCAAGATACTGTACAACAAAGATATTCCACAAACAGTCCACAGACACCTTTATACAAAAATATTATATAAGTGCTTTCATGAAATGCACAAAATGTAATAAATCCTTGAGTCCTGAAAAATACAAAGTCCTAAAAATAGCTGCTCAATGGGACTATGTGTACTGCATTACAGAGGAAGTGGCAGTCTGCTTAAGTCTTCTTGCCCAGTCTGATTCTTCAGAACAGATTCAGAAGTTTGAGTTGAGCTGATGCCTGTAGGTGTGTCAATACATACAAATATGCAATCTGTGTGTCTACAGAGTCTTTCGGGGAACTATTTAATGTGTCTCCCCAGATTACTAAAATATATCAAACCAGCTCTCAACTTTAGAATAAAAGTGTTAACTTCTGAGGAATGCACAAGATTGCAGCACAGGACTGTTCCTGACTTATATGGGTGTTTACTTGCATTTGGTAAAACAGTAGGCTGTTGATTCGCCTCTGCGGCCAAAGTGAATGCCTGCTTTGTGCACATGTGCATGCTAGTTTGGCGGGTGAAATGTGTTTGGCTTTCTTGCATAGAGCTCTTAATTAGATCCTGACATTTTAATGCATAGAGGATGTTTGAAGTACCGCATCTGAAACCGAAGTTGAGGCTGTGTAATGTGTGAATATTAGCATGTGTGCACCCATGTAGATACAGCTAGGTCTGGCTTGCTAGATGTCGTAGCTCCTGCTCCTCTGTGCTGCTGGCTGATTGGCTAATACCCTCACAAATCTCAGGACTATCCTTGTTGGGAGGTGACCTGCAGGAGACAAAACATAAAGTACACACAGAGCTGGTGGCAGAGGTTGGTTTTTCACATGGGAGCACATGGGGCAGTGAGATTTTAAATCCTGCTCAGGGTCATGGAGGCTGAGCACCAAGGGCACACTAAAAGCACTCTGAACAAAGCTCACAAGTGACTCAGAACATGCAGAAACTGTACACATCAACACCTTGTTCACAGAAAGTCAAAGTGTTAAAAGAACTAAGAAAATCACAGCATTATTTTTAGTTCCATGATTTTCACACTTGACTTCCTGTACATTGGTAACTCACATCAAACTGCTCCCTATCCTTTCTGTGATGAAGAAAATACAATTAAATTCACCTCAGTTTGCCACAAATTCTACTTTCCTCACTAGTCAAAAAAAAGCAAAGTCCCATTCCAGTGAAAACAGAAGTCACATTATATTTTACCTCACGTCCCAGTTCTCTGCGTCCTCCACTGTGTCAGGAAGAGGTCTGTCTGCAGTTTCGGGCAGTGCCAGGGCCAGGACAGCACCCAGCAGCGGGGAGGTACCAAAGATGGCCAGAGGTGTAGCAGGGCTGTGGTTATGAAGCATGTTGATGATGGGTGCTAACACACCACCCATCCTCGCAAACATACTGGACACACCAATTCCTGTTTGTCTATGGGAACACAAGGAATAGATTTTGTAGGAATTATCCTAAGAGACAAAACTAAAATACTTGGGAGATGTAATTGTACAGACAAAGGTGTCTTACCGTAGCACAGTGGGGAATATCTCAGCGGTGTACACATAAATTACAGCAAAGGAAGCAGTTATACCAAACTTCCCCACCATGGCAAGACCCGTCAGGACATTAGGATGATCTACAGAGGGATGATGAGGATAACAGGGAAGGCAAAAAGGAGAGAAATTATCCCAGTGATAACAGTCATTTCTGTCACAAAACTATATGAATGCAAATACTGTGTCCATCCTACCTGCAGGGACAGCAAGCATTAGCAGACAGGCAAGGCCTCCAACAGCCAGGAAGCCACTCAGGGAGAGTCGGCGGCTGCAGGGCAGCACAATCAGGACCAGAGATCGAGCTGGGATCTCGACCAACCCAAACACAAACTGGGTGAGATAGAGGTTTGTCCCTAATCTGGACACACCAAGTGAGAGGCCGTAGTACACCAGCACATTCACAAACCTGGGATTGCAAAAGAAGAACAGGGATATAGTCACAAGAAAAAAGAAAGAAAGAAAATGGTAAAGAACATGGTAATAATGCTAAAAAGCATATGTGCATGCACACACACACAAACCAGATTTACCAGATGTAGAACAAGATGATAGCCCTCTTCCTCATCTGAGGTGTTCGTACGAGATCCACTGCCGAGTGACTTCGCTTCCCTCCACTTAAAATCTCACACTTCTCTACCTAATGTGCACATGGATACATGGATAGATATAAACCGCATGAATTTGCGGAGAAGAGTTTGATGAGAAGACTGGTACCACTCTCATACCAGTCCATTAAATATGCAGCAGACAAAAAAGAAAAACATTTTAATGGCTTAGATAGGATGAGAGTAAATGGAGTCAAATGCAGAGAGACACACCTGAGCAGCAGGAGGTAAAACTCGGCCATTAACAAGTGCTGCCTTGCGAAGGAGTGCGATGGCTTCCTCTCTCCTGTCGTTGGCCAACAACCATCTGGCAGACTGAGGGAGCACCCTGCCAGGAAATAGGGAAGGGAGAAGAGAGCATAAGAAGAAATGAGGGTCATAAAGACAGTATTCATGTATACATGTCCAAGAAATGTGTGAATGCACAGTGGATCTAATGTTCAGATGTCCATTGAATCTCCCACCATATATAGAAGATGAGCAGGAAGCCCGGCACTGATATAGCCAGTTGTAACTTTCTCCAGTCTCGTATCAGATATGCTACACCTGCTAACAGCATGTAGCCCAAGCCAAAAGCATAGTCCGTGATGATACCGGCCAGCATGCGTCGCTTGGTGCATGTCCACTCGGTGCCTTTGGAGGTAAAACAGTGCAGGATTTGGAGAGGAGAGGAGAGGAGAGGAGAGGAGGAATCATGGGTATTGGTGGTTTGGAGCTTTAAAGTAGAGGAAAGAGTGGCAAAGGTTTGTGCTCTGGGATTGGGTAGGAGATAGCACAAAACAGCATGAGACATCATTACACTTGAAGTACATTATCTGAAGGTCTGACAGATAAGATGAAAACATTAATGCACAGCTGTCTTAGAATGATAATGAACAGTTGTGTCTGCTGTTTGTTTTCCAGTTTCTGTAATAGTTATGCAAGCAATCCAAACTTCAGCATCGCCGTAGCTAACTGTACACACCGATGAGTGAACATGCTCACAATCACAATGCTAACATGCTGGTGTTTGGCAGGTACTGTGTTTACCATGTTCAGCACCCTAGTTTAATGTATTAGCATGCTGATATTTGCTAAATAATACAAAACACAAAATACAGATGAGGCTGGGGAATGTTTTGCAGCAACATGATCAAATTTTTGATCTGACGATGGTGCTAGATAAAAAGTTACTTTATCACAAAAGCTGTAAAAGTTCATCCTGAGGAGGGACATGCATGTGCCAGTTTTCATGGCAGTCCATCCAACAGTTGTTGAGACATTTCACTAAAAACTGAATGAACATCATGGTGGCACTAAAGACTTGTTGTCTGGGAACAATGAGCGTCTGTACAACATTCCATAGCATGCCATCCAATAGCTGAGATATGTCAGTCTGGACCAAAGTAGTATTGTCGACCCTACAGTCACACAGCAAGCATGGCTAAAAACCAACTCTCTATTTCTAAAATGTCTGTGAGAATTAGCCTTAAAAAAAAAAAAATTTCATGGGTTTTGGAAGGGTAATGTGAGCCAAACAAACTCATTAATCCTGGTGATCAATATGCACTTATAACCACTCTTACTATTACGCATGCACTGATCTCAAATCTCATTGTTTGTGTTTGAGTGTTTGTGTTTGTGTATGTGTTTGGTTAGTACCAAGTACAAAAGCATTGATGATAACTCCAGATATTGTGGAGCCAACTATAAAGCGAAGAATCACATAGACAGGGAAGTTGGGTGCAAAGGCCACAGCGACTCCAAACACAGTCTGAAGAGCAATGGACAGCAGCAGGACGAAACGTCGGCCATACCTTGCACAGAGAGAGAAGAAGTGGACATGACTATGCTCTCTGAGCACATGCATAAATGAGTGCATAAAAAAAAAACTGTGACTGTGAGACAGGGCGAAGCCAGTCAATACAGGCCAGTATGAGTTTATGAATGTGTGAAAACGGTCACTCCCTGCCAACACACCTTCAGGAATTTCACTAGTATGGGAGAGATTTAGCGTCCCATGACATTTTCACCCTGCAAGAAACACTGAATATATTTTTTTTATCACATAAGATTTATACTGTTTTTCAAAAGATGTATAATGCACAAACACCCCTGTAACCCTGGTATAACTTTAGCCTTTCAGCTCAATCACCATGACATACACCTACCCTACTTACATATGGCAGCCATATGCCCAGGATTCCAGCTGTGTCTGCCCCTGCAGCCATGCTTTGATGCTGGGGATCTGGCTGTGTGTACAAAGTGAAAGGTTACAGGGCTCCAGGCAAAGGGAGAGCAGCAGAGCCTACCTGTCAGCCATGGCTCCAAACACCATAGATCCCACCAACAGGCCAAACATGTAGATAGATGAACTAAGACTGTTCAGTCTAGCTTTGTCGCACACCAGGTCCCACTAGCAGATAGTGAAACAAACACGTACATTTAGATTAGATTTCTGAACACATTCTGTACAGATAAAGGAGGAACAGGATATTAATGGGGCCATCACACTACCATAACAAAGTAACTTTGTACATTCCCTATATTGAAGATTATGGGCGCCTTATAGTACTTTGAGACATTTTTGCTGCTGTTAGATCCCTTAATTTATTGGTCCTGCTTTAGTTTTATTATTTAAAAAAAGTCTCCAAATGCTTGTTATTTTGGGTTAATATTAAACATAATCTATAATTCTTCCGCCTGTTTCAGAAGAGAGACTTTATAAATGATCAAAGTTGCTTTTCACCCTCGAATAAACACATTATTTCATGTCCCCATAATCATCCTGTACCTCGGTGACTGTGGTGCTCTGGAAAGTCTCGTTGCTGTACACCCATCCTTGGCCACACGGGACGCGCTCAGTCCGGTTGCCTTGCAGAAGAACATCGGAAGAGAAGCAGAAGGAGTCCGAGAGGCTGAAGTTCGGGCTGAGTGTACCGGGGAAGAAGGACCGATTTTCGGCTACTGAGCTCGAATTGTCTCGGCAGTGATGCGGTGGCGTGGCTCCGGTAAAGATGCTCACCATCATGTGGAAGGCGAGGAGGATCTGGGGTAAACAAATCCATATGTACAAAATTTTCTGATATTTGCCGAAGCCTCCGACGGCAGAGAGGATCTGGTCGAAATTCATTTTGGGAAATATAGGCCAGTTTGGGGAGTGGGTTTTCTAGAGGATCAGCCTGAGGGAAGGAGGCGGAAGGATGACTGTACCCATAAGACAATAAATCAAAAAGGCGGTGGGGAGCTGTGTGTTGTTCAGGAGGTAAACAAGGTAAATCAATTCCCATGTGCAGCCGTGGTCAGACCATAAAAAAACGTGCTACTAACATGACCCATCCTTTACAGTCCTGAGATGAAAAAACAAACAAAAAAATATATATATATATCACATTTTTCGCCTTCGTGCCGGCAGAGGTGTTTATTCTCTCCAAACGCGCATCGATTAAAGGCTACAAAATCAGATAGGTGCCCAAAGATTTATCATTTTACTTGCACGATAGATTCCCGGCATAATGTGGAAACCAGAAAAGTAAATATATCAGCTGGTTACATGGAAGACCAAATGCACAATTGTCCCCGTTGAATCCATCGCTTAAACGAGTAAGAAAGTGGGAAGAAGTGTGCAGCCTGTGCCGTTTTGATGCTCTGGATGTTCCCACACGATGCAAAAAAAAACCCCAGACAAAACCCACACACATTAATGGCAACTGGGAGCGCGTATGGTGCGATGGATCCGTTATTTATAGGGCAGGGCCATAGCATCATTACAAAATCTCGTAAAAGACGCTCCAATGCAAGAATCCCACCACACAACAGACGCGCTCTTATAGGCGAGAGGATTCAATATAGTGCTTTTTCTTTTAAGCATCACTCGCACATGCCTCTATTTATCACGCTGAGGTACAAGAATTCACTGTAACTGGAGCATGTACAACACAAACATCTCTAAATAAAAAGGAGTAAAAAAAAAAAAAAAAAACGTGCCTTCTGCGCACAGAGGCCCTCTGCCGCCATCTGCTGTTGGAACATTGAATTACAGTGAGGTTGAACCTGACTCCCCACCTCCGAATTTCAGTCTGCCAGTGCATGTGGCCACCAGTAATGTGTTTCTGCAGTTTCTTTTGTACAATTAAAGATGATTTGTTTCACAGTCACTTAGGACAGTGAGTGAGGAGTTGCATTCGTCTGCTCCTGCTGCCCTCAAGTGCTCCCTGACAACCTTCTACCTCCTACTTTGCAGGATACTCTTCATCCTAGGCTTTGGCTTGTCTTCAAAAAATAACTAATGGACTGGGCTGAAATGCAATTTCCTGGCAGGGTACCATAACGTCTGCTGTTAACTTTCTTTTCTAATTTGTCTTGACACCTGTCTTTCTTTCCAAGATCTCTATTGTTGCAGTATAAATAACTCTTTCAAGCTCTCAAGCAAGTATTTGTGAATATAATAGGACTAATTTTTCTGCTTCTGTAGTAACTATGGTTAGTTATGGCTGAGTTCACATCTAAAACTGTGCAGTGAATAAATACATTGAAAATGCTTTGTACAGTGTGGAACTGATGAATGCAGATAATACGGCAAAAACACTGACGGCACCATGTTGCTAAAAGGTCTGTCTTCTTAGGAGAGGTCTAATGCTGGTCACCTCATTTCACTCACCATAAGTGCATGAGTCGTGCATTAGGTAGCATGGAGCGCTGGAACAGTGGGCTGATTTTGGTTTGAATTATTAAAACCACTGATCACTGCAAACACTAAGCATAGATCATGAATAAGCAGACTATCAAGACCAAAGGAATATACAAAGGAAACCCCAAAGTAACACAAAGTCACTGCAAACTCACCACGCAATACTGTCACACAATATTATTCCAAAAAAAATTGTAGTGTTTAATTTGATTGTTAGTGTTAGGCCTGTCTTTGCACTGCACTTTGCAAAAATGAACATAGCCAAATAACATTGTGGTGGGGGAGAGGGATGGCTGTTTGGACTGAGACTCAGTCATGTCTCTGGAGAACAATGGCTCCTCTCTCTTCAGTCCAGCTGGTCAAGAGAGAGGGAATCACTGCAGGTTCATGGGAATCTGATCTCTGAGTGTTCAGCACTCAATCAGAAAAATGCCTATCATTCTAGCAGGACATACATACACCTCAACATGTGTTGAGGTGTATGTATGGGCAATAACAACCAATCAATATTTATATTAGCTCTGTATTTTTTGCACTATTTTTTCTACTGCAGCACCATTGTATTCTATTCTATTTTTTTAAGTATTATTCTATTTCTATTTCTTCTACTTTTATTTAGACTATTTGTACATACTTTTTTATTTATTTAGATTTGGAGTAACGCCACTTCTAGGCTGCTATAATTTTGTTGTATTCTTGTACTATGTCAATAAAGGCTTCTGAGTCTGATTCTGATCCTATTGTCACATATTGATATAGAGATGTTTTTGTATGCAAAACAAGGCATGAATTAAGGGACCTAACCAATTTTTCTGTTCAATGTAACCATGCTACATTAGTTTGTTTAGTTTAGTTTATTTGTTTTTCTCGATCAGCAGTTGCAATGACCCAAAATAATAATACAAAAATGAAATAAAATAAAATATATTCCAAAATAAATATGCAAAATAAAGTGATTCATGATCAATAAATAATAAACCTTCCTCACCAACAGGAAGAACAAAAAGAACAGAAGGAAAAGAAAAACAAAAAATACAAAAAACAAGAAAAGTGCGATCAAGAAGGAGCGGTGTGAAGCACAACGCTTATTCAAACTGCCCCTTTGTACCATTACCTCTGTAGAGCAGAGCTAGAGTCTACAACACCATGAACTCAATTTGAACAACTACACAGTACGATATCCCATGTAATATGCCCCTGTGCACATACATACCACACATACCACTACATGAATGCAATATGCAGTTTAATCAGTTTGTGTATGTACGTACGGTATATCTACATACATCCACATCCATACCTACGTACACCTACACCTACTTATAGTGCATATAGACACCTATACATACATGCCCGCCTGTACACAGCCCTGTAGTCTTGTACTACAGAAACACCGCACACGCATCTATGACAGTTGCACCCCCCCATCCCTGTACCCATTAAAGATCATCTGTTTATATTTGTTTTTAAACTGTCTGAGGTTTGAACATTATTTAAGTTTTCATAGTTGTTCGAATACTGGGAATTTTGAAATTTAGTTTCTCTCTCAAATTGTACCCACCTTCTCTATCATAAAACTGTGAATTCCTTGGTAATAAGTTGTTTCTGGCTCTGTACATGAACAGTGCTGTTTGAAATTCACTGATGCCATACAGTTTGAATAATTTAGATGTCAAAAACAATGAATTAGTATGATCACGAAATCCGACATTGTGAACTATTCAAATGGATCTTTTCTGCAGTATTAAAATGGTTTCAGTGAACATTTATAAGTGTTTCCCCAGACGTCTGAATAGTAATTTAGATAAGGAAAAACCAGTGAACAAAACATAATGTGGAGTGACCTGTTACCCAGGAAATGCTTAGCTTTGGCCAGAACTGAGATGCTTCTGGATATTTTTGTGTGAATGTGCTTAAAATATGTTTACCAGCAAATTTTTTCATCTACTATCACTCCAAGGAATTTAGTTTCATGGACTCTTTCTATATTTACCCCCTCTATCTGCACCTGTGCCCGCATGTCTATTCTACTGCAGCCAAACATCATCAATTTTGTTTTGTTCAGATTTAGTGATAACTTATTCTTGTCTAACCATATTTTTATTTGACCAAATTCTGCAGTGATACTGTCCAAAAGTTGCTGTAAATTCTCACCAGAACCCAAAATGTTTGTACCGTCAGCAAATAAGATAAATTTCAGTTGTTTGGTATTATAGAGTGTTCCTCCATCCAGTCCTTAAAAATGTCTATGTTAGACCCCGGGTTTCTGTATATACAACTTACAATGACATTTTTCATATTTTCCATACATATTTCTATTGTAATGCATTCAAGTATATTATCTACCACCACTGACATCCTTTCATTCACCTTGTAGTTTTGACACATGTCCACATACAGAGCCACACCACCACCATTTTTATTTTTCCTGCTCATACAAATGAATTCATATCCTTCCAGTTCAAAGTTTGTGCACATATTTCAGTCTTGAGTCAGCATACCTTATTCTGAGTATTTGTCCAGATCCTCACTGTTCGTGATGACCATAACCTTGGCTTGCTCCGGTGTTCCGTTTAGTTTAATGAATATTTTACAGTTTGTGTTCCATGTGTTGTGGATTTTGCCTTGTTTTCTTAGTAGTCGTTTTGCTGTGCTGCTCCAAATCAGCCCCTCTGCTCTCCAGGTACGCCAGACGCCGGTCCTTTTCGGCGTTCTGGATGCGGAGAGCTTTTTCACTTCCTCGACCAGGTCTAGGATGGCTTTCTGCTGCAGATATTTCCTCTGACATAAAATCCAGCGACCTCTTGATCTCGTCGCCTTCCTCGGCTGTGAGTGCCCTCTTTGGAGGCATGTTGCCAAGTATCAGAGGTCGCTCCCTGGGTCAGCTGTTAGCCTTAGCCACCCGCTAGCTAGTTTCCCAACTAGCCAAATAGCACCGTAGTTCAGTCCGTGTTTCAAAATCAGCGTCTCAAACCAGGCAGCGTTCAACCGAGAGTGTCAGCAGATAGTCCGATATACGTGATCCAAAATCAGATGTCAGAATACGCAAAACAGTCCAAAGCCCTGCACCAAAACACACAACCCACAAGCAAGCGCCCGCCAAGCAATCGCAATCACAACCAGGAAGTCCCGCAACCACAACCAGGAAGTCCCGCAATCACAACCAGGAAGTCCAAGTCCACGAGCAACATTTTTTTTTTCTTTTTTTTCTCAACTTTATTTCATAAATTGTGCATTAACATGAACAGAACATATATGCCATGGGTACAATATAAATTAACAGTTCAAATAAAATTCAGTTCCTTTAGGATGTTAAAAGTCCTTGTTGCCTTTTGGTTCTCCATGTTTTTCAGAATGAGTCCATATTTAGTCAGTTCAAAGAATTTTGCTGCAGAAGGTACATAAACGTTCGAAGAATTTCTTATAAGTCTGTTACTACACTGTTTAGAATTAATGTCTACATTTTCAATAAAAATTTGAGTGGAGTATGTAACATTAATATCTGTGATTTTAATGTTACATACTCCACGAGCAACATCATTAGTTCAGTGCCACAGTGATTACGCCTGCATAACCTGGTACGGTGGCATAAGTAAAAGAACAAAAGATAAGCTTCAATAAGCTCAGAACAAACTAATGAGGGTTGGCCTTAATCTCAGTCCTAGGACACACATTAGAGTTGAATTGGCCCTGTTAAAGGTAGAATTCAGCAGCTAAAACTTATAATGGTTTATTATGTCCAAATTATTTTACTGGGAATGGAATGAAATCACAAATAAAATTAAATCTGCTCATTCTCTGAACATTTAAAAAAAAAAACAAACAAACTAATGGATACTGTTAACATAGTGAAATATCTTTTTTTTTTAATACTGGTGTAAGAACCTGTGTAATTGTTATAATTTGATGATTGAATAACTTTAACGTTTTTATTTGTTGCACTAATGTAAAATGGGATAGGTAGAATTTACATGGGTACAATTTACATGTCACTCCTTCTTCCTGCCTTCCTCCTCGCCCAGACCTCAGGAAATAAGTCATGTGGCTTTACAGCCTGTCCTGATTAACTGTAATAGGCTACTGTATGCACATCTATGTTTTGTATTTTAATTTATCGGGTAAAGTCAATCAGTCAGTCAATCAATCAATCAGTCCCCCTCCTGTTGTGGGTGCTCGTGACGTCAGTGATGCTTGGTCCAGAACGGGTGGGTCCTGGTTTGGGTGTCTGGATGGCAGCAGGAAGAAAAACTGTCAAGTCAGTGGGAGTTACGCAGGATACAGTAAGAAATAAAGCGCTACATTAAAATTAAAACTACCAAAAAAAAAATTTTCTAAACCAAAGAATTGAATTAAAAAGAGCAATGAAAATTAACGTGTGCATAGCAAATAACTATATACATACTCAGGAAAAAAAAACATCAGGTGAGAACACGGATCTCTATGTAGTTATATGTATTAATGTGTATTATTACACTTAATTCTGTGTAGTAACTGCAGCTCTTGTTCTATGGTTTCTGGTAGCTTAAAATGTCTGTATCTTTGTTTTTCCCGACAATCAAAATGTCAGACTATGGCTATAAATACAGGTTTCAAATTATTTTACATTTATGGAAAACATGACACATTTTTATTATTATTTTTTTATATATAAAATTTCCGACATTACTTCTTTTGTCTGAGCACAATGTTGAAGAGGGATTTTATTTTGAAAGCGGCAGCTAGAAGCCCTCCTCCTCTGGTCTGGCTTGACAGTGGCGAGAGAGGCTCCAGAGAGAGAGAGTGAGAGACAGAGGAGAGAGAAAGGGGGAGATGGCTGAAGGGAAGGAGGAGTGGACCGGGTCACGAACGAGTTTGAAAACCAACCTAAGGTGACCTTGATCATGCAGAGCTGTCATCGCCGTGAAGAGACACCAGACTGCAGAAATATCACACACACACAGGCTGTCTGACAGAGACCGTTTCTACCTGCTCATCCGAGGGACATCCCGCAGTATCAGCCGATTTCCTCCCTGCTGGGTTACTTAACCGCACCAGAGTCCCTGTTGTATATTTTGGATTTTTGACACTGTTTGGATCACTGTCACTCCTGCGTGTGAGTAGATCTCTGTATCCGTGGAAAGGAGGGGGGCCTGCTTTCACCGCTTACATGAACAAATTATTTCAATGGCGCTGTCACGCATCATAAGGTCAGCTGATCATGTTTTTTTGGAGACCACTGTGGCACTGAAAGGACACGATTTATGAAAACCCTGATCCGCATCCGTGACGCGACCTGCTGATGTAGATGAAGCCACACCCTCAGCCAGAATTCAAATAACACTGTTTGTGCCACATGCATGGATGAACCCTGGCCTACTTATTGGGGTTACTGCCAGCAGCACCGTCAGCCGCAGCAATCTGCAGCTGCAGGACAGTAGTAATATTTTTCACTGTAGGACATCCAAAGAGCAGCAGTGCGCTCTCAGGCTAATTTGCTTTTAAAATAACAGCTGCTCGGATTTTAGGTTTCTCTCTCCTCACTGTTACATTCCCAACTATAAACAGTAATTCTTTTGTAAATCCTCCTGATCTAATGCAGAGAGTGAGTACAGCATTCAAACTGCTGCAATGAGAAAGACATCCCAAGGTTGTAGTGCTGCTTACACAGAACATCAGAACATGCAAAAACATCTGTTTACCTTTATCTAACGGTCTGGTCATGCATGTGCTTCTCATCTGTAGAAAAAAATATTCTGTGTCAGATGCACTCATCCATCACCAGGTGTCTGTTTTCTCATGCACGTAGAGAGACAACCATGTATTCATTCAACTGTCTGCAGACAACACACAAACACTCATGCATATGCGCACACGCTTTTTGTCTGCCTTGCCTTCTATTCTGTTATGCATCGCTAGCTGTTTGATCTGAGAGACAGGTGAATTTCATGATGCAGATCTGTGGTTTGTTTATTGACTGTAGCCTGCTGTGCATCTGCAGTGAGACACAGATCCCCACGGAATAAAAAAAAAAGGGTGCTGCAAGGTCGCTAAGAGCGCTGCTTTATTTGCTTCACACGGGGGATCCAGGATCAGACTTCACTTTCACAGCGCTCCACCAGTTGTCTGGGACTATGTGGAAGATCCTCTTGTGACTGGGAGGACAGGAACTGTGGGTAACAGAGTTTGCCAGTGGTTTAAAAGTTTGGCAAACATCCCAGCTCCGAACCCATCGCAGCCTGAGGGCTGCACGTTCTGGTGTTTTACCTGTCGTCTGATGGGAGAGCAAGAAAAAATAATTTCCCGTATCTGGATCCATTAAGTCACACACTCTCTTTATATCGTGCTATTATCAAGAGTTGCTCTTAACCCCCATCTGTCTTCTTATTCATTTCCCGACAGATGAAAAGTGGTGTCTGCAGTGGCTGTGATTTGTGCAGCTTGCTGGCAGGCGGCACACTGCAGAGTCAGCAGCAGCAGCACTTGAAGTTAAAGACTCTGTAGGGAAAGAGAGACACATTGATTAGTGTGGAATTTGGGTTATAGCAACACAAGTATGTATGGCTCTGTAAAGGTCACTGGTTTTCTCCTTACCTGTCTCTTCTCTCCTTTCCAGGTGTCTCTGTCTGCTGTCTCCTGTCCATCATTGGGACCTGTTAATCCAGTGGAGCTCCAGCTCCAGAGGCCCATGGCCCCTGTTTCTCTCCACCAGTGAGAGGTGAGCCAAGCTGGCCTCCCCGGCCCCCTCCCTGCCCCCGGCCCCAGACCTGGACCCAGACCCAGACCCCGAGCCTGAGCAGCGGCACAGCCATGAGGAGCAGTATGTGAGCGAGGGCGAGTCCAGCCGGCTTGACACACACCTGGCGCCGCCCGACTGCAGGGACGCCGAGACCATCACAGGTTTTGCGGAAATTCTCTTTGTATTAACATACTGATGTGTAAACACGCCTGCAGTCCACCACCAGGCTGCGGCATATTCACTTTCCTCCCTGCCTCTGTGTCCTCTCTGTGATGTTCAGATGTGTGCAACAGTACTGACTTGCCAGAGTTTGAGATCATCAGTCTTCTGGAGGAGCAGTTGCCGGTGTACCGGTTGCGGGCTGACACCGTCTACGGCTACGACCACGATGACTGGCTGCACACTCCCCTTGTTGCACCGGACGCCAGGCTTGACCTGACCACCGAGCAGATCGAAGAGACTCTCAAATACTTCTGTGAGTTCGGCAATGACATGATTAAATACGGTATATATCTGTCACCAGTGCTGCTGAGGCTCTTAATTAAGCATGCAGGAACTTTTTAGGCACTATATTTCAAATTTTGACAATGGAAATGTAATAATGAAATAGACAGTGAAGATTAAACTGATGGGATTTATGTCCGGGGCTGGTGTGGGGATACATGGCTTTAAAAGGGAAGGATTTACCCACCTGGGCACATGTTGCATTTAATCCTTCAGATGCTTCCTGGAAATATAATCTGCTGTACTTTGTGTGAACAGTTGTGTGAATTTCCTGTGAAAAAATATTTCCATCGCTGTGATTTTACACACAGTACCTACATAAACATAAAACTTTCCCTAACCTTTTCTTCAGTCATATTAAAACCAAGATATTTAGGGTTTAGTCTCAGTGCATCAAGGGAAAATGGAGGGTTTAAAGGCCACGAGGAAATTTTTTTGAATTAAGAGATGGTATGAGATCACATCTTTAAATGTTAACCGTGCTATGTGGGAATGATTCCACTCGTGGGCCCAGGAAGATCAGTACATGTGTTCTTCTCCTGCCATATCACTGCTCTGCCTAATGCACTGGCTCAGAGAGGAGATGCTTGGAGAGCGAGGAGAGCCCTGTCTGCAGAGGCTTTCATATATAAACAGTTATGAGAGATTGCAGTTAATATTGATTCTTGCTGTTTATTAGATAGTGTTTTAATGACAGTTATGTTACCAACATAAAAACCATTAGCTCATTAACACAGGCGTTGTTTTAATCTGCTTCATGTGTCTGTCTCATATCTGGTACAAGTGAATAAGACGCAATAAGCTTTTTTCTAATGTATCATTGTGTCTAATGACTTTTCACCAACCTAGTTTGTCCTTTCCTATTTTGATATGACTGAGACTGTAGACTCCCTCCACAAGGTGGCGCCCAGCTAAATGCTGCTGCTGGTCTCAGTGTTACTGTATCTGTTCCCTGACTGTTTTGAACCACTCAGTTGTGAAGGCATCAGTGCTTGGACTCTTGTGTGGTTTAGGGTTAGGATTGCTGGATTTACTTTTTCTGCGTCAGTGCTTCCTTTGTGACACTAGGTAGTAAAACAACACATTTTCTATGTGTTGTTCAGTATTGAATTTGTATTCTCTCTTTTATTTAGACCCTGTCTCCTAGAGTGAATTTCAGGCAAATTTCACGTATCTCATTTTGTGTCTTCTTAATTTTCTGATTAATTTCTACTATGTTTATTTCAGCCCTTTGTTGCTCTTAAAGTTGGCACGGCAAATTTATCTTTTCATTTTTTGACAAACATTGTAGACACTATAATTTTACTTCTCTGTGCTGCTTTATACACATTCCACGATTATCATTTACTTTAAAATTGGATATAATTTAAAAACTTTTATGTTTTGATGTAAAATTTATTTGTGCTGTCAAGAGATCAGTCATTACACAGATTTGTTTTTAGAATTATACTGTATTACAAAGAACCTACTGGGGAAGTTAGATCACTGGTTCCTGGTCTATTGTTATATGTTGTTGAGACTAGAAAAAATGAGCCTATGTGTGTGTTGGCCTCTTTCTGCAGTGTGATCAATGGTTCAGAGAGTGTGTGCCTGTGCGTGAGTCAGGGGTCTGTTTGTGGATGAGGCTCACCATGGTAACGGCTGCTGGAGGCAGATACATGTTCAGTGGCTTGCACAGAGCAGAAGAGAAAAGCGAGGGGAAAGGAGAGAGATGTGGGAGTTCTGTCAGCACTTATCAACTGAGAGAGGAGTCCACGCCATATCCCGCGCTTTCTTCCACCTTGCAACCTCTCCTGTCCAATCATAAAACAACCTCCATTTCACCTCAGCAGCTACAGAGGTTTTTCCAAAACGGATGTGCGCTCTCTCTCTCATGTCTCCGCCTCCCTCACTCTCACTCACAGGGGCGTCAGTGTGGGCGGAGGGTAATTCAGGCTCTGAGCCTGTTATGCTGTACAGTTGCTGTAGGAGTAAGAGAGAGAGAGAGAGAGAGAGAGAGAGAGAGAAAGTGAATGGATCAGTATTTAATCGGTTGTCATGTCTGATGGTTGGTCATTGTGAAGATGGACAGCAAGAACAGGATGGAGAGATTAGTGAGGGATGAATGTGAGCTGGATGACTGGTTCTATAAGGAAGACAAGAAAGGTAAAGTACATGTCTAGAAAACAGGAAGGAAAGACATGTTTGATATGATTAAATATGTGAGCAGTTTGGTTGTGGCAGGCTTTTGAGTACAGTAGACTGAAGTCCAAGCTGGCATTTGTAGATTGAGATGAAACTTTTCCAGTTTTGATTACAAAATTATATTTTCATGATTTTGGGTGATCTTCTTTCCTCGTTTGTCTGTGGCATTGTTGTCGTCATTAGAAGGAATTTCCATTATTTTGTGCTGGTTGTAATACTAACAGGATTACAGAGGTTTACCATAACGCATTCAATAACTTTGTACAGCATGTTATTGATTAGAGCCCTGAATCAATAACAGTCACCTCAGGGCAACACGGCCAACTGCTGTGCACCATGGAAAACAACCTCTTCCCATTTAACTCTGCCCTGTTCTTTCATACACTAGTTGTGTATGAAATGGTTAGTGGTGATGGTGTTACGTGCTAAACATGGCCCATCCACGGGTCTGAGAGGAGGACTTTTTAAACGTTCTGTGTTATATAAGGTGGTTGTGTGTGCGTGCCGCTGTACATGTATCGCACCAGAAGTGATGAGAAGGTGGGCCATTTGTGGGTGACCCTCTTCCTTCTTCTCACTCTGTTTTACATTTTTCACAGTGTTATGTGCAGACAGAGTGGGCCAGATGACGAAGACCTACAATGACATTGATGCTGTCACACGTCTGTTGGAGGAGGTGAGATGGTCTATTTTTGTCAATCAGTGGAGTCCAAAGCTGCACAGGGGCAGATTTTTAATCAGTCTAAATCACAAAGTGAGGCTGCAGCAGAAAAGATGCCGCGATGTAGATGTGCCCTACTTGGAGCAAGAATAAATTTACCTTGCCAGTGCTGTGTTGTGGGATTTTTGAGTACTGCAGCTACAAATGTCAGCTTTGTTTTCTCCTCAACTCTTTTCTCTTCTTACATTCCAACCAACAGAAAGAGAGAGATTTGGAGTTGGCTGCAAAGATCGGCCAATCTCTTCTCAAGAAGAACCGAACTCTGACTGAGCAGAATGACTATCTGGAGATACAAGTGGGACAAATCACAGAGGAGGTCTGCACACACACACACACAGACACACACATTCAGATTAATGAATTCTAACTCATACAACTGTTCGCCGTTGTCATTTCACATTTTGACAAAACAGTACTAACTCAAGGTTCACTTTAGTGGATTGTGGAGTTTGCCACGATCAAGCCAGATTTTACAGTGGCTCCTACAACAGATGCTTACACACATCCAAATGGAGACATGCACGAGTTATGAACCTTATCTGACCTCTTCCAGGTGGCCCAGCTGCATCATGAGTTGAACCTGAAGGACGAGCTGCTGCAGTTTTACACCAATGCAGCTGAGGAGAGCGAGGATGAGTCCGGCAGCTCCCCAACGTAAGCATCCTCTCTTTGTTAATCAGTTTCTCTCTGTCTATCTGGAAGAACTTGATTTGATTACTGAAACACTGAAATAACAAGCTGGAGTTGACCTCCTGGCTTTGAGTTTCAGGCCTGCTCTATGTTCTTCTGTCTAAAGGGGTAAGAAGAGTAAAGTGGAAACAGCTTCAGGAGGCTTCGTGAGTGACACTCTCCAGAGGAAACTCAAAGAGCTGGAAGAAGAAAACCTGTCACTCCGCTCAGAGGTACACAATCTCCACACACAAGTAACAGCAACACCCACGCACATTGTAAGAGAGTGAACTTGCTGGGAATATAATTGTGGATGTCTACCTACATGTAGGCTAACCATCTCAAGTCAGAGACTGAAACTTACGAAGAAAAGGAGCAGCAGCTGGTCAATGACTGTGTCAAAGAACTCAGTAAGTTTTGTGTCAGTTTCGGTCTTTTATACCATTTTCACGTATCTTCATTCTGTCAGTGGATGTTGTTTCTCTCGTTCCCTCTCTGAGTTTGAGCTAAACTCTCCCTCCCTCCGTCCTGTCAGGGTTGTCCAGTCTCCAAATCTCTGCCATAGCGGAGGAGCTGGCTCGAAAGACAGAGGATGCCTCCCGACAGCAAGAAGAGATCACACACCTCCTCTCTCAGATAGTGGATCTGCAAAAGAAAGCCAAATCTGTGAGTACACATGTTCAGACATATCACACCAGTTTTAACTCAAATGTGACTGTTATCATGCTCTGTTAGTTTTACCAATTCAAACCTGCATATGTGTCCAGTATGCAGTGGAGAATGAGGAGCTCTCTCAGCACCTGATAGCAGCTAAAGATGCCCAAAGGCAGCTTACAGCCGAGGTAACTCCGACATGGTCAAGCTGTTGTCATTTCATTTACAGTGAATCGTAACTCATTCGCTCTAAACATCTGTTTTATCTTAGTGTTGCTCATGATACCAGGACTGTTTGATGTTAATTCCAAAAATTGAGTTTAATATTTACAATGCAACAGCTGCAGGAGCTGGAGGAGAAGTACTCAGAGTGTATTGAGATGCTGCATGAAGCTCAGGAGGAGCTGAAGAACTTGAGGAACAGAAACTATACCGCAGGAACCCCCCGACGCTACCACCCCCTGGGACTGTACCCGATGGTGAGGGAGTTTGTGTTTGTGTGTGTCCCTGTGAGTGTGTCTACATCATCTTCCCTCTTTCACAAGTCTTTGTGTTACAGGATTCTCTGGCAGCCGAGATTGAGGGAACGATGAGGAAGGAGTTGAGTCTGGACGACCCAGAGTGTGAAGAACAGAAGTACGGATTAAGCACTTAATGATACGCTCAAACTATAGAGAATATTGTGCACTGTTTTAATTTACATTTTACTTTAAAAAAGAAAAGAGAAAAAGCTGAATGATTGAATACTGCTTATAGTTTAGATTAAGGAGAATTGCCATTTTGAGCATGTGATAGACACCAGTTACTGTTAAAGAAAAAAAAAAGAGTACAGGCTGATAGTCTTGTGTCTGACTCTTTGCAGGATCCATCGTAAGCGTGTTTTTGAGACGGTCAAGAACGTCAACCAGACAGTCCGTCAGCGTTCGCTCACTCCAACCAGCGCCAACATCCCGGGCTCCAACCAGTCCCTGTCAGCTCGTACGTCACCTCAGTCCAGCGGCCTCTCCACACCCCACTCCAGCATGTATGGAGGCGACATCAGCGGAGACAGTGTTGCCCTTGACAACCGTACGCAGAGCATCCTGATGGAGACAGCATCTAATCAGGACAGGTGAGGAGGAGTGGGTTAATGCACTTAACAAATTAGAGAGGAAGCTGAGATCGAGGACAGTTTTAGTCATCTTCAGGAGCCTTTTCAAACTGACTGTTTCTTGAGTTGAGTCGGAGCAGTTCAACAAACTGATATGATGTCCTCAAGATTCATTAATTAAAAATATTCTTATGCCTGGAGTCTCTGTTCCATCCCTGCCCTGACAGCAGCACAGAGGGCCGAGAGAAGAAGGCGAGTGGTGCTGAGGACCTGAGGCTGGCCCTGCGGCGCCTGTCTCTGCGTCGACAAAACAACCTGAGCGAAAGGCGTTTCTTTGAAGAGGAGCGGGAGCGAAGGCGCGGAGGACACGGAGGACTGTCAGATGCTCTGGGCCAGGAGAGTGCACTGACCCCCTCAGAAAGCATCATGTCGCTGGGGAACCTCCACCTGTGGGCCACGCGAGGGCCCTACCTCCCTGACAAACTCCAGATCGTCAAACCGCTCGAAGGTGAGGGAGAAAGGGAACGTGGGATGAGCTGCAAGGCGGGGAGGAAGTGGGAAGGCGAGCGACGCAGAGGAGGAGTTGGGACGAAGAAAGGGAGCAAGCGAGGCTGGGGGACAGAGAGGGAGAGTAGGAGGGACAGCTGGCATGGGCGGACGCTCGAGGGGGAGAGAGAGAAAGGATTTGGGTGGGCGAGGAAGACCGGAGCTGGGATAGAGAGGGAGAGAGGAAGGAGGTGGGCCAGGGACCGAGCAGGGAGCAGGAAGATGAAGGCAGCGAGAGAGAGGACTGAGAGGCCTCTGTCGCTCATGCTCTTTAATTCTTTCTGGTCCCTGATGCACCATCACAAGTCAGGCAGCTTCGCATCTCCACACAGCTACTACAGAGACACTCAGCCCAGAGGGTGGTTGTAGACACACACATGATTAAGCAGAGGAGGAAAGAGGGGATGGCACTCTCTTTATGACATTCATCCACATCATTTCATGCTTTTCATGACCTCCCTCTGGGAGAATGACTTCAAACTAGGATGTACATATTATAGCTATCCAGTATGTGTAAATACGCGCTTAACCCTGATGATGGAGGGCACCTGATGTGACATCACTGATTGGGGTGTGGCCAGAAGTGTCCAAACCCAGACCCAGTCACAGCAGTGTCTTATTCCCCCTGGTGATTCAGTGGTGATTTAACCTTAAAGGTGGCTGCTCTTGGCCTGTGCTGCCCTCTGCTGGTGGTAATTCATAATTGCACACTGCCTATCAAACACCTTCACAATATACTATATAAGTAGAAACTCTGCCGTTGTGATTGTTTACATACTTTTGCTTAACTGTATTTACATTTTCTCATTTCTTATATATGCATTATTCTTTCATGTGTGTTTCTTTCTTATTTATTTATTTATGACTTCCTCTGGTTTTCTTTGCTCATTCTGTCACTGCTTGCTATCTGTTTCGAATTCATGTGGCTGGCTAATAAAAACCTTTTCTCATTCTAACCTCTCATCCATTTCATTTTCATTTCCATCTTATTCTTCTGCTCTTCATTGCTCTTTATAACCTTTTAGTGTCTTGTCATCATTATTTGTCTTCCTGATCACTGAGGCTTATGCTGTTATCTTCCTCTTCCTCTTCACTCATAGATATTCTTATTAGACAGACATTAGCAAGTAGTTATTAGCATTAAATGTCATAATCTTCTGTCTTGCAGATATTTGATATGTATGTGATATCTACTTTTTATCGCTGATGAATAACAGGATGCTTAGGAAAACCTATTAGGCCTTTTAACTGAAACCACAGGACACTGCTAGCTGTTACTGGGCAATGCTTTTAAGTCCATTCAGGAAAAAAAACATTAAATGTGTGCTGACAACAAACAACCAGTTACACATTAAGTACTGAGTAATAAATATTCCTTCAAGTGTTTGTCTGAAGATATTAAAAGCAGTCAAGTACATTGCAGATTTATTCATTTCTTTCCTCCAGGCTCTGCCACCCTGCACCACTGGCAGCAGTTGGCCCAGCCTCACCTCGGTGTGATTCTGGATGCCAGGCCAGGAGTCGTGCCAAAGGGTTACAGACCCCTTGAACTAGAGCTGGAGCAGGTCTGTGTGTGAATGTGTTGGTGTGGGAGATTTCTCAGTCCATATCTATGATGTGATCATACTCATGCCGAAGCATCTCTTTAGATTTACCAAATGTGTTGGGTTTATTACGTAACACATGAACAGATCGCTTCATACATATCATTAGTTTCCACTGAGGAAAATAACTTACATTACAACTGTACTGCAACTGTAATGATTTGGGCTCATCGCTCTGTGCTGTGCTATGCTCTGTCTGCAGGTATATCCATGGGGTGGCTTTGAAGAGGATGAACCAGGTGAGCAATACTTCCAGAATCTGCCCACGTCCTCGGCCTCTGCCTCACCAGCTGTGCCCTCCACCTCTGCCACCAGCGACACCAACCTCGGGCAGCCTCCACCCAGCCTGGCTCCACTTTCTCCCTCTTCTCCATCCCCATCGCCTCATCTCAGCAACACTGATGCCCTGGGTGAGGACACATGCTACATTTACCCATGTATATGTAAACTTTCACATTGTTGAACCTCTTTGATACACCTGCAATGTATAGCGGCGCTTGAAAATGATTAGATGTCTGTGTTTGTGTGACTTGCAGCTGCATACTACCCAGGTAAATGCATGGCCCACACAAGCTCTACCTACACCTTCACAACCTGCCGGATCCTTCACCCAACTGATGAGCAGACGCGAGTTACACCGAGGTAAGCCCCTCTGGTGCTGCTTGAAAATTTATGACCAAAGTCAACTTTTTGTGGCCTGTTTGCTCTTTGATCTGCCTGAATTCATTCATAATCAACAACTGCAAGTTTTGCTTTTCTGCTAAAAGCAAAGGAAATTAAATAATCTGTTTTTGTAAGAACAGTCAGGTGTTTGCCTCCTAACACACACACAACATCCTCCCCTAGTTTGAGCAGTGTATGCTTTTAAACAGCAATTAAAATGAGCAGTACATTTCATATATTGCAATAACACAAAAAAAATAACAAATGAACATAAGTGCAGTTTAAACATATAATGCAGCTTAATGTGATAATCTTGTTTTGATATGGTGGTGTTTGGAAAAGCCTACAATGTGCTAAATGTGCACTCAGTCTGAATTTGACTAAATCCCGCAGGACAAATAAGATCCAAACAGCAGTCGTTGAGGTGGTATCGTGTCCAAGTAACAACATTCAGTCAAGTTGTCTGCTAGACTGTAGGAAGCTGCTAAATAATACATGCAGGCGTCTATGGTTCAAAGAAACAGCATTCCCCTGTGCACAACAGAAGTCAGTTTTGTGCTATTACAACGGTGAGATATCGCGAAAGTGCAGTTTAAGTTGTTGAAATCATCCTTGTTCTTGTTTATCCTTTCTTTTTGTTTCCAGTCTAAACCCAGTCCCAGCTTCAGCCTCTTGTGTGATGACCAGCACCCTGCTGGGTACTCCTGCTGCAACACCCTGCACGCCCCGTAGGCTCAGTCTCAGGCCCTCCGAATCCTCAACTAACCTCAGGCAAGGCTCCAGATGTACCAGAAAATGACTTTTTTGAGCTAATATGTTTTACTCCTGTGGGAAACAAAATTTTGTTCTTTTTTTTTTAAACAGGTTATCAGATTGTTTCTTACTGTAGTCAGCTTAGTTAACTCACTTCCATGAAAGTTAACGTAGTAACAGGTGCTGTGATTGGAAACATTGCAGTTTGCATAACTGAAATCAGCATTTTGACTCATTTCAAATTTTCCTGCAGAGATGCAACACGCACCACCAGCACCTCCCTAGGGTTAGTGCGCCTTCTTCAGGAGAGAGGGATCTCAGCAGCAGTGTATCACCAGAGCCAGGGCCTGGAGCATGGTCAGGGCAGCGGAGGAGTCTTATTCAGCACCTCCATCGCTCCAAACCGAGCACCCAACCCTGACCCTCTGCGTCCTTCTACTCCCCCCAATTCACCCACAGGACCAGGAGCTTCAGCCGTTCTAACCTCTGCAGGTTTCGACTTCAAGAGCCCTTCTTACGACAACTTCCTGGCCTCTAAGCCAGCCCGTTCTATCCTGAAGGAGGTGACTGGGGGGATGAGGGGTAGGCAGAGAGGAAGGGACTGTGAAAGCCAAACAGACGTTAGTGTGACTGTCCACAACCTCAATCTGCTGGACAAGGTGAAGCGGCTGGGTGTAGCGGGAGCGCCAGGAGGCAGATCAATGAGTCCCAGCCCCATGCTGGGGCCTCTGGGTGGGCTTCGCAGATCCGGCTCCCCTTTTGGGCCTGATGGAATAAGGAGGAACCGGAGTTATCCAGCCATGGTTGGGGCCAGCATGGCCATGAAAGCCCCTGGGCCCCAGGAATAGTCTGGACTGCTGCTGGTCATTAGGGTAGCCCAGTAGAAGCCAGACAGGGCCAAGGACTGACTGTTGAGCAGTCACCTGGAGCCCAAACACTGACTTACACTGTTCATACTGTACGATGACATGGCACTACTGACCGGTTTTTAATCACTACTGTGGTCCCACACTGATGCTGTCAACTTTATAGAGCTTTTAGGTGCCGACTCATGCTTGAATTAAAAGCAAAGTAAATTAAAGGGTTGGTTCACCCAAAAAACAAACAAAAAAAAAACAAACATATTTTCTGACTTCCCTCCACTGGTAAGAAGCCATGCTGGTAGTTTTGATTTTATGTGCTCAGATTTTGAGATGTCTGTTACATGAATTTCTCAACACAAAGAGTATGAAAGGAACTTTGTTTCTGTTCGGTCCCTGTTACTCTGGGTAATCCATAGACCTCAGCCACTTTCTAACAATTAAAAGGAAAGTTAAACTTTTTTTTCCCAGCATTCAATGTTCTTTTCTCCTTTTGAGAGTTAGATGAGAAAACTGAAACCAATCTGATGTTTGTGCGTTAAGTATGAAGCTGAAATCAGGATGTGTTAGCTTAGTTTGCGGAAACTTATCAAAAGTTCAAAAATAAAGTGACCAACACTTCCAAAGTTTGCTAATTAACATGTTGTATCTTTTTTCTTTAATTAGGTGCAAAAATGACAATTAGTGATTTTAGAGGGAGTCACATGGTGTAGCTATTTCTTGTCAAGCACCAATTTATCCTCTGGGGAGTCACTGGCAATGGTTAAAGTAACTCCACCTGAAGAATATATTTGTAATCTTTTCATTTTTGTTTGTGGATTTTTCCTTTAATGGCCAAATGCCTGCAAAACAGGCTAGCTAAAAGCACTTTGATGGTTTTCTTAGTTTTGGCACAGATGTGTAAAAATCTGGGCATATAAAACCTATTTTATATAATTTAATTTTATGTAATTGTAATTGGGTGAACTGACCCATTAAAAGCAGAACATCTTAAAAGAGATAAATCCAAAAACTATGCAGTCAAAGCTGCAAATATCTCCCATTCTAAACCTCTCACATCCCCTGCTCTGGAGACTGACTCTGCTGGCTAGATGTAGTCCCACTCTTGCCTTTTCACATTCCCAAAGTTCCAAACATATCCAGACACACACAGGTGCACTCTGTTAAAGCTGCCATTGCTAGTTGGCTATTTGTAGTTATCTATGCCGCTTCTCCTTTGAGGGTCACGGGAGGTTGGAGCCAATCCCAGCTGAGAAGAGGGGATACACCCTGGAAAAGTCGCCACTCTATCACAGGGTTGACATATAGAGACAAGCAACCATGCTCATGCTCACATGTATACCAGTTATCTTCTTCGGACTGTGGGAGAAGGCTGGAGTACCCAGAGGAAACCCATATAAGCACGGGGAGAACTCACAGACTCCACTTGTAAAGGCCCGCTGGTTTGAACCCAGAACCTTCTTGCTGTGAGGCAAACAGTGCTAACCCTTGCACCACCATGCCGCCTCTCTTCATAGTTACTGTAGCACTTAACCACGCTTCTCTTCCTCAATATCACTGGATTAAAATCCACATTTTATAAATAATTGAAAATTTACACCAAATACATGAAAATATGTCATCCCTATTCTCGCTGTCTCCTCTCTTACCCCTTCCATGATTAGGCGTGACTTTCAACAAATCATTGAATAGATTTTATGTCAGTATTAAAGATGCTTTGGTTTGGTTTCCTAATTGACCAGAGAAGTTGATGGTGCTTCCACTGAACCGGACAGATCAATACACTAAAGCCGCAGCTCAGAAAGAGGGCAGAGAGAGGGATGAGGGAAGTGATTGTGACTAATTGTAGTCAGAAGCTTCCTGACATTTTCCTTAAGGTTTCCTTGGTGAGATAAAGCAATATAGTGCCTCGACCATCTGTTTCTGCTGATTTTTGTTCTTCATGTGTTGGATTAAGGGTGTGAAATATCTGTCACAGCCATTGTTGCACTTGTGTTTATTTATTTTAAAACTCTTATCCTGAATTTAAAACTATTTTTCATTAAAAAAAAAAATCCTGTCTCACACACTGTATATACTGTTCATTGTCACTGAACTGTAATGTGTAGTGCATAAACAAGAACCACACATCACTGTAAGTATTGGGGTGAGCATGTAATCAGGGGATTTTCCAAATAAAAAGTCATCAAACAAACAAAAATTGAATCTTGTGATATTCCTCTTTGTGTGTTTTTTCCCCTGTGCATGAAACTGTGACTCATTCAAAACTGGGAAGAGGAATCCCACGCATTAAATCACTATTTACCATCCACCAGCAGATGGCGCTCACGAATAACTACACAGCAAACAGTCAATTTATTAAATACTTCATGTTTATACATCTGTCAACATTAGAACAGTCAAAATCAATTTCCCATTCAGCATCTGTATCCCTTGTGCTATGAGGGATATGATGAGGGCTGCTTATTAAACCTCTATTAGCCACAGGCTGAACAAAAGGTGAACAATAACTAAAAATGTCACTCTGGCAGCCGGAGTCTAATTAGAGGAAATGAAATCCAGCTCTATTTAAAATGTCTCTGACGTCTTCCATGTTGGATATTTGTCCCCCTTAGAATAACATTTTATAATCTTATTTATCACAACATCAAGATTTGCACTCAGGTGCAAATAGGCCTGCACTGTTTCCTCTTCTGAGCACAGAAATGACATACATACCAAAGATGCGCCTGTCAGATTCAAAGGTGTTCATTTAAGTAGATATTAAACTGGATATTATTTAACAATACTAAAACATTGTATGTTATTTAACGATTTTTTTTTTTCATCTAGCACCAACAGCAGATCAAAGTCCACACTTATCCAACATCTGCCAAATGAGTTGGCACAAAATTTTTCATCATTCATTGATCCCATTCATGGATCCCAGACGATGAATTCTAACGATGTTTGTGATCCCCTGACTTTTCTTCTGGCACAACTATGAGGATGATGTTGGTGGTTTTGAGTGAAGTGTCTCAACAACTGTTGGATGTTGCTACAGATGTTCAAGATGGTCGGTGGATGAATACTTTGGTTTATGACCAAATATCTGAAAGATGAATGACATTCCCCCCATCCTCAGCTGCATTTGGTGCTAATTATGAAATGTCAGCACGTTTACATGCTAAAGTAAGCCTCTGAACATGGTGAATACTCTCTACTAAGCATCAGCATGTTACCACTGTCATCACAGCCTCACAGAGCTGGCATCATTATAGAGCCTTGATTCAGTTGGCTCAGTCGAATTTGCTTCCATACACCCAGTCGGAGTGGTGTTTCGACTATTTATCTGTTATGTTTACCAATTTACTTTGAAATATTCTGCCCGCTTGCTCACTAGTTTCCAAGAATTCTCAATCACAGGATGCAACAACTGACTCAGGTGGTTGGGATGTGTATCGTCTGCATCATATCTGGTAGTTTATTAGTTATTTAAACAAAAATATATTGAAGATCAGCTTCACATCAGTTTTCAATTCTGTTTGTGTGTTTCTTTTCCTCATGTGCCAGGCACTTTCCTCCCTGGGTGTGGCAACTTCCTCTTGTCGCACTGTGAGGTTGACGACAACACTGGGTATTTTTCCCCTTGTTACCAATCCTGTTGCTAAGATAAGCTAACCAGCTGCTGGTGGTAGTTTCATATTTACCATACAGATACGGGATTGGTATCAATCTTCTCATCTAACTCTCAGCAAGAAAACAAGAGTATTTCTGGTCATAAGTTTAAAGTGTGTTGTTTCTTAAATTGCCATCTTTCAAACGCTTGCTGTGGCTTTGGTTGTGGCTGCTAGATGAATCTATGTTATGCGGGCTTGGATTTACAGGGTTTTTGGAGTTTAGTCCAGAGCATCAAAGATAGGAACTCTCCTTCCCTGTTTCTACTATAAATTCTTCTGTTTCAGATGCCAGTAAAATGCCTTTGAATTGACTAAAACTGATCCGAAGTTGAAGAAAGGAAAATTTGGAGACAGACAGGACAGAGAATGAAAGACAGTATGTTCAGCCAGTTTCATGAAGAACCATCTGCTCGTCACCGGTGCTGGATCTTCATTACAGCCACACTCTTGGAGCTCATGTTCCTTTCATGAATGTGTGGCTTCGTCCATTAGGACACAAAACCAGAGCACTTTGCATGTTTGAGGGCTCAAATCACCCCATGTTTAGGCTACACATGCATTTGCCTTTTGACCTTTTTTTTGTGTGTGTGTGTTGATCTACTACTAGTAGATCAACACACACACACCCACACACACACACCCACACACACACATCCGCTGACACACACAGTGGAGACATTTGCTAGAAGTCCCCAGCGAAGCCTTTAAACCTTTACAGAGCCTTTAACTGTGAAGTCTTTAGGTCTCACCTCTTTAAACAGAAAGTTTGAGTCAATTCCCATGGTCCTCTTTCAATCTCAAGTCTTTGTAAATTTCTGATTCAAATGTGACCTCAGTCCAAGGCAGTGGCTTCAATGGACACACACACACAGACACATAAACACATAAACAGACAGCAAACCCTTCCTTTCCCCCAGGGCATCCCAAACAACTTTTCTGAATAATTCACCTAGGCTGCTTTGTTCATCGATCCCTCTCCACCTCCCTCTCACTCACACAGACACATCTTTCACTTAACACGCTGGGCCAGGAGCAGCATAATGGGCTGCTTCATCACAATTCACCACCACTGTGCATCCTCTGACTAATACCTTCCACAGGTTCAGCTTAGCAGCCTTTCATAACAGCTGGCTTTGGTCAGCGTTGCTGCTTTCAAGACAATTTCCAAAAAAATAAAAATAAAATGTCAAGAGAGCTCTAACAGTAAGTGTCAATACCACATCACTGAACTTCTTCTTCTGTCTTTGCCCAAAGAAGTTTAATCACAAAGTTTCTCATAACACACATTTCTTCATAACACCAAAATATACTGGGCTCTCTAAAAGCTGTTATTGTCTCTCTGGTGGGGCCAAAAGCAATTATTAGGATTTATTTTGAGCCCACTTTAATAATTCAGTCGATATCAGTTTCTCCGAACACTTCAAAACCTTTCAATATTTAGCACAGACTTTGCAGCTCATAATGATCTTGCGGCTCTTTAAAAAATATTCTCAAACATTCCCCGGCCCGCTCCCTGAATGATGCATTCACTGACTTTCATCTCCTCTGTGCGGCTGAAAGCTGACCCTTTTCTTTCGCATCAGACATTTCCCCCTATACACTCACCAAACCAGCATTATCAACCAGAATCCACCATGGACCAGCAATGTTTTCTCCTGTGGATGATTTTGCTTTCTTGGTTTTGCATCAGGCAAAGACTTTTGACGCTGGAAAAGTGGTTTGAAATCATTGTCATGAAATCACAGCTGCCTGGATTAAACAGTGTGTACCACACACCTCTCTACATTTCTATGTGAATGGCAGAGAGATGACAGCATTTTTTTTATTTCAATACATTTGATCTTTTACATGAAACATTTAATGTAAAAGAAATCAACCTGGCAGGGGATAATAAGTGAATGACAGGTCCCATGGGGCTCTCTTTATTCATGGATCCGCAGGCAGACTGAAGTCTAATCTTTCATGGTGATATTCACAAAGCACATATTTGACACTTTATATGATTCTATTTTCTTTCAAACAACTTAAACAGAATTACATCAGCAGCTTTAAGTTCATCTACCTTCAGCCAGTCTGCAGCTTTAACAATATACTACAACTTTCTGGAGGGAAATGGTCCAGAAGAGGCTTCCAGATATTTAGAAATAACTAACATTTAAATTTAGAGCTAATCCTTACATGTGGTAACACACGAAAGATTTCTTTGTTCCAAAAGGCGACAGTGGGAGCAGGTTATGTTAAACTGTCTTGCTAAAAGCATTAAATTATCTAGAATCTAGAATTTTTAGGGAGAGAAGTGGCAAATCTTCAGCAAAAAATGCCCCAGGATCTTTGTTAACCTGAGTTTTATACCACAATACCACCATGGTCTTTGGCTATACAGTTCTAAAACCAGGAAGCGTATCCAGACATTTTATGTGCAGCAAAACAGGGGGAGTTACATGTAACCTGCGAAGTAAAAGTCTAATGTATGCAAAGCCTGTACAATGAAGTGGGAAGGATTTTTCCAGTGCAACAGAAAAGACTGAACTTGAAACGTAATAAATTACTCACGGTCAAATTAAATATTCAACAGTTTCAGTTCAAGTGTTTAAGGCCCATCCTACATCATCTTTTAATCAGAGTGCCGTTGCTTTCATACTCTAACACCAAAAGGACTTACAGCAACTGCATGTGTGCTTTTCCATGTGTAATGATTATTAGCAGTATGAATGTTTGGTGAATCTACTTTAAGCAGCATGCACCATAGTTCAAGAACTCATATGCAGAGAGTGATATTTTCAATCTTTATTCAATCCAGTTAGTCTCAACAGACCCTGACACCATCCCAGTCCTTTCCACCCAAAAATGATAAAGAAACCAGAGAAAACCAGAAACAAACAAATCTTGGACAGTGAGAGCTTTTCTGCAAAATTTGGCATATGTATATTGCATTATTACAGTTTTACAAACAAATGTACAACAAATACATCATAAATAGACTCTTATTGTGAGACAGTGAGGAGCCAGCTTGCATGGGTTTTTTTTTTTTCCTCTTTTTCTCGTGTGCCCGTACGGGAGTGGGTGTATGAGCCATGACTTCTCTTTTACGAGGAGTACTCGTACTCCTCTGCGCTACGGCGACCGAAATCCATCCAGCCCAAGTAGTCCCTGTCTGCTATCCGATGGTTGGCACTCAGTCCGCTGCCTCTGCTGTTCGCCGTGGAGTTTCTGCGCACAGAAGCTGGGAGGAGAAGTGGAGAAGGTGAGGAGGGGTGGAGGTGATAGAAAGAGTGGGTGGAGGAGGAACAGAGCAGGAAGGGAAATGAGTATTCTTCAGAGAAAACAGGGCACGAGAGAGGCTGAAAACTTCATTGGATTGTGGTTTTCTCTCTGCACTAGTTTGAAATACTATGATTTTGGAAGCACTATGCAAGAAGATGCTACTTGAATCAGATTTCTAATTCAGTGAGACATTCAGAGAGAGCTGAGAGGATTTGTTTGCAGATCTTGATAACTAAAGCATCGTCGTTCTGTTGGAGATATTATATGAGCCCAACTGTGGCGGTTCTGGGGTGAGACTGAACACGAACACTGCTCTCACAAACTGAGCAGTTTACAGTCTTCCTGACTGATGCTTTTAATATCAAAAATTTCATCACGTTTCATCGCTGACTTTAAAAAGCGAGTTGAGTTCATTACCAAATTATACTCTTCACAATCTGGTGTTTATGCCTTCCAGAGGAAAAAGTGCTCGTTAAATTAGAAACTTAACTCCCTACAGCTGACGACTGATGGTGTTTGGTTTAAATTTCTGTCATGTAGATTTTGTTTTTGTGTTTTGTTTTGGGGGTTTTTTTTTGCTGTTAAACTGGTTTGGTTTGTGACATTTAAATTGCCCACTAATGGTTCTGGCCTCTCTTCTTTCTCATTATTTCTCTCTCTCTCTCTCACTCACTCACTTACACACACACACACACACACACACACACACACACACACACACACACACACACACACACACACACACACACACACACAACACCACAACAAAGAGGTGGTTCCTACAGCTGGACTTTAGGTTGACAACATACTATTACCCTCTCTTCCTCTGTGCATCTATGCCTGTAGATTTGTGTATGTATATGTGTAAATGACTGTGTCCATTCCCCTAATTCACACACACACACACACACACACTGACCTCCGATCTTGTGAAACATCTCTCATTCTGATCTCCAAATCTCAGATTTTTTTTTCCAAGTGAAGAGAAGCAGGATTGCTATCTGTTTGGTAATCAATTGAGCGCTCACAGAGATACTGTTTTCACTCCACCCACACCCGCCTACACAACACACACACACACACACACACACACACACACACACACACGTACACACATAACCATAGTGCTTCAGTACCCTGGTGTGCTGAGAAGATTGGCTGCAGAAGGCTCGACAACGACACCTCCTACACCGAAACATGCAAGTGAACAGCAAGCACAGACACCCCCCCCCACAGACACACACACTTTCCTAAAGGTATTACATATTCATTTCAGTGTGCCCCTTGACATTTTATTGACTTTGCTGTCTGATTGAACAGTTTCTGCATCTGATGCATTTTTTTTTTGTAAGATTTATGCAACAGCAAAGTATCACCTTTACAGCTTAAACATCTAAGTACGTAAAATGAAGCCAGAATTCTGATAAATATTTGTGTATAAACATGTAAATAATATTTCATGTCTGACCAAAATTAATCATCCAGTTAAGAAATAAAAATCACAATCTCACACACAATCTCCGGCAGTAAGTGAATCATGAAAATGACTCACTCAGATTGGTAAATCACTTACTAAAGATGCAGACAGAGTATTTAGTGTCTTCCTCTAATCTTTGATCCCATGTTGAAACATTTTGCGGACCTTCTACTCTCTATCTCTGAGAAAATGTTTGTAAAGTTTCAGTCTGTAAGAATTTTTTCTGCAAGGAGCCAGCTTCAAAATCTGGAAGCAGAGCTGAAAATTCAGATTTTGACAGCCTGTGTGTGTGTGTGTGTGTGTGTTGCAAACTGTGAATTCCCAGATATTCCCCCCGTCCTGTCACACAGCCAGAGAGATCAGAGCAACGAACATGAGGAACTATGACAGGGTTGAGGCTTTGTTTGTTTGGTGTCAAAGAAGAAAGGATTCAAGCGACTGGGAATCAGATGGGGAAAAAAAAACTGGAAATAAGATGGTACGGGGAGAATGGCCGGAAGGCTGCGCGCACTAATACACGCTCTTTCAAACCACAAAAGCTTTTCAGAGCCACTAATTCATTTTACAAAGCTGGCTCTGCTCTGATTCCAGTAATTAGCAAGACAGAGGGGAGGAGAATGGCAGGGAAAAGCTCTCGTCTCTGAAAATGAACCTTGTAAATATTGTTGTTGCCAAATGTTTTCTTTACAGACTCACACACTCATCCACCCCTTACGCCCTTCAAGAGCTTGCAGGTATAGCAAACTAATACGGATACACAGAAGCACACAGAAGTGCACAAGTGCTATCCCATACACACACCTTTCCGGGAGGAGATGAGTCTTGCCAGCAGCTCACTGAGGTTGGCCCGGGAGTCTCCATCCTCCTCAGCCAGAGGAAGAGCTTTCAGCTGGGTGGTAGAGCGGCTGTGTCGGAGGAGGGGCTCTCCCAAGGTGTGGGTGTCAGCCTCAAGGAGAGCTACTCAGCACAAGCAAACACACACACACACACACACAAATGAAAACTCACCGTGACATCTATGAATGTGTTTACTGCAGGATTGAGTTTGCCTGCAGTGACTAAGTCGTACCTTCAGAAGGAGCGGCGATGGAGCGCTGTCTCTCATCTAGAGGCTGAGAGGAGAAGGGGAGCCCCAAACAGCTCGTACACAGGACTGCCAGCACGACACACACACACAGCCCTGCAGTCATCTGAAACACAGCGAGATAATAAGTGAGAGAAACAAACGGAGAAAGTTTGATTTGAGACACCGTCCAGGCTGGGTTTTACAGCGGGCGTTCTTGTCTCCTGACTCAACAGTCATCTTTCACAGTGAGAAACTACAACTGAGACCATCTGCCAGACTACTGCTCTTTCACAGTTAATGATCACTCTGACTGCACCGAAAAGGCACGTGAATCAGAGCAGCATATTCTCACTGTCATCCAGGGGCACAGCACGCAACACAACAGCTCTGTCGCTGTAGGTCTTCTCATTCCTGAGCGCGATTTCAGCAGGTCAACCTGACCTCGCTGTCAGTGCAGAGAGAATTTCTCATCTCCTTGTTTTTTTTTTTTGTTTTTTTTTTGCTTTTCTTTAGGACACATCTTGGAAATAAATCCTTGAAATAGGATGAAAGAAAGTAAAGCAAGTAGATGAGTTTTAATCTGAAGCTTTTAATTTATCAGTATCTTTAAAACATAACACACCAAATCTGATGTAAACAGAATTATAAATCTAGTAATTGTTTCTTTGCATCCATATGTCTTTATGAAAATTGCCTCCGGGTTTCAATTTCAGTCACAAACATTTTTTACAAAGTAAGTCTCTCATAAAATGCAAAAAAATCTCCCTTCTGTCAAAGAATTAAAAAGAAAAAGTGGTCGTCTTACCTTGAGAAAAGATCTTCAGCGTGTTAGAGGAGTGTGTGAGAGTGAGGAGAGTACTTCTCTGCTGAGTGGGAAGGATGCCCCTTTTATACTCCCCGCTCAGCGCCCTGTGTGTGTGTGTGTGTGTGTGTGTATGAGTGTGTGTGTTGCCTCAGTGTACATCCTGTGTATTCCTCAGTGTGTTTGCGAGCCTAATGTGAGTGGATTTGTTACAACCTCAACAAATTCGACAGCGTGCTTCACTTTTATTGTCTGTTTGCTCATCTTAAAATTCAATATCAGGAGCTGCTTGGTTGACGTGCATTAACTATGTGTTGAGTGTGTGTTTGTGTGTGTGTAACAGAAGGTGTTTCTGTGTGCTGTACACATAACAGTGAATCATCTGGAAAAGTATAGCTTGGAAATAATTTTTTAAAAAATCTGGAAATAAGTGTATTTTTATTCCGTATTGTTGTAGAGTAATCCACACTGCTGGTCTGAGGAGAGAGTGTGTGTGTGTGTGTGTGTGTGTGTTTGTGTGTTTGTGTGTGTGTGGGTGGCTGATGGGGAGGGTGGGAGTGCAGTCAGGCATGCGTGGGTGTGTGTATTTGTGCACACCCACACATGCATTAGATGTCAGCGGATGTTCACACTTAAAAAGCGGACAGAAGCAAAAATGAGAACCTCAAAGTGAGACATCTCCACCATCCCCCTGCTGTCGCCCCACCCGGCCACGCAGGATTAACCTCATCGAACACACAGGTGTAGCAAATCAGTCACCCTGGGTCAATAGCTATTGAAAAGCTGTTGTAAGTAAATGGTTTTTATTAATGAGGCTGACAGCCCTTTGTTGCACAACAGCATCAGGATCTCTGTCACGGCTCCGGAGCTGTTTTTAACCTGCTGAGAAAATGTAGCATCAGTGATGCTGTTAACTAAAAAAAAAAAAGATAAAGTGAATTAGGCGAGTTTCCATCAACTGGTTTGGAGTAAAGGTGGCGACACAGACATTACGTTACACATGGCTGTAACAACCAGAGTACAGGTAGTAGCTGTATTTGTGAAGACATTTCACTAAAAAGCAGAAATGTGAAACTCATGGTAGCACCACAGGAAAAGTCTCGGGATCGCTTCTTGATCTTTTAAGAATTATCCTCTGGGGGACCATGAATATCTGTATGAAACTTCTCAACAATCCATCCAATAGCTGTTCAGGATTTTACGTCAGAACCAACGGACTGACGACCAACCAGGAGACATTGCCATCTCTTACTGGTCTAAATTAAAAATGAGTCTGTAACACTGAGGAGCTTCCATCCTGACTACAGTTTATCTGTATGTACAAATCATGTTGACATGTAACTGTTGTGCATTAGCTAAATAAGATGGATGGAAAGTTAATCCAGTGCAGAACTGACATATTTTACAAACAGCATTGTTGCTTTACGCTCACTGTGAGTTCATCATTCCCACAATTATGGTCACACGTCAGTTCAACAGCCTAACCTCCTTTCCTTTTCTTCTCGCCTCACTGTATAAATGTCATACTACCACTACTTGTTTTGGCATAAAAAATTTCCATTCACTGAAAAATCACTGCGGAAGCAGAGCAGCATAAATTGTGGTAGACAGAGCTGCCCAGACGTCATTCTGCTTTAAGTATGAACTCTTCTCTGGTAAAAGGAAGTGACATATTCATATCCTTTTCCTAAACAGCTGTGAGAGGCCGTGCTGTCCAGACATGGTTGGAGCCCTTGTCTCATATCTTATGATGGTATCAGATATCATGACTTGGCCCCAGTGCGAGTCTGTTTACGGACATAATTTTACAGGATTTCCTGCAATCAAAATCTCTGGCCGCCGGTCACAAAACTGCCTGCTGAATTTTGGACATACGAGTCCCCAGCTGTCACTCAAAAGTGATGTGTCCCTCTGGATCACATCATCTCACTTTATTTTTGTTACTTTCGCATTCATGGTCTTGCTTCAGTCTTTCTCGCTCACTGAAGATGCTGTAACGTTTTCTCCAGGCACCATCAGAAGGCATGAGTGTAGGAGGTGAGGCCACGGCCGTTCAAATTAGAATTAATTAACCATGTGGTGTGGGAGGCGTGCATGCCTGTGAAATGTGTGTGTTTGTGAGTTTTCGTCTGAGTTTCTACATGAGATACTTTCAGCAATTTATTCGTAGCGCGTGTGCGTGTGCATGTTAGAGACACGGACTCGGTGCAGCCTGGAGGCAACCTGTTGAACATGATTATTCTCTCACCTCCCGGTGTAGGCGAGAAAGATCTTGCCTCATATGAGCTGAGAGTCGATCTGAACGCATCCAACACACATCTGGAATGATAGGTTGAGTTTAAATGTTTAAATGCTTCGTAAAAGGATCTAACTGGTAACAGTGGAGGTGGGGGTCTGTGAGAGAAACCAACCTGGATCAATCTGCAATAATGAAGAGAGACAGTGAGAGACCCCTTACTGAGGACATTTGCTACAGCTCTGGTATACAGTTAGCAAACACACTAAATAATGCATAGATCTATTAATGCATCTGTCTCAGTGGCATTACCTCACAGTCACACACACAAATACACACTGTAGACCAGTCTCAGAGGACCGTTGTGCCCACAAGGTAGATTCTGGAGCCCCTTCACATATTTTAATTACCTGGTGGTTTTACTTGTTAAATCTGTTCAACTATTCATGAAATCTTCCTCATGTGAGCCACGGTTCTCTGGACGAAGCTGTGCTTCTATTTCAACCTCAGCAGGAGCCTCATGTCATCGGGAACGTTATTTACTGTACGTCCATCTGTTAATTTAAGGATATCTGTGTGTGTATGTGTATGTGCGCACAGACAATAAAGGTGGTCTTGTCATGATTTGCATGCTGTATATCAAGGCTGTGATTTTCCTTTTAAAGACAAAAAGATTTTAACACGTACGAACTTTTGAGATGAATTTAGCGACATTTTCTTTCCTTTATGTGACATCCATGGAAAATGATTGTTTCTGATTTACTTGTTTGGATAATTAGCACATCATGGTGATAAAGAAACAAAACAAACTGAGCTGATATTTGTGTTGATTATAATCACAGAAAGATGAAACAAACCAGAGAGAGAAGAAATGTTAAACAGGAAAATAGTCAATGTCGAGCAAATGAATTTAAAAAATGCATGTAACACGGTAATCCTGCTTAATGGTACATATCAAAAATAAATAAATAACTGCAGCGTTGTTCATTGAAGTCCTTACACATCCATGGTACACCCCCACAGGAGTTTTCACTTATGCCTGATTAGACCTCTTCTCAAGACCATGTGAGTGAGGCCAGACTGTGTTTGACTGACACGCTACAGTTAGTTTTGTTGATTAAACATGGCAGGACGACCTTTCATTCTTATTACTACATTGAGTTTGGTGACCTTACGTAATTTCCAGTGCAACTAGCTGCACAACAGCAGCCAGAGTAACTAAAATCTGCTATGTAGTTGTGCAGGACGTTTAGAGAAACAGTTTAACATTTTGGGAAATATGGGACTGTCATAAAGAAATATCAATGTCTTTATGACAGTAAGTACAGAAAGGCACCAGGAGGCAGTTAACCTAGCTTAGCATAGCATAAAGAAGCAGGAGAAAACGGCAATTTTGGTCTTTGGACAGAACCAACCATCTGTTTCCTCCTGCTTTCAGTCTTTGTGTTAAGCTAAGCTTTGAAATTTCATTTTAAAATGAAAGATATGAGAGTGGTGTTGATCTTACCCTGGTATTCTAACACACATTTTTCACAAAATGGTCAGACTTTTTGCTTTAAATGAAATCAAAATTTAAAAAAAATGTACAGAAAAATAAAACGTAAAATAGAAACAAAACACAGCTATGGTAACATCACTACAAGCACAATTGAGTTTCTGTATGCAGAGAAGTCGCCACACTTGACAAAGTGCAGTGGTCACTGGAGTCACTGATATCTTCATCAGGACCTGTCAGTAACCCTCTCCAGTGTGAAGCCTTAAAACCGCATCCTCATCTCAAGTGGCGAGCTGCTTCAACACAACACTGCCTCTGCAATCACACACTCCTATATGCATGTGCCAGCAGGTTTGCTCTTTTACAATTCACACACACACACACACATACACACACACACACACACACACTGTGGTTATTGATGAATTCCAACATGTGGACGGTGCTGGTGGTGTGTGGGGGTGGTCCAGCAGCACTCGAGTCCCAATGAATTCAGTTTCAAGTGTGATGTGAAAAAGACACCTGGAGCCTTGGCTGCATTCAGATGAGGATGGGCCCCAGATACCCCTTCACACGCACACACATGCCTGGAAGGAAACTTACAAGCTTGCTGCATGGCTGGGAATAATACAGACTGATTACAAACCGTGTTAATGCAGATTTCTCTCCAAGAGCGCCTAATCTTTCCTCTTTACTTTCTCTCTCCACCTTTCCTCTCCTCCTTAAATTCCCATGCCTGTAAACGAGCCCACTGTTCAGCTCCGTATATCAAAAACTATTTGATCAATCATCTTTAAAAAAAAAACTTAGACCAAAAGTGGAAAAATGATTAAAACTGAGATTTTATTCATCTCCCTGCTGGATGTGCAGGGTTCATTTCCACACATGAAACTCTTCCATTTTCTTTACTGGACTACAGGCGATTTCTCTGTGTCGTGTGAATGAATCTCCCATGAGATCCACCACCACTATGGACAGTACAGGAAGACCTATTACACCGTGTGCTTCCCATCAATTGTTCTGACACATGGGTTGATGAGACTGAACTCGCCTCGCCGCAGCAATGGGCCCATTATGATGGAGATGGTCACACGTATTATCATGTGCAAATTGCTCAAATCTTCTTGTTCTCTAGGTTTTTGCTGTGTTACTCCTCCCATCTCCAGTGACAGATGTAAAAATGCACAAAGTGAAGGATGTGAGCGTTGCGATACACCAGCTATTTAATTTATATTTGATTCCCGCCTCACTCAGGTGTCAATTTGCCCAAAGAAATTAAATTGACCTCTGAAACAACACAGGGGTCCTTTATAATGTTCTGTGAGGACGCAAGATATGATGCACAAGAGCAGAGCGGAAAGCGGAGAGAAATACGACTTGAGTGATGTGAATGAAGGAAAGGAGAGAACGAAGGATGGCTCAGATACGAGAGGGGAGGAGGATGGAGGAGGATGGAGGGGGTGGCTCTGTGTGTGGCTGATCTTTGTAAACACTTGTAATTAACAAGCAAGCCAGAAACTTCAGCTCTGCTGGATGGAAGGCTTGGCTCTGTGGATGGTCAATACTATTGATTAGTGTTAATGAAAACATTGTTTCTCCTGCTTTTGGAGATTTACTCTGCAGCCTGAGCTCCAGAAGGTTCTTGGTATCCAGAAACTTTTTTTTTTTTTTTTTTTGCACACACTTTTGTTCCATTTCTGTCCATCCTCATCAGTCTGGATGTGAGACAGCTGTAGGAATGATTTGCCTGATTTCAATGATCGAGCTCCATGATTTCCTCCATTCTGCTACAAAAGAAATGCACCATTTAAGAAAAACTGGAAACACTTCATACAGTAAAAGCCAGAGATCAGTGGGCAGTTTTCTTGGCAAAGGTGCTTAAAAAGTTAAATCCTTTGCATACATTACAGTGTTATACACAGGTGAGATGCGACCACAGTAATCGCTTGTCTGCTTCCACCTACAACTGGAACCCATCCATAAACACATGAGAGCAGCGCTGTTGACGCCTTCAAGGAGAGACAGAGTGTCTGAAAAGATGAAAAGCACGGACAGCAGTCTTTGTGACTAAAGCTGTAATCTTCTGCACCTCACTGATGAACCCTCTTTCAACGTCACTTACATCTTTTCCTCTAGACAACTCAGTCCAAACATCAGGTGAACTGTGCCTGCTCAGGATTTTTATACGTGCAACAAATGCTTAACTTATGTATCAAAGCATCTGCATTCATTATGTCATCTGTCCATATGTCAGAACATATCAGCTGAATCCAGCACTTGAACCGGTCACCTGTTAGCTCAGATCCTCGGCAGGGTGTCAGGGTTTCATGCTCCAGCTCAGCTTCCCATACCGTCAGAGGACTGTGGTGAGAAGAGGGGAAAGCGGTGCAGGGGAAAGGATGAAAATTACAGCCTACGACAGCTTTTAACACCCATTAACATCAATCACATTTATATCATGCTACAGCTTGCAGCATGATATCATGCATGAAGGATCTATTAAAAGGTTTAATAGCTTAGTCAGTGACACTCAGACCTTGACGTGTTTCAAGTCACTCATCAACAGTTTGAGGATCGGTTTAATGTCGTTATTGTTAAACGTTAGCACTAAAATATACTGATATTTCTGATCAGATGAAAGGTTGTTCATCATCCTCATTGTCATGTTACACGATTAGTAACTTGCAAATGTTACTAATCGTGTCTTGGTGAAAATTACAGCAGCCAAATCACACGATGCCAAACAGGGATAAATGGAAGAAAAAGAAAAAAAAACAATTCTATTTCCCCTTTATTAGTGGCAGGCAACAAAACTCTTCTCTATTTGTGAGACTTTGACATGAAAATGTTTCATAACTTGTAATATGATATAAATATATATATATGAAGAGAAACTCAGCCGGAACAATTTGTGTTCTTCGGTGTAATTTTGTTCAGGATAGAATTTAGGTGCAGCAGCAGCAGAGACTTTATATTTATATTTGCACTGAGCAGCCAGGTTTTTGCCCTGGGCTACGTTCTTGCAAACTGCGCCTGCATGTCGTGATCTTTGGCATATTCTCTTCATGACTTGTTGTATAACAGCAGCACTTTCTTATTTAGAAAAGTGTTTGTATCTGGGGACACAACCCTGATGAAGGCAGCGCTGTCTGTTTCTCCTGTCCAAATAAATCTCAGCATCGGGATGTGAGTGTGTGCCATGCTTTCTATAAATACGTGCCTGCTGTAGACATTGTGGCCTGTAATTCACCAGTACAAGTGTGCATTCTTCTCCGCACTTTAATTTCACTTTTTTAGATGAAGAATCGCTGCCAGTGAACATAGCTGATCAATACTTCTTTGACAGGTTGTTAGATAAGCTGTTACAGCCATGGAGAGCTGAAGTTATGGCTGCTCTTTCAAACTATGTCCCAATTATGGGCTCAGAGAGACGAGCAACATCTAGGAAGAAGCTATTCCCTGCACATCCACAGTGTCACCATCATAAATTATCTCCTTAGCTGTTGCTCTGTTAAAGTCTGATTCAGTGTACAGGTTATTTTGCACATTTGTGTTTGCCAGTTTTAAATATATATACATAAATATATATATACATATATATGTTCATCTGTGTTTATCTGTGTTTATCTGTGTTTATCTGTGTTTATCTGTGTGTATATGTGTGCAGTCAGCTGACTATATTCAATGTGTGTGAATCAACCAATTAAGTTGATGAGGGTTCATTAAATCATGGCACATTTCTAAAACCCGGAGCAATTAAAAAGCTTTCGATGAAGAGGCAGCTTGAGAGGTAAAGAACTGAAAGCCTCAAACAAGACGAATAATCCTCATTCAAGGGGGTTTGTGACTGCAAAGATGACATAAGCTGAAACCTTATTAACGGGGAAGACACACAAACTTTCATGAATGTGGGAAAAAAAAAACTGCATCATGTAAAGTAAACAACAAATATTTCTGCATGTATGCGACACAAGTCAGCAGCTGTAAGACAGAAAGGGCTAATGTTGTTAGCCCTCTCTCCTCTGCAGTGGCACTTATATATATGAACGCTGGGAAATGTCATCACCTACGTGTGCCTGCATGTCTCTGCACAAGCATACATGGAGAAGCATGAAAGGCTGGTAATTGTTGCTCCACTCCAGTGTTGTCTGTAGGAAAGCCATTTGTGTGCCTCCTCTGGCTCTGCTTGGTCTCTGCGCTGAATTATAAATGATCCTGTGGTGTGTCAGTCCTGGCAGAGGAGAGAGGATATAGGTTACTCCCACTGAGCAAACACAGGCATCACACAGGGAAAAGATATCTGTGGCAACTTTATTGCCTCGCTTTTACTTAGAAACCCGCTCCAGTGCAATAGTTGCATGAGGGGAGCTCTTTTTTTTTATTCAACAAAGGAAGAATTAGACATAAACAGTCTGACTCTTTTCATCAAACGCAGACACTGAAACCTGAGTTGCCATGGCTGCGATCAGATCACCACAACTGGGTGAAACGCAAAAAAAGACTAATGATGACCACGTTTTACAAATTAAGTAAAATGTCAAAAGCAGGACATCATGAGACCTCTTTGTCTCATACATTTTTACAAACAAACACACACTGTAGCTCATATACTGTTCATTTTACTTAACTGTGCTGAAAAATGTTGGAAATTTTTGCAGTTGACATTTGCTGAGGGCAAACAGGGGCAGTGGCTGCACGCTGACAGCTTTGGCCTCCTGTCAAAAAGGATAAACTACTGAAATCAACATTCACACCAACAACAAGCTGTTTTTTTCTCTTTTGTCATTCAGAAAAACTGTAACATGAGTTCAGCGAAACCACCTTAAAAATCACTGCACCTACACAGGTACGCAGGTGTAGTTTTTCATGTAAGCAATCCCTCGGCACACAGAGTGATATGTGCTTTAGGTACTTTTCAAGGGGGAAAAAAATACTAGAACACCTGCTTAGCTTACTCAGAACATATGGTCGGCATTTATTAAGCAATAATGCTGAGCATACAGTTTTCCTCAGAGTATTGTGTTAGCTTGTTTTCAGAGGAGAAGGAGAAACAGTCTCCCTTAGTTTGAGTAAATACAAACAAGTTCAGGTTGTAAGTTCAGTTCCTTCAGTTTTTCTACCATAGGTTTGGCTTATCTAACTCTAAGTTGCACTCTGATTGGCTTTTGTAATGCATATCACAAAATAACATAAAACACACAATTCCAAAGACAACAATTGAAAACTAGTCCTGATTAGTATGTAGATAAAGTACGGCTTTGGAAGTTTGTGCTCCTTGATTTGGTAATATTCTCGTTAGGTGGGCATGCTGATTGCACCATAGAAACACTGTTTAAACCATTTATTTTCTCTTGTGTTTTTGGTTTTGAAAAATCTAGAAAAATAGTCACCATCCTCCAAACTCTTTAAATGTCGCTCTTACTACAGCTCCATGCACAATTTAACATCTGAAGCTCAAGACGCCTGCCGTGCCTGTAGTTACAGTGGCTAAGATTAGGTAAATGCTATTCGATGCAGAGGTTTAGAGAACAGTCAGTTCCAGACAAAAAAGTGGCATTTTTTTCTAAAATTACAAATGCATCTTATCTAGTTTGAACGGTTTGCCTCGTGTTGAAAGGCTTACCGATCTTTTTTATCAATCATTTTTTTCACCTCATGGCGTTCCTCAGATCCTCTAAGAGATTAACACGTTAATGCTGCTCCATGACTCATGTCATGGCAGTTAAGTACAAATCCATTAGACAAAACAAATCATTAAATATTAAACACAAGCCGTAATTGTCATGCAGACAGATGAACACGGGTTGTATGCGCATGAGGTGCACGCTTTGTGCACGTAAAGTGTTCATGTGCCGTGTGTGTGTGTGTGTCTGTGATACAGGAAGGAATTGGCCAATAAAAGAAGATTAACAACAATCATTATGGCTCATCAAGGGAAACCATTACCCACATATGAAACTGCCTCACACAATCCCTATTGATCTGTGCAGTTGTAAATATCAAACGCAGTTTTAACACAGTGACCAAATATTGATCACCATGGGACAAATGATCATTCAATTCATTGCCTGTGACATTTCATGTCTTTTCATTTGTTGAAGGAAATGCATAATACTGAGTGTTGTAATGGTAATGAACACACTGTTCACACCGTGTTTAGTTTCGTTTATTGAAACAGTTTAACCTGTTTTTTTTCTGTCCAGGTGAAAACAACGTTATTTGAACCAAATAACAAAATAAGCCTCTGCCACCCAAGGCACTCCATAAAAGGATAACTGTGATTTACAACAACTAGAATCTGTCTATGGATTATATTGTTATATTACTATGAACAAGCCAAGAGTTTTGCCAGAACATCTAAACCACTTCATTTGGAGGCAGAGCCAAACCTGAAACCACCTGAGAAATCTGTATATCCTTCACTACACAGGAAAAAACTGCACTTGGCACACATACCCAGGACAAGCTGCATTCAAAAAGGACAGTTTGTTTGAAACCTGTACGACTGCCCAACTACTACAGAATGGCAACACAACAGGTCACCGTGACTGGTCAGCCGACTTACTGAACCATGTCCTTGTTGTACTAAAACCTTTGGTGGATGTTAACAAGGAGAAAAGAAACAGTCTAAACTGTCTCAGGTCTGAACCAAAAAAACAAACTGGAGGTGTGACAGCAGCAGATCGCGGCCCGTGTCTGCTCTGTTGGTCTGCATCGCAGTGCTTTCCTGCCAGCGTTGCTGAATTTGAATGAGTGACAGAAAAGCAACGTGTAAAAGATCCTGGCGTGTTTTTTTTTTTTTTGCACGTCTCACACCCATGTTACCGAGGAAATTAGTGTCAGCCATCTCAAATCCTCATACATTATTACTTTTCTCTCTCCTCTCTCTTTATACTGCTCTCTTGGCTTGTCATTCATTTCAAAACACTTGTTGAATGCTTAAGACAGCAGGGGTTTTAATGATTTTTAAACACACACACACACACACACACACACACACACACACACACACACACACACACACACACACACACACACACACACACACACACACACACACACTCCTCTGTCTCTGCCTCCCTCTCTCTGTCCCACAGGATGCATAATTCATTAGACATTAGTGGAGTTTGGCAGCCATTGGCTTGGTGAGAGCTCAAAGCTGTCATGTGACACGAATTTGGCAATTACTATAAGAAAGCAGACTCCACAGGAAGACATGCACTGTCCACAGAGAGTGGCACAGAGAGGGCTTCGGTATGTGGTGGTGAGGTAGATTACAGGTGTGAGCAGGTGCCTTCCGCTGCTGCTGCTGAGGAACTCTAAGTTGTGTATGCAACTAGCACCAGTTTAGTCTCTCAAATCCAAAAAAAGATTGGATGGGTGGTTACAGGAGCAAACAGTTATTTAACCCAGATGGCATTCAGGGCTTGTGCATAATGTCACTCTGGCTCTCTTTCAGCTTGGAAAAACAAAAGTGTTTACTTCTGATAATGTGATACTTCGTGACTCCCTCTGGTGAGAGACTCTTTTTGCCTGAGGGCCAGTTTCACAACATGACACCTAAAGCTTGTAGATATTCAGTCCTGAGCTCAGATTCTTCAGCAGGTCTAGCTGAAAGAGAGTGTTTGTTGTAATGACTCAGGCTCCCTGCTACTTTTATGCGAACAAGAAAGAATGTCAGATGTAGAGTAATTGGTGAGAAGGCACGGATGCATGGTGCATGTGGGCTTATGTAACATCAAACAATATATTTGTATGTGTGCTTGTATCTCCCGGAGTTTAGTTTTTCACTTCCATAATTCTGGGCTAGACAACAACAGATTAGAAAAAGATTGGTCAAAACTAAAACAGCAGAGGCCGAGATAACCTGGAGTCAAGCTCCCATAATGCAACCAATAGCATCTCAGTTGTTTTGGAATTGTAGACTTTATAACTCCCATTTTTCTGAGCCTGCCATCAGTGTCAGCTTGGAAGCTGAAATTGAAAATTTAGTCTTGACTTTGGACTCAGAAGTTGACAAAAAGTTCCCACATGACAACCGAGCAAACACCTTTTTCTCAGGAGGATCGAGTGCTTAATGGACCTCATTTTATCAAACTACTGTTTCTAAGGTCAAGAATGAACTTTGAATCTCATATGATACAAAGATTTTCACAGGCTAACTAGACTAGAAATGCAAACGGGCCTTTATGTGTAACATTTGTCCCTTTAATGGAGCAGATCACTGGCAGCCTTAATAATAATTTAAACTGCTGATATAATAAGTAATATAACACAGTAATGAGTCAACCTGTAACCTTGAGGAGAGCAGCTTGTGCTGGACACCTGTTGTCTGACAGGACGACTTTTATAAATAGATGAAGGTGGGTGGTTAGCGTGAGCATTGGTTTCCAGACAGAGCGCCACCTACAGAAACATCACTGACAGGAAACCAAATGACAGACATGTCACAGTGCTGTCAAACTGTAAAGAGATATTAGCACCAAAGCTGAAGACAAAAAGTGGTAAAGACGGTGTGGCCTCTGAGCTGACATTTTTTTTTTTTTTTTTTTACAGATTCACTACCTTGTACGTTATTTTCAGTGATGATCCACTCGGAGCAGCTGGATCTGTCTATCAGACCAGCCCTCTGTCTCACTGACCATATGTGGACCTCTATTGTGCTCCTGTTGCTATTTTCAAAGCTCTTATGTCTGAAGCAAAGTCTGAAAATATTGTTCTCTAAAACGAATATTTATACATTTTTCCCATCCTTGTATAACAAGCATACAATTAGCCCCATGCAAACTGCCCTTCAGTAACATCTCTCCCACAGCACCGTGAAGCAAGCACACCGTGAGTTTAGCACACGGACTGCTAACACTTTATTTTCTGGGTCACAGATTTCCTCCAATATCCTATTAATTTTCTAGAAAGTTTTCTGGAAATAACAGTGTAATGAGGCAGTAGTTATAGGGACACAGTTCTCTGAAAGTCAGACTTTAGTTAGGTGAGTTTATAAGCAGTTGTTGATTTCCAGAGGTCCTTAAAAGAACTCCTACATTTGATTTCAAGTAAATATCCACATATTAATATCCACATATAACTTGGAAGACTCTGATTGATAATATATATATTTTTGGATTTATGACAGAACGCCCGGGACATTTCTCCCTCTCTGGTACAACACAATGATGTATTTGAGATACTGTAGGTCTGGCAATGAGACACTAAACAATCATAATCGGAGCCGACATGAAGGAATTAGTCACACAGCCAGTCCAGATAGTCATTTATGTGGGCACACGTGCAACCACTCTCGCTCTCTCCCTCACACACACACATACATACATGGTGACAGGTACATCCAGCTCCCGGCTTATTGCATATGGATGTACACAGTCTCAGGCCCAACTGAAATACAGTATGTATGGTATGCTTGTGTGCCTCTATGAATCATAATGAATATTTCATATTTGGCATGCCTTGTCTGGATAAACAGATGGTACCTCTTCTGCCTGAATTCTGTGCACCTGGACCCTATTTACGTATTAGCATTTAAGAATGTCTAGTCCCCGGCTCACTGTTCTCTTTCTCTGTCTCTCTATCTCTCTCTCTCTCTTTCCCTTTATCTTTTCTCTGTCTCTGTCCAAACCATGGTATGTATTCACTTTCCAGGAAACGTCTGATTGGTTCGGTTTGACAAAATAGGATCAGCTGCTCAACTGCTCCCCGATTTCCACCACATTTTGTTTATTGTCAATCTCAAATGGTACAAAAAAAAAATCTGAACTTTGTGTTGCACTTTGTCTCTTTGTGAACATAAATTGAAGTCATTATTACGCCCAGCCAGCGACAAATGATTTTTTTTTTTTTTTTTTTTTTGCTCTTGCATCATTTTTTTGGTTGTTTGTGGTTTGGCAGTTAAAAAAGGCTGCATCACATTTGTTGGACAATTTACAAAAAAAGTGACAAAGCATTTGAAAAATGAGCTCAATAAGCTAAGCTTACAGGGCTGTTATTCACCTCAGGATATATTGTATTATTCTGGTGATAAAACAAAAGCCAACAATGGCTCTTCATCTTTACTTAAAGTGCAGCCTTCCCTAAAGAAAAAAAAAAAAAGTAAAAGCTTATTTACATGTTTGTAAAATGTATGTTTTAACCTTAACCAGAGGTCAAAATTAACAAAGTCATTGTAAAGCCTCCGTTTGTGATTTCATGCGCAGTGGATGCAGAGTGACTGTTAATGGAAATATATTCTTGTGCAGAGTCACCATTATCCATTCCACGGGCATCCCATTAGTCAGCCATGTGGTCCACAGGATGCCAAAGGAAAAAAATAGAAGAAGAAAAAGAAGAAGAAGAAGAAGCAACCTGAATCTACAGAGAATCCCACAGAGATGAAGCCAAATGCGAGAGGCTGCGCAAAAGCCTGACAGACGATCTCAGAGGAGCCAAGCCGCCCATCTCCCAGATGGCTCCATCTCCAAGCAGTTAGGGGGGTGTATGCTTCAAAATTCCTTGAAGAACTAATAAAGCTTCTGTCGTTGTGAGAAAACCTGTTTAAAAGCAATGATGTTTTAGGTCTGTGGAAGAGTGTGAGGCAGTTAAATTTGATTAAATGCTGTTAAATTCTGTCCAGTCATCTTTAGACCCACTTTTCTTTATGCTTTATAGTTGTCTTCGACCTCACTTTGATCACATTTTTTTGGACTCTTGTTTTGATTTTATGTAATATTGTTTGCCTGCACTGCAATTCTGCTTGTGTTTGGGAATAGCACAACTGAAATAATTTGTTGATTTATTGATTAGGCAGTCAACAGAAGATTAATCCTCAGCAGTTTTGATAATTCATCAGTCGTCAGTCTCATGCGTCTCATCAAAATGACAAACATGCTCTGGTTTCAACTCCTCATGAAGATTTTATGCCTTTGTGTTTCTTAACAATGTAAATATCTTTTGCTGGTCGGCAGTGCTGGCTCTAGCAACTAGTGACGGGGATTTTTCTCTGACATGTTATGGATTAAACATCGAATAATCAATTAGGACTAAGAATGTACTAAGGCTAAGATGTACTGAGGTGTAGCAGTGCTTTGAGCTAAATGCCAACATCTCCACGCTAACACGCTCATAGTGACAATGCTCACATGCAGCTGTTTAGCCAGTATAACATTTACCATGTTCACCATCTTAGTTTAGCATGTGAGCATATCAACGTAAGCTAATTAACACTAAAGACAATTAAAGCACAGAAAATCACACAATATTCTTAGTTCAAATCTCTGGTATCAAATGTTTTACTAATTCTGCAGGTCACTGAGTTCCTCGACGTGTTGCATCTCGGAGCAGCAAAATCAAAAACAACAGTTTTCACAGCACGCTCTCTGCTTTGACCCATTCAGTTGACTCGCATTACAGTAAAGGACCAGGAACAGCATGGGTGAAATGACTCTCACAGACAGTCAGCTGAAGCACACACTCAACTATCTGGTTATTAGATATAATTTTATCCTCAATAATTTATAAAATTCATTTTCTACAAACCCTAATGGTTTTGGTGAACAGCTGGATGTTTCTGTGATCAAGGTTATTCCAGTGTAAATTGGATCATTCATTTTTCTGGGGAGAATAAGTGATCCCCAGATGTACTGTCGTAGTTTGGGAATGGGCACTATTTCTTTGTACGGTGGTTAGAAATACACCAAGAGGAAACTGTGTTGTACCATAGCCTGACTGAAATTAAATGTACGTTTCAATATTGACCATCTCCATATTTTGTGTGATCATAAGTCGCCAAATTCATAGAGGACATTCAGTAAGTGCCTTAAATTCACTCACAGTCAAGTCTTCCTTGTCTGAGTAATTTGTCTAAAGGCTGATCACATACCTAATGCAGTGGACAGTAAAAACCCTTCACAGGTGAGTATAAATCTGACACAGTACTGTGATAAAGTCAGTTCATCCATGCTGCACATTTTACAGGTTTCTAAAATAAAATAAGAAAATATAAAATAAGAAAATGTCTCTAACGTTTACTGTTATTTTTGTGGAAAACACGTCTATAGACAGATTACTTGTCATTCGACTGGAGCCTTGTGCTGCAATGTTCAGCAGTGCTGATTATCGGCCCACATGGGACAAGGTGGTGGAAATTGACAGTGGAGCAGTTAAGACCAAATTCAGTCTCAAGCGATGTCTGTCTGAGGGTCTGTTAATTACAAAGAGGGCACGATAACATCTCTCTGTCTGGCACTGAGTCCATCTTTCCATCCCATCAAATGTCTTGTCCTTTTTTTTTCTCCTTTAGTGCTCGTCAGAGGAGCACACTAATGATCGAAGAACTGCTGTGACTTTCGTAGGTTTGACGATTGGTGACTTCACCCAAAATATGACAAAGGAATCAACAACACAGCCCCGATGTTTACACATCTGGTATAAATTATTCTATCTGCTGTGAAGCCAGGTTGAGTGAGACAAGTTATGTTAAAAATGGGGAAATTCAAACTTAGTTAAAGGCGCTCTGTGGGGTTGTCGATCACAGCTGGAGTTGCTGAACAGTGTTTTTGTTTGTATCTCATATTCAGTCAGCATGAGCACAAGGATGGAGTTGATGTGATGCACGTTTCTGCCATTTGCAGCGTGTGGGGAAACACAGCAACAGTTGGCAGCAGCAAGGAGTCAACAAAGGGTCGCAGTGATATGAAGAACTGCATTCAAAGTGTTTGTATAACAGCTACAAACACACTGATACAGCGTCAAAAAAAAAACTGTGTCATGTGAAAAGGTTCCACACTCCAACACAAAACAATGGAAAGACAAATTTCCAAAAAGTTGTTGTAGTCCTTTACAAATCCAGTATGAGTCAGAGGTACTCCACTTAGGTAACTACCAGACACTCTGGCTTTTAGCACAAGCCCGGTCTTTGAGCCCTATTAAGAAAAACTTGACTGTCAACATTTTAAATTTTTAACTTTTCCCCCGGATAATTTCCATCCTGGCGATGTTATCACAGCGCCACTGATCATTAGTATTTTTAGTGTCGAGGCGAGCCCCATCAGAGAGCGCCACAGAAAGATTTAACACACAGTGTGTGTGTGTGTTTGTGGATGTAAATAACACACCCATCCATAACGGGATCTTTAAAAAATGTACCACAGTTCTCCCCGGCAGCGTCACATCACTTGTCCTCATTTCTGGCAGCGAGGACAGCACCAAAGCTTCTAATCTCTCAATCCCTGTTCTGTTCAGCTTGACGGATGCATCCGCCATCACCACATGTCAAAATACAGCAGCCTGGAGACAAATCACAACAGCATATGGTAGTGTTTCTGCTGCTGCAAGGGGGATCTGTACGGTAGAGGGGGTCCACTTATAATGGAAGGTTATTGCTCTGCCACAGTTGCATTGTGGGATGTGGCAGTTGAAATGTGGGTCCCCAGTTCTTTTCCAACATCAAAAGTATCTCCAGCTCTGAAAAGGGCTTTTTAAGTTAAATAATCATCATGATAATGAAGTTTATTCTTAGCTGAAAGTCTTTCCCTGTCACACTAGCTTTATTTATGTATGCCTGCAGACCTTCGTGGTGACGTGCGATTATGAAGTCTCTCTGGTCTTCATTAGAGCTCTTATTCACAACTTTTTTTTTTCTTACAGAGGGAAAGAGAAAGAGAAAAGGGAATAAAGGACAAGGAAACGGACTCAGGAGAGAAAAAGACAGAGGTGGGGACATGGGAATCTGTTTGAGATGAGAGAGACATTAGAAATGAGAGTAGATTTGCACTTCAAATGCACTTTCGTCTTTCTCCCCAACTATTACATACAGCAAGAGAGTAAAGGTAGAACTGATAGTGTTCGACTGTGTTAAACTGTGGCCACATTTAATACGGGAAAACTGGAGCTTTGCATGGGCACATGTAATGACAAGAAATGTCTAAATATGCATGAAACCAGTGGTGTATAATTATAGCTGCAGCTCAAAGTGATAATCACAAAGAAATGGTCACAGTGTCAGCTGTTAAAGGAAAGAGGAAGAAGTTTCAAACACATTAGTGGCTGTAGCCACTGTATGTATGCCTTCACCATATTAACAAAATACAGCTATAAGCTATGTTTTCTATTTAGTCTTCATGAGTAACTCAGAGTTTTCATTCATGAGTCTGTACTGACACTGTACTGGAAACCATTTGGATGCTGATGCATGTCTGTCTGTGAAACAGCTTGTTCTGTGAGCGGCTGCTTGTCTGGGTCCTTTAAAGATGATCAGTAGCAGAAGGATCAGAGAAACAACACAGTATTGTTAACCTCCTGCATTTTTAATGCGCATCGCTTCAATATTTGATGGGGCCGAGAGGCTTCACAGATATTGTGGCGTCGGCTGACAGATGTTGGCTTTCCAAGTCTAGAGAAAATTTCAAGACTTGAAAGTTTATGTCTCAGTGTTTGAAAAGTGTCTGTGGGTTTAGTGTGTCATGATGTGTCTTCCCCTGAAAGAGGGAAGGAGAGAGAGAGAGAGAGAGAGAGAGAGAGAGAGAGAGAGAGAGAGAGAGAGAGAGAGAGAGAGAGAGAGAGAGAGAAGAGACAAATCAGGGTTTTAGTGCGGCTGGTATTGTTTTCACTTTGTGAGTCTGTATGTGTGTCATCACCTCAAAAACTGTGGTCAACATGTCACACCAGCCACGTCAACATACGGTCACAAAATTTTACAGGTGTGCAGCTGAGGTCAAAATGGAGGCTGAGTTCATAGTTGGGTTTGGTCCAACCCACGAGCTCATGTAGTAATGCGTCGCAGCTGGTGTGATCCCATCATAAGACGGTCACTAGTTTATTTATTTATTTTGAGCATGCACCATTTGACTTGTCAGGCAGGTAACATTCAAACAGCTTTAAAGCCCGATCATTAGAAGCAGCTGCCTGTTGGATTTGGAAACAGGGGCTGATGAGAGCAGCGGGACTAAATCAAAATAAATCCAGTTACAGGCCGTAAAACCAAAACGATGAGTTTTAAAATCCTAAAAAGCTGTGTTGGAGCAGAGAGGAGCTGCAGACTTGCTGAGATTTTTCTGTGTTTTAGTCACTAAGAACAGTGTAATTTGATCATTGTTAATATGAAGACATTCATAAGTGCAGCTTTAAAGCTGCTTTAATAGTTGGTTTAAATATCTACATGAATTTTCTTTCTCCTTAAATTGCTTTGAGTTCAAATAGAATGGTTTTTATTCAGTTTTATCCAATTAAACAGACCAAACAAACAATCTATAAAAATGTATAAAGCATCTAATAGATAATAATCACACAGCCGTTTGATTTCAAAGGAATAACTGGTGGTGTGTCACTTAATCGATCAGCGATCTGTTATGCCAATAGCCCTGTGTTTGCTGTACTCAGTTAATATTGACTAAATCATTATCCCAGCAGAAGCAGCGACGCCATTCCAGACTCTTATCGTGCTATCAGATGGCTTTTAAATGTTGTGCACACATCATTCAGCTCAACGTGGTGTTTGTCTGCACCATGAATGAGACTTCAGATTTACCCACGTGTCCCTCGCAGATCATTAACGCTGCTGCTCCATGCCAACACTGCAGGACACAGGGACATTCTCGTTTTCCCCGAGGGACCCTTTATAAAGCCTTTGTACACTGTAACTAATGATTTTATTAACATTTACAACAACAACAACTGGATTGTGGATGAGTTCTGACTTTCTAATGAGCTGTCATGTCTGCTGCTCTAAATGGCAAATGAGTCATGAATAAAGGGTTATTACAACAATTCATCAAGTCTGTAATTGTGAATGCTAATGAGTTGTTAATTCACATATTCAGAAAGGCTTGTTGTCCTGATGAACTAAAGAGCTAAACAGACAAAGCAAAAGTCATTTCATCGGAGCATGAACACAAACCACATTTAAACCTCAACCAACACAAAAAATATTACTACTGAGAAACAAAGCATTGCTAAATTACTGATTTCCAACTGATGATGTAAATATATGTATTTATATTTTACTTATGCTACTATGCTTGATACATACCCTCGTCTATATCCTGTAACTATGCAAATTTCCCCCCATGGGATCAATAAAGTCCATCTCATCTTATCTTAAATACTTTCATTCAAACAGAAAACTGTATGAATGAGTGAGTAATAAAGAAAAAAAAACATGAGGAGGACAGAGACAGAACAAAAGCGGGGTGCTGAAGAAAAAGAGGATTGTGGGTGATATAAAGTACATTACAGGTGTTTGATCCTTGATCGTGTGTGTGTGTGTGTGTGCTGACCTTTTCATACTTTGCCAACACGGGAAATCTGTTTTTGATATGTAAAACGAAGTTCAGCTCCCTCTGGCTGTTTCCATCTGTGACACAGTTGCGAGAAACAAGGATAAGACACACAAACAGACATGGAGGAATGAATAAATAATAACATTATTGCATTGACAGCATCACACCTGTTTATGCTTGACTGACTTCTTGGAGGTTGATGTAACAAACAGGAGGAGTTAGGAAATGACAAATTGGCTGTTTAAACTATTCAAAACAGAAACGTGGTGAAATTTAACCACTCTCTGGAGAGACTGAGAGCTTGAGTCTTGAAAGAAGACAAATAGCAAAAAAACAACAAATCAATAGATGAATATTTATACTAAAATGAAAGGAAACAAGCTGTTGGAGTAATTAAATAGGAAGGTGTCTTTTCGCCATGTTGTTTTTTCATCTTGCTGAGACTTGAAATGTGTGGAGCTCTACAACAGGGAAATGAAGCAGTTTGCTAACTTTATAAATAAAACTACACCAACCAGAGCAGGAAATTATCTGTATGCACTGTACTGCCCATGCTGTTTACGTAATACATGCATTAAGAAATTATGTTGCAGCCATGTGCTGTATGCTTTGGGTCACTGTCCTGTTTGAAGCCCCACAGCCTGATGCTGCTCCACATGCTTCACTGTTGGGATGGTACTGGGCAGGTGATGAACGGTGCCTGGTTTCCTCCAGACCTCATGCTCAGAACTGAGGCCAAACAGTTCAATGTCGGTTTCATCAGACCAGAGGATCTTATTTCTCACTGGCTGAGAGTCCTTTAGAGGTTTTTCTTTTTAAAACTCCAAGCAGCTTTCACGTGTCTTTCGCCGAGGAGAAGTTTCAACTGTCCACTCTGCCATAAAGCTCAGATCAGTGTGGTGCTGCAGCGATGGTTGTCCTGAAGTTTCTCTGATCTCCACACAGGATCTCTGGAGCTCAGCCAGAGTGACCATCAGGTTCTTGGTCACCTCTCTTACCAAGGCCCTTCTTCCTGTATTGCTCAGTTTGACAGGGAGACCAGCTCTGGGGAGAGTCCTGCCTCTGTTCTCTTGGAAACCTTCAATGTAGGAGATTTTTTTTGTGGACTTCCTCAGATCTGTCCCTTGACACAATCCTGTCTCTGAGCTCTGCAGGCAGTTCCTTTGACCTCATGGCTTTGTTTTTAATCTGATATCCATTGTTAGCTGTGAGACCTTATATACATATGGGTGTGTGCCTTTCAAAATCACATCCAATCAGCTGAATTTACCACAGGTGGACTCCAGTCAAGGTGTAGAACCATAAAAAAGATGGAAAAGAGAAATGGGAGGCACCTGAGATAAATTCAGTGTCATTGCAAAGGCTCTGAAGACTTATGTCAATGTGATATTCCAGTACACACACATACATACATACATACACACACATAACTTGAAACAAACTATGAAACAAACTTTGACGCACCTCACCACTGGGTCTTCTGCTGTCGTCAGAGATGAAGAAATCCTTTCGTTCAAACAGAAAACTGTATGAATGAGTGGGTGATAAAGAAAAAAGAACATTAGGAGGACAGAGACAGAAAAAATGGGGTACTGAAGGAAAAGATAATTGTGGGTGATGTAAAGTACGCAGTACTTTACGTAGTTTGCAGATGTTTGATCCCTGATTGTGAGTGTGTGTGTGCTGACCCTTTCATACTTTGCCAACATGGGAAATCTGTTTGTGACTTCTTGGAGGTTGATGTAACAAACAGGAGGAGTTAGGAAATGACAAACTGGCTGGTTAAACTATACAAAAGAGAAATGTGGTGAAATTCAACCACTCTGAGAGCTTGTCTTGAAAAAAGACAAATAGCAAAAAAAACCAACAAATCAATAGATGAATGTGTTTACGACAACAGGACACAGGGTTTTTTACTGCATGCTGCTTTAGCATCAATGTACATATATATATGGTACAAATACATATATATCCATGATATACTGAAATCTCTTTTATCTCTAGTTTTGTGTCAGTTTGGAATGAAATTTCCCAGAGCTGCAAAACGTCTTTGCTTTGCTTTTATTAGAATTCACCTGTGGTTATTTCTCTCATACGTACGCATGAAAGAACCCAAGTTTCTGAGCAGGAGCAGGCTATATCTGTACAGGAGATGCAGTGATCCACAGTCGGTCTCATTTTGTTGGGACGACGCATGGGATGGGTGGACGGGTCATCTGCACCCACGAACACTGTGCCCAGAACAGAGCAGAGGTCAATGAGCTCTCACATGGCTCCATCTTGCATCTGTCGCTTTGTATGTTATCAGTCCACTGCCTGCTCTAATGGCTTGGTGTGTGTGTGTGTGTGTGTGTGCGCGCACACACAAGTATGTGTGCGTCTAATAAACTTCTGTGATGCATGATGACTAGGTAGAATGGTGGTCAGCCTAGACGAACTTGAGGTTACAAGGCTGCAACGAGTCTATAATCCTATCATTGGTTTATGTTCCCCCCCACATTATTCACATTGAATCACATTCTGCCTGACGACGCTGCTATAGTGGGGTTGCCATGACTCCCTGGAAGGAAGGGAGGAAGATGAAGATGTCATGATCCAATTCGTCAGTGGGAGAAATTAATCGAGAGACATTAGGTAATGCCACGGCTATAAGTAACCACATGTCCCACAGCTGCTTCGTCAACACAGAGTCATCCAAATTCACCTGCCCCATCCTCTTCAAAAAAACTAGCACGCTTGGCTCCTGTCGTCTGGAAGAAAATGAGACGAGGTATGACTCAGCATGTCACCTTGATCTGTCTCTGCAGAAAAGTGGGTATCATCTTTTGAGTTTAGTCAATTGCCTTCATGGCACGTTGAGAGTCACCGTTGCTGGTGTAGAAGAGTGTGTGCATGTAGGTGTATGCTGGATGTTTGACAAAGTGGAGGTGTGTAAGTGTGTATGTGAATGTCTCTGTGTGTGGGTGAGACTACTGGATTGGCTTAAAAAGTGGGTGTTCTATTCTCTCTCTGATAGGACTTCTGAAAGGAAGTGCCACTGTAAAATAGGGATCGCTGAGACATTCCCGTGCTGATCAGAGTACAGTTGTAGGTTTAAAAAAAAAAAAAGAAAAAGTATAACTACACTACAGAGTACATCTGAAAAAGATGACATGCATAGAGAAGGGCACATGTACAGTAGAATGGGTCATTTCTTGGCTTGCAGCGAATCAGCAGCAACAGAGAATAAACAACAGTTGCTGCAAGACATAAGGATGATTTTAGCACCTTATCTTTAGCTCCCCGCAGAGCTAAATCTGTCCGTACATGTCTGTGCACAGCTCTGTTTGTGATGTAACGACAGGCATGGAAGAGGCAACAGAAAAATTGACACCACACACATTACGTGACCCTACACACAGTAAGACACGGAGGGGAATTCAACAACAGTGTGACACTGAGAGAGTTCAAGCTGATATAAGACGTGAAATGACAAAAATTCTGCCAGCACATGAATCGGTTTTCTTAAATCCACAACATCCAGTCAGAAAAAGTTGTTTTTTCATGTCTTCACTTTGTGCATCTTGTTATTTTACTGAGTGAAAAGCCTCATTATCTCATGTACAAGGCTGTTTTCTGTGTTGTCTCCATGATGAGACAGAGCGTAAACGTCAATATGGTTGAAAATTCTTTGAAGTGAGTGAAATACAAGACAAAATCAATGTCCGTCTCTCTTTCTGTTTCCCTCCCTCTGCTGCTGCAGCTGCCACACATCTGCCTCCTCCTCTTTTCCCTTTCTCTGATCCCTCCTCAACTCTGAGGAATAACTCTCCTCTGGACCAGGGTTGAAATGGATGTGAAGGCACCTCAGGGGAATCACATTCGTGTTAGAGTGTCAACTACGTCACGCCCTCCGTCACCTCGACGTCAGGACTACGTCAGCTGCCCACTCTGCTCTGTACGAGAGGGGTCAAATCCATCTACGCCTCTGTATCTCAGGTTAATGTTGAGGCAGCCAGCGAGGTCCTCTGTTCTTTATGATGTGCTCTAAAGGAAATGTCTGTTCAGGAAAAGTAACGTGCTCATCTTCTTCATCTTGAAAATATACCTGGACTGGTATTTAATGGTATTTACTCCAAGCTGTCTACAGAAAACCGATGATGGCTTGATGACTCAAAACCACTTTATATTTGGGGAAAAAAAGATGCTGAGATGCTTCATATGAAGCCCTTAAGTGTTTCATGTTAAATAAGTAATTTTGAAATAAGTGATTACTTGAATAAATTATGAAACATATATAAATATATAATAATTTGAGAAATTCTTAAATCTTATTTTCAGGTGTACCTGAGTTCTTTTTATTTAATTACAGATTTTTTTCAAATATCTGTTTTTATTTCATAAACGCACTTTGTTTCATAATTTCTTATGACAGTGGTGTTGTCGGCACACTCACCCCCTGCCTTTCTAACGCAAACTCATCAACTGCTACCAAATTTACTGAGTTAGCTTGCATTACCTAGAGCAACAATATTAAACAAATTCTGATTTAAATACCCAATAAACACACTGGAACTAACTTTTCCTCTTATTTAGCAGCTAAAAATCAATGTTTTTACAACAAATTATCAAATGATGTGAAAACAATGTCAATGGCGTTGAAAGGGGTCACTCATGGTGACAGAAAATAAGCACCTGAACCTTCAGCTTCCCTCGGCTTTATGGAGCTTAATAGCGAGTTCTAGCTCATTGTTTTTCTGTCCGTCCTACGACTTTACTGTTCTAGTTCACTCTCACAACTCTCACTGCCTCGTTTTCAGTCGTAAGCAGCTGTTTTCTTACTTTAAAGCTCTAAAACTCACTGTATGCTACCTGCTCAGCACCAAACTGCAGACAGATACAGTTAATTAGCAATTATCTAGTTAACACAGTGGAGCATTTAGCAGCTGAAGAGCCAGATATTTCCCTCGGGAGATGGTAGAGACCAAAAACAGAGCTAAATGAGAGTGAAAATTGGATTTACATTTGCAACACAACTCCAAACGAATGCTAATGTTGCTCTGCAACTGCGGGACATGTGGGTCTTTTTAAATGTTTCTCCCCTCAGTGCAAACAAATGAGTAAAACTATGAAAATGTTATCCAGCTCTTTGGTGACTAAAGGTGACTGATGCTTTCAGCCGATTCTGGCAGAGCAGCCGAGTTTGTGCCGCCACCAAAGCGAAACAATCTGGATCTCTGTGCTCTGTGGCTCCTTCTCAGTCTGTTACAGCTAATTGGCTCCTCTGAGAGTCATGTATCCATACACATACAGTAGATGCAGACATTCACACAAACACACACCAACCGAGGACCTCCCAGCCATCTGCTGGGGGCTCGCACGTACAGGTGCTCCTTTGCTCCTGCTTCCCCCACTCTGTGCTCAGGAGATATCTGAGGACCCACCAGCCGGCTGTTGTGTTTGATCAGAGACGCTGTGTCGTGTCTTGTCATTGTAATTTTGCAAACCAGCGGTTCACCACTCATCTCCTTGTCCGAACAGACACTTCTTTCACTGCCTTCCACCTCCTCTCCGCTACTACCTTTCTCTACCTGAGCGCTGGAAAGAGATTTCAGTCCAACAGATGCTCCACAGTAGGGCTATATTTCACACAGGCTGCATTCTAATCCAGTCCTCCTCTTGATCTGATTATTATACTGTACCACAAATCTACTTTAGCATAATTAGCCCACGGTGTTTCTGTCAGGGTGAATGTGAAATGCAGCACTGCTGACATCAAGTTGTGGAGGCAGGAAACTACAGCTGCGTCTGATACACTTCATTGTCTCCCGTAGCTGTGGGGACCTTGTCTCAGGGCTTCGTGTCCAGTCATGATAATCCAACTCCAACTCACTTTGCCTGTGAAGAGTAAAAGAAGCTAAATACAGACAGGTTATTGCAGGAAAGGCAAACATACACACACCTTTTGAGCACAGCAGGAAAAGCACAGGTTTAGTTTATAATTAGTGATGAAAATGTGTATTGAAACACCATAGCTGTGTTGTCAAGATGCATGTACACTTCTTTGTGGTTTATATAATGATTCATAAAAAGATCTAATAAATCCATATGTGAATGTAGAATGTAAAAAACAAACACTGGACCAGAAACAGCTGGTTTCTGTATCATTGTGCTGTTTTTTTTTTTTTTTTTTTCTTGGCATGCATCACTGCTCAGATACTACACACGATGTAAGGTAGCACTGAGTTATTCCAGCAGCCACAACAGAGTTAAAGCCTTTTTCTTTCTATAGTCTGTCCAACACCGAACTAATTTATTGAGCAACAGCAGCCCCCATTGACCAGGATGCACTGAAGCTAGAATTGCAAATACGTGTGCCTCCATATACAATACACCTTTGTCTTTCAAGTGCAATCAGACACAGCTAGCAATAATAATAAAACCATCACAAACTGAATTCTGCCAAGGAGCATGTATTTCATAAGCCCTACTCAGCTGACACGAGGTTGAACAAGAAGCTGAACACCCTCCAGCTCCTAACTGACCTCTGACCTCTCTAATGGCATTCTGTTCCTGTCATCTCCACTAGAGGGGAGTGAGAGTCCATGATGCACTTAGCCATGTCCTGCATAAATCCAGGTTGAAACAGGAAGGAACCATGTTAGCTTAATTAAAACAAATACTCAACTTTAATCAAATAATCTAAAATCAAATGTAACTTCTCAGTCATTAACATAATCTGTCTCATATTTTCCCCATTTCCCAAAAAGTCAGTAGGTTTTGAAAGCTGCTGTGGACTGAAACTGGCCTGAGTTAAGTTCAGTTAAAGGTTATTGTTCTGCAGGGAAATGAACCTTCACACATTGGAAAATGGTACTTTCTCTCACCAGTCATCACCTCCAGAAATTACACTTGCAAAGCACAAAGTACAAGTGACTTTACCTTACAACACAAGGAATGCTCACATCCTTCCCCCAGCGACACCATTCACTGCCCAAACTAGTTTCAGACTCACCAAGAAGTGAGTCGGGGTCTTCAGCAGTTTTAGCCGTTTACTGTGTCAACTATGTGAACCCGCACCTTACACACACACACACCCACACACAAACACACAAACACACAAACACGCAAACACACACAAACACACAAAACAGTGAGGCTGATTACCTTATGTCCGCTCTACACTTGGAAACAACGAACCTGTCACAGAGAGAGATCTGTTGTGAGATAAGTTGTGGAACAACATACTGTAAGTGTGATTTTAAGGCTCATTATTACTTGTAGTATTCAAAACCCTCAGCACTAAACACACTTTGACAAATTAATTTTATCTGACATGCGTGCAGTTTAAGAGCTAAGAAAGACACAAAATTTGAAGTCAAAGAAATACAACTTTATTTAAGTGTAAACAAAAAAAAACAAACAAAAAACTGCATAGGAAATGTTTAAAGTCCACAGAGTACAGAGCGAGCAGCAAGTGGCCAATATATTATAGTCTCCTCTGCCTTATTTAGACTGAAGACCTGACATCTGCACTTCCACTGAGCACAATGTGTGAGTGTGTGTTCAAGAGGGAGGGAAGGTGTGCTAGCAGACACACATGCACACACACACATACACACACAGGGCTCTGACTGATAAACACACACACACAGTGGCATAGATGAGGAAGCGCTAGCAGCACCCATCTAAACTCAGCTGGCCATGCTGGCTCGCCCTGCCTCTTGGACTGTGAGGAGGATACATTCAGTGGATCTCTGCTCAGACAACACAGATGCAGCGCAAACACTACGCCCGCTCCACACACATCCGGCTGCTGGGAGAACAGGACACAACGGAAACAAGAGTGTGGACAAGAAGAACTGGCTGCTATCTCCTCAGGCCATGTTCCACCGTAAACACATGACTCCACCTTACACTCTGAGTATTGCTGGTGTGGAACATTTCAGCAAACGAATCTTAGAGAAGAACCCAGAAGAACGTTCTGTGGTCTCTGTTCTGTCTTGTCAGGCTTCCAGCAGCTGGTTGGGGTTGAGCGAGCATCAGCAAGATCCCATTTAACCCTTTTCTTCACAAAATACATTCTAAAAGGGCCAATGAGCATCAAGCAGTGTTAAGTATTTGTACTTTTGTTAAAGAGAGAAAAAAAAATTGGCAAAAAAAAAAAAAACAAAAACAATCGGGGGAACTAATCAAAAACATTTTTTTTTTCAGATTGAGAAATAATTTGTTTTTATAATATGTAAATGGACACAAAAGAATCAGACTAGTACTGAGAGGTCATAACAAGGGAAAAAAAGTCATTACATCATCACTACGGGACACGTTTCAATAAGACACCTGCAGAGCAGGGCTGCTGAGAACTACCTGAGATTTATTTTTTCCTTTCTAAATTTTCAAACCTTTTTTCCTTTCTTTCCGTCTGTCTTTCTTTCTTTCGAGTATACAATCATTAAAAGGAGGTCTACGACCTTGCGCACGTCACCTGGTGCAGCTTTGCTTTTTCTCTCTCTTAAAGCCGTGAGAGGCCAGAAATAAAATGGTGGACAAAAACCACAGGGGCCCAATAAAAAAAAATAAAAAAAACCCCACCGAGCAGGAGTGCAGTCAACCGATCACGTGCTCAGCAGCCATCACCATACTTCCTAGATTCTTATAAAGACGATGAGGGGAGCTGATTGCTAGTTTGTGCTGGAGAAACCTAGCTGCGAGTTCAAAAACACAAAACGGCCACCTTATGGATTCATCACAGTTGGAAAACATAAATCTAAGCTCAGCAGGAAGCTTATATAGCTTCCTTAAGTTACAGGGCTCGAGCGTGAAAGGACAATATGTTAATATATCTAACCATATTATGCATATGAGAGGGAGTTAAAGAAAGTTAAGCACTAATGGTCAAGGGGCAGACCAGCCTTCTGCAAGTATCAGAAAACTCTGCCTCTGTTGTTTCTCAGGAATCGAGGCATGGCTGGCTGAACAGGTTGTGCTCTGCAGAGCCTCTAGAGAACAGGAAATACAATCGCCGAGGTCAAAGGTTAATTCCATCCAATGCAATATTAACACACACATACACATCTTTGGGTATATATTTTGGTAAAATCATCCCGATAATCAGCTACCCACCCCATCTGAGTTTTTCAACATCTATCTGAGAGACGTCAGTATAATACAAGGACTTTTTAAAGCATGCAACAAAATGAAAAGCAAAATAAAGGTTTAAAATACATTTTCCTCTTTAAGAGTGAAGACCTAAGGATCTTAAAGATAGAATTCTGTGATCTTAATAAAAAAAAAAACGGATGCAACATGAATGAACATTTCACAGAGTAATACTGAAAAGCAAAAAAAAAAAAAAAAAAAAAAAAAAACAATCTTATGGGTGAAACTAGGTGTTGGGTTCAAAGCAGCAGGGTCTGTGGACTGAAACTGGCTCACCATAAATGTGCTAATAGCTCCACTTAAATAATAAACCAGCCTGTTATCACCATTAGTCATAACCCTCTGGTGTGTTTGAACCACAGTGAGAATGATTGAGCTCAGACTCGTCTCCAAGTCCTCTGCAAGCAACATCAAGCATCCTAAAATCCACACTGAAACATTGGTAAATTGTGCTGAAAACAGAGGTCGTTCTTGTGTGTTCAAAGTTCCTAACTCTTTAAAAGAGGCCTTTTGCTCTTCCCCTCACCCTCTTGTGCACAGCAACAAAGTACAAGTGGAATCTGCATGTTCATCATCATCATCATCATCATCATGAGGTAAAGATAAATGGGGCACAGCCCTCTTAAGCGCATCCAGTCAGAGAGCGAGGATTTATCCTCAGGTGCTCTGATTTAACATTTGTATCTATGATATAATGGTCCAGTGACATTTGTCGTCTACAACAGAGTGGTCCAAATGCCAACCCCGTTTGGCACAGAACTCTCACAGATCATTTTTGGCACAATGCTTTCATCTGAAATATTTGGTTTCTTGGTGATAAAAGGCAAAAATTTACCAGGCAATTTACAGTAGATTCAACAAACCAAAAGCTGTTCAGGGCTGAAAGATGGAGCGATGGACGATAATTAAAAAAAAATTTATTTCAACACGAAACAGTACCATGATCTTTGGTCCTAGAGCTATGGGACATGTACTGCACTGTAACACAAGAAAATTAAAACGAGGTATATTTGCAATGCATAAATATCTGACGAGGTATGCTTAAATAAAAGAGTAAAAATGAGGTATTCAGAATGAGAGTAACACGTTGAGGTATTTGAATGTTTAAATGCACAGTAGCTATGAGTGACACACTCGAGGTATTCGGGGGTTGAAGTATACGAGAAAAGGAGGTATAAGCAAGTGTTGAGGTACAGGACATCTGAGATATGAGGATGTAAATCCTGATCATGTGCAGACGGGCCCTCTCCTCAGAGGTCAGAGCCGGTCGGTGACTTTTCATGGGTCCCAAGATTCTTTGCTAGGCTAAGGAGGTGGCTAACAGAACCTTAATTGTCTTAGTGCTTCCAGCGGGACACAGATTGAACAAAGGGCAAGGGGATTCAAAACCCCCCCAATGCTTTCACCACAAAGAGTTAGTACAGTATCTGTTAGTTTCAATGGAGATTATATTGGGATGCAAAGGCTAATCTGAGATGCTACTTTAAGCCTACAGGCCATCTACTATTAATAAAAGTGGGGCATCATTCGATAGGCTGATGCGATAAATGTCAGGGGGAGTAAGGGGCTCTCTTTGGTTGCGGGCATCTTCAGTTCTCTACTCGAACATTTCTGCAGACAGACGAACAGAGTCTTCTGTCAAAACCTGCCTCAAACAGTGAGGGCCTCGGTCTTAGCAGGATGTGAAAGTACTCATGCACAATAAACTGTGACCCAAGCACGCTTCTATTCTTCTAACCCTAACGTGGACAGTGCTATGAACCCAACTCTGTGAGTTCTCTGTGAGAACTTTAGACTTCCCAGCAACAATGATTATTTAAGAAAATGTTGTTAAAAGAGGGGGGGGGTTACGTTCTTTAATTGCCAAATCTACAGTTGGCCATTGTGCAGAAATTCTAACTTTGGTAAACTCAAGTAGGTGGCCTATAGACCTCCATCTTTAGAGGAATCGGTCTACTAGCGCTCAATCTGGAGCATCAATAAATAGGGCAGGGCTTTTGTGATGGTGCCCTCTCATTGGACTGGACTACATCCTAGGCCCCAGGAGCCACAGGGAGTGGCTTTCAACCACAATCTAAATCCAGAGGATTGTAGTGTTAGGTCTGTATTTTGATGTCATTAATGTCCTCTGGACGGCCAAATTAGGTGTTGACATCTGAGGCTTTTGTCATACAGAAGGCCTCATCATAAAGGTGTCCTTCAATTATATGATTAATTCTCTACATTAAGATCACTAATAGATCCAGATCTTGGAAGATTCTTGTCCAAAATCCTTTGGTGGGTCCTCCCTTTTGGAGGAGACGCTGCTCTCCTTGCATACTAATCTTTGCATCTTAGGTGTTCATGCAACTGACGGGATGGTAACAACACAGGTTGTCTTATTTTATCACAAACGTTAGTTCACCCAGTCTTTATGAGACGAGGTTGGGGCAGGGGAGTATGGATAATCAAACACAGGATAATTTCATTACAGGGCTTATTTTAGGGATCATTTCAGGAATCATTTTTGGAGAAGATTCCCTAAACTTAATATTTTTTGCTTATCAAAAAAAAAAACATCAAATCAGCATTAGCCATTAAAGCTCGAGGGAGAGCCTGAAAAGTACTGATCATTTTAATCAGTCCTACTGCGACCTGAGCTAATTTTGATTCTGTCAAGTTTGGCATCGCTTCGCACACTCTTCTTAGGCTACCATGACACTACAAACTCCACAGAGCCACAAAGAGACAAGGTTCGATGCGTAAGCGAAAAACTAACTAGCCTAAAACATGAAAAGGACACTACTGTACCCTAGTTTCCTCCCCGAGCGAAGCCTTCTAATGAGAACAGATCATGCAGCCTCTACAGTGGTCTGAGTATTGTCTCAGCAACAACATTCAGGAGGTTCACTTTAACTCAAAATTTCAAAATGCACAGCAAGAATTCCATTAATCCTGTGCAAATATCAACTGAAGAGTCTATTCTTTTTTGTCTCTCTTAAATAACAAAGTATAGAGGTAGACTTTTCTTCTTTGTAAAACTTCACGGACTAAAACCTCTGCTCAGTGACTATGAGTACATTCATAAAGAGCTAAATGAGGTAGGTGTGGAGCAGAGGGTATAAGATTTCAAGAAAAGTGAGAAATTCCCTGAGATGGATACTCAAGGAGAGCTTACAGAGAGAATTCAAAGCAGCTGAGACTGAGGAAGGGAAATATGGCTCTTTTTCTACTGATTATCAATTTGTAGAGGTCCCCTTTGTCATACATACCGCAGATATCCGATTTGGAGAAGATCAATGTAAATGTAAAAAAAAAAAATTATCTATAGTTTTAATTTCCCTTCATTTCAACCTGCTCTCAATCCTCCCTGAGCTCTCCTCCTGTTGTGTCGGTTGATTCATTCTTTCTCCTCCATTTCCTTCATCGAAAAAAATGCAAAAAGGACAAACGGAGGGAGAGAATGCAAATTTTTTTTTTTTTTTTTTTTTTTTTTTTTTTAGAATTTGAGGATACGATTATTTCCAAAGTCAACGACCACAATGACTCCATCAGGCGTCACAGCCACACCAGAGGGGCGATCCATCTGTCCGAAGCCACTCCCCTGTGTGCCAAATTTGCATAAGAAGTTTCCATTGGGCTCGAACACTTGGACTCGGTGGTTGCGGGAGTCGGCCACGATGATGCGGTTCTCCTGGTCCACAGCGACGCCCTGGGGCCTCAGAAACTGCCCGTTCCCGGTGCCCTCAGAGCCCAGAAAGCGAGCTGACTGGCAGTCTGGCCGGATGACCAGAAGCCGGTGGTTGTTGAAGTCGGTAACCACCAGGTGGTCTTCGTGGTTAAAGGCCACTCCTCTGGGAGAGTCAAAGTGTTTCCACAGGGCCCCTTCAAAGCCGTACTTGTTGAGGAAAGAGCCGTCAGGGGCAAAGAGCTGCACACGGTGGTTCCTGGTGTCTGAGACCAGGATTTTACCCTCAGAGTTGACAGCCACATCCCAGGGATAGTTAAACTGCCCATTCTTGGTACCCTTTTCCCCAAACTTCAGCAGGAACTGGCCCTCAAAAGTAAACACCTGTCAGACAAAGCAAATGTCTTCAAGCCCAAAGTGTTTATATGTAGAGTAGAGGGAGAGTAAGCATGAGGAACTTTGTGTTTACATATGTATATAAGAGTTTACAAATTTTCAGAAAGTGCTTTTGCAATTTACACAGTTTTACATTTTTTTAATGAAACTTTCTTGTGGACGTTGCACAGTTTGACCCACATGTGAATACAATGGAATTCAATGGTATTGTACAAAATTAGAAAGTAGGAATGTGTTGATCGTGACTACATGGGTTTTCGTACCTGCACACGGTGATTGTCCTTATCAGCCACAATGATTCGTCTCTGACTGTCACAAGCAACACCAGCTGGACGATCAAACTGACCAGGCCGAGAACCCAGAGAGCCAAACTTATGGTGGAAGGCACCGCAAGGCTTGAATATCTGGAGACGGAAGTAACAAAAATGTATTGGTTTTCTTTTAATGTTACTCACTATGTATCAGCTCGAATATAAAGCTCTCACTCCAAAATGCAAGGTTCGAACTTAGTTGTTGTGTGTGTGTCTTTGTGGTCATGTGGAACGAGGAAATAAGATTTGTGTGCATTCCAGCACAAAGTTTGCTAAACAGACTCGCTAACATAAACATCTCCGCACAAAAATGAACCCAGTGAAGTTAGCATTAACTGATGATTAATGAGTGAATTCACTTAAACACAACTTAACCACTTGACATGCAATTTAAGTGCAAATTTCTGAGACATTTATTTGTCTGGCTGAGTAGAGACATACATAAAATTGGAGTTGGAATAGAAAGAAAATGTTTTGTCATTCCCTTAAGTGCTATAAAAAATTAGATGTGATACTGGCCAGGTAAAGAGAAGCAAGGTTTATAGGAACCAATTTTCTAAACGTGATTACAGAGAGACCAAAGACTGAGCTGTACCTGTATGCGGTTGTTGCTTCGATCAGCCACCACCACGTATCCTTCCTTGTCCACGCTGATGCCCCAGGGACGACAGAGCTGACCATCTCCCTCCCCCTCGCATCCAAAGGATGAGACTTGGGAACCCAAAGACCCATAGCTCCGCCCTGACTTCACGATCACCTTGAAGGGGCTGCCCTGGATGTGCTGGTTACACACCAGCACAGAGACAAGGTGCTCGCCCTCACATTTGGGCACATAGCTGACAGTGTATGAGCCATTCTGGTGGTCTGTTACCTCTGCCGCAGACAGGTTACCATCGCCAACTGACATGACTATTGCAGACACTGTGTCCCCGCCGGAAAGACGCGGCTCGCCATCATGGTCATATCCAATCACAGTAAAGGACGCAGGCTTGCCGCGGAGCGCGCTTTTCAGACCCTCACCATGGGCTTTGGTGACGGGGGCAAAGGCTCCACTGCTGATCAGGCCCATGGACTGGATGGCTATGTACAGAGCCTGTGGGAACCACGATGGAATAACGTCAAATGCTTTGTTTTTCTTTAAAAGTCAACTGGTAAACAGATTTAAATAATCACCTATTGGAACCAGGAATTGTAGTGAAGTCTTGGCCACTTGTTAGTGATCCATGACGTCCACAGTTTCACTGCTTACCTGGTCTGGAGGAGTGAACATGAAGCGGTCGTCCTCCTGCGGCTGAAGCAGGCCCCTGAGAGCCTTGAGTTCATGGATCTGGGTGAGCATTCGCTCCCTGGCCAGCAGCACGTCAAGGTGGCGGCCCTCGTCCAGCACCTGGCTGACGGCAGCGATGGTGCTGTCCAGCTTGGTCAGACTCTGGTGCAGCTTCTCCACTTGCAGGTACAGAGACTTAGCCTTCACCTGACGGATCTTCTCCACCTGGACGGAGACAGAATTTGAACATTCAAGTAGGAGAACAACCAGAACCTGTTTCCTATCAGCAAAGTGGATTTTACTTTACAGACAGCAGATTAAGCACATGATAAATGTGTTTTATTGACCTGTGATTATGTAAATGTAAATGATGGCAGCCAAAACACAGACTCAGTTTTTGTATTTTATAAAGTATTCTTGGTTTCTGGTGACAACACATGAACATACATGGTTGCCCAGATTTTGACTACTACCAACCATTGTGTGATGTATGGTTACTGCCATTTGAAACCACGTCTTCCTCTTTATTGAAATAAAAGTGTGAAATGTGGAGTCTGTCACAAGTCTGCCCACTGGATGGCAGCAATGTGCTAACCATACCATACCATAAGTCTGCCACATACTCAGGAAGAAGAAGACAAAGGCTTGACAAGCAGCTAGAAGCCTGCATTCTGCAGCCTGCAGCCTGTATTCTGATTGGATAACAGTTGCAGGAGTTTGGCAAAGTTTAAATTTATTCAGCCATTAATTTCATGTCACCAGCATGAAAACTCTTCTGTTACTTCAAACCACGTTTATTTCTGTGACTTTCTTTGAGTAGAAATCCAGCCCCACAAAGGAAATTACTACCATATCTTACATTTGCATGTTACACTACACCTACAGGGGTAGTAGCTGCTAGTCAGCTCTGCATGACACATCACGTTGTAAGCTAGTTTCTTTAACCTTTTAAAAAGCTCTAAAATAGTGTAACAGCAGACAAAAGGGAAACAATGAGCTATTCAGAGAAGTATCTGTGACAGGGTCTGACAAAATGAAAAACAGCAGCAACCAAAAAAAGAAAATGAGTAATAAAAAGTTCCTGGGTTGAATTATTACACATGAAAAAAAAAAGGCCAACCATCACTTAACCATGACACATTTCTGTTATTGTGAGAAGGCGGATAAAGTTACAGTAGAGTCAGTGAGAATAAAGCATTAAAGCGAGTGACAGAACCCGAGAAGCAGGGATTGGGCTCTTACTTAACGTCACCCAACAAAAAGAGTACAACACAATAGCCTGACTGCCTCTATGCTTAGAAGCACTTTTGATAATAGGCAGAGACTCTGAAAGAAACAAAGAGTCCAAAAGAGACTGGTCTTTTGTTAATCCTCCACATACGTGGAACTGCAATTTGCATCTGTGAGACTAGGGTTACACTTTATAGTCACTGAGGACAAAGACTCAAGTTAGGCTTTCTGATGGGCAGACAACTAGTTTTAGTTCCTCTGCTGAAACACTCACTGGCACAGCTGGTACGTATTTCAGAAAGAGTCTGAGACAGAGACAGAGAGGGAAGGAGACGTTGATGTTCTGCTAAGTAACAATTACTTATAAGTTAAAACATCACATGCCAGCACAGTCCTTGTCCTACTTGTTCATACAATAACACATACACGACACACCCAGATTCACACTCCCAGTTTGAGTCTCATGTTTTACCCGTGAGTCACATTTGGAGGCATGAATCTATAGTTTGTTGACAGAATGGTGAGTCACTGCAGAGCCCCTTCCTGGATTGAGTTTCTGTTTCCTGTCAGCACAGGAAACAGGTGATCGCACTGGGTTGCGGTACAGGAAACACTAGCAAGACTAATTTAAAGGTATCTTGTGTGATTCAGAAGCTGTACAGCTCAACCAACAGGTTTTCTGCACCTGAGCTGAGGAAAGTAAGAAGCAGAGCACTGACAGATCAAGCCACTGACCGAACCCGTTTACACTGGAGAAGTGGCCTCACAGATCACACTGGTTTCTACACACTGTTTATTTGATGAATGCTGAAAGTTGAGGGCTATAGGGTGTGATTAAAAATTATTTCATCACCTATTAAACTGATTCTTTTATTTATTATTTGTCCGAGGCAGTCAACAGTCAAAAACCCATTAATATGCAATTTACAAAAATGTAAAATAGAGAAAAAGCTGCAAATACATGTATTTCAAAGGATGGAGCTGCAAGTGTTTAACATTACTGCTTGATAAATACCTTAAAAAGACTAATGAATTGTTGACAATTTATTTTGTAATTGTTTCTACAGAAATGCACACCTCAACCACAAAAAAATAATTCAAATAACTAACGTAGTAGTTAACCAACAGCAAGACAGCCTCTTAGCAGCTCCATAAGCACCAAATGACAATCATACAGAATCGATCATCACCTTCCTACTTCACACGTAGCTTACCTCATAGCTACATACTTGCGTACCTCAGCAAAGCATCTAAATTCATGAAACGTGTAATAGTAAGTCAGTAGGTCAGATTGCAAGAAGCTGTGTGTGTGTGTGTGTGTGTGTGTGTGTTATGGTTGCCTGTAATGACTTTATCAGGTCAGGGATAAAGAGTGAGTCCTGCGGTGGTGTAAAAAGGATTAAAGAGGGAACATGGGTCAGTGAAAACCTTCTTTGTGACACTGTGACCTGCACACACACATACACACTCAGAGGAGCCCTAAGATCTCAGGGAGTAAGACACAGGTCGGTTTTTACAACGTCACTGAACCTGCTCTGAGGGAGAGGGGAGAAATAAGAGCGTGGCAGACTGGTGGGTGTTCGGTTAAATTAATGGTTATGTTCTGTTCTATGACCAAAGCAACAAATTTGCTCATGTACATAAACGTGCAAATGCACATATACACACTTTACTATCTGGTTTCAGCCACAGATCATATGATGTGGATTTTGTGTTTATATGCGCTTGTGTTACGAGGCTTGACTGGTACAATGGCCTGCATGTAGCACCGTATCCTTTTTATGGCATTTTATGTCGTTATTCATTTATTACCAAAAGCTTAGGGATCTGCAACCATGGTTTAGCCAGGGCTGAGGGGCCTCAGGGCTGAGGGCTCTTTCTTTCACCCAAAAACCCTCCCCTTCTCAGGGTAACCTTAAACCTGGGAGGCCCTTGCAGAGGCTTTCTGAAGTGCATGGTGTGTGCCAAACTGTCAGCTTAAAAGCTGGCTCCTTAGTTTTGTTTAGTTCGACTAAGTTTAATTAACCAATCCCGACAAGTGCACTCCAAGCTCAGATGTGATGGTTTACCATATGTCACAGTCTACCATCTCTCATTATACAGTACATTCAATTTACTGAAAAACTGTTTCACTTGCAGGCTACTCAAAAGTGAGCTTAGGTACAGGGTGTGGATATGAATGCAGTAAAAAAAAAAGGGTTTTTGCATCCATTATTTTCCAATTACAAAATAATTTAAACAAAAAACTGTGAAAAGATGAATTTAAGGTATTCTTTTGCAATAGAAGATATTTATTTGCTCCTTTAATGTGGCTGTCACAGGCAGTAAGGCACTTAACAAACACACTGTCATTGGAATAGTCATAACACTCGTACAATGAGGCTGCCACAACAGCAGTATTCTTGTCAGCAGCATGGTTCATTAGCACCTGGGTGAAAAGTAGAGAAAACGCTGTGTCTGTTAGTTATTGGCCAATTGTGCCAAACTGCCCTGATCGCTAGAAGCCAGACCAGAACAAAACTGAAAGTGGCCTGTAAAAAGAACCATGGACCCTGGTGAAGGTAGCAGCTCACCTTCCACAGTAGTTCACACTCCCTCTCTTCCAGCGCCTTCTTGTGTCTCAGAACAAGGGCCTTCACTTCAGTCTGCACCACCTTAGCCTTGATCTCCACTTGCTCTGCCATTGCCTGGACCTTCTCCATGCTTAGCTGGGGAAACAAAACACAGTGACATGAGCTTACTGATGTGGAACACGATGATCAAAGAAACATGATGATCTCTCACTCTGCAGTGGGACAGAGGACCGGACAGGAACGCAGGTGGCTGGTTACGGGTACCAGGCAGTGGTGTAAATGCTCAATCACACCACTGCCTGGCCTGGTCTGTTTTATGACTCAGATGGGATACAGATGACCTCCACAAACAGGATGCAGAGGACCAGGAAGCATTAAAAGAAAGGACACTGTATGTGACATCTTCCTGGCAAGTGAACGCACGAACACCTGCTCGGTTTTTGCGATCTATTCTTTTCTCGCATTTGGCGGCTGCTCTACAATGGGAAAAGGAAGCATGGGTCAGGAATAGGAAGTTATTTCACACCACACAGAATGATGCAGCTTCCTACTGCACTTGAACCCTTACTCATTCCAATACTCGATGGCTGCATAATAAGATTTATAGGCATGAGAACACTAAATTTGAAGCGGTTTTCCTTCTCATAGCACAGTATATAGAACTTTAAGGCTTATTTATAAATAGATATTTCATAAATGAAATCAGTAAATTATTCAAACTCCAGACTACATTTTATATAGGCAAAGATCTCTTTTTAAGATGTGGGGATGAGCAAGAACAATACCAGGGGGATGTGTTATCAAAAATGTTCAGTTACTTTTAGTCTTGTGTTTACAGTTAAGACTATGTATGTGCTGAACAGGGATCTCTTTTTGTCCTGTGTCTGTCACTACACACAGACAGTATTAAATAATTGTGCTTTGTGCACAATGAAACGAGGACACTAAGTTTCATCATTATCTTTGTAAATACATGAACTGAAAAGCAACTGTATGGTTTAAACGTGAGAAATTGCACCTCAGAAGCTTTTAGTTTTTACAACCACCAATTTAAAGCTAAATGCACATTTTTTCCTCTTTGTCTCCCTCCCTCTTCTCCCCCCTCTGTTTTATCTGGCTTTTCCTCTGGCGTTTTCTGGGAGGTCATAGGGTGAACCGGACCTCACAGGGACGAAGGGGAGGTGGGAGAAGGCTTTCTTTGTGATATCGGCCACAGGGATCAAAGGTCACCTAAACCTCTACAAGTCGTGATCTGCAACCCCTGTCTTAAGACACATACCGCCCACCCCCACTGCACCCCGGCAAGAATAAAGCCTGGCAGCAGGGTCCTTTTCTCTTTCGCCTGGCCATTTGAGGTTGGCAGCTAAAGGGTCAACTAAATCAGGCCCCTAGAGAGGGAACAGAAGGGAGGGAATCCTTAAGGAATTGGGGGAAATCTTTACCCAAATGGAGTGAGGAAGGAGGAGGTGTGAAATGACAAAGCAACAACCCTTCTCCAGTTGTTTCTGTGTATTCTTACACAATGCTATTTTTCTATATTTCTATAAACTTGTTTTTCTGCCTCAATCTTTGTCTTTCCCTTCTGTTTTTGCTCCACTCCAGCTGAGACTGTCTTTTTCATACTTCTCCCACTTTGTTTTCTGTCCTCTGCTTCTTGGCCTCATGATCTCCCTCCCCGTCTCAGCGTCGCCATCTTCTCCGTTTCCGTCTTTCCCTCAACATTCCCAGAAGAGCACAGCTTGGAATACAAAGAGGGTCAAACTGACCAATCAAACTGCAGAGAGAAAGAGCTCTGGCCAACCAGGAGGTCACAAGTCCAGGGTCAGAGATCAGGAAAGATAATGGGTGTGGAGTGGGCGGAAATTTCCTACCTCAGGGGACAGGGGTGCATGTGGTGTGTTTGTGTGTGTCTGTGTGTGTGTGTTTACATATTATCTGGCGTCAGCAGTTACAACAGTGGTGACCTGGGACAAAAATGGACAAACATACACCAAACACCACAAGGTATTGCCAGATGGTAGGTGGTGTTTTTTATGACTCAGCTGCATGCAGCCTGGTGACCTTTGCAATAAAGAAAATGTGGGGTTGTTGATATGATTCCTACTGGTTAATAAGATCCAGAGAAAGCTGTGGGGCCTGGTTTCAGTTTGAAACTTTGCAACATGTGACCTGGACTCTGGCATTTAAACTGAGCAGATGCGTGTTGTGATATCTTAGAATTTGAAGAACACCTAGAGTGACATGAGTAGCCATCCATTAAGGTACAAAGTGTGGCCAAGTCACACAGCGGTCAACCCGAGAAAAGGATATGGCAGGCCCAAGCTCTGGTCCATGCCAGCATGTCACATGACCTCAGTGGAACACCTAGTGTTTCATGTTTCAGTCAAGTACTTAGCAAGGTCATAACACTGCCTTACCTTCCTGGCAAAACAGAACAACACTGGTGTGTGTGTGTGTGTGTGTGTGTGTGTGTGTGTGTGTGTGTGTGTGTGTGTGTGTGTGTGTGACCTATCCCTATCCATCCATATATTTATCGCTTTTTAAAAGTAGAGCTACTGCTAAAGAATATTTTAATGTTACTTTTTTATTTTTTTTTATTGAGCGGTCTATAAAATATCATAAAACAGTGAAACATGCCTATCACAGTTTCCCAGAGCCCCAGGTGATGTTCTCACATTGTACAGTGGTTAGGGCTGTCTTTACTGTTAGAACGCATTGATTTGAACACGACTCACATGGCCAAAAGGTTTCACTACTATGTAAATGCATTCACTCCAGGTCGGTGATAGTAAGTGCACCTCATCTGGTGCTTTTGTACGTTGGCAAAAAAAAAAAGAAGGTAAAACCAGCCTGTTCAGGTAGTGATCAAACTGTTAGTGAAACCTCTCATTCTTTCCTCACTCGTGCATGTGTCACTGTGTAAGCTGGAATCTCAGGGGGGTGTAGAAAGCTGCCACCCCATATATAATTACGTAAATGAAGAGAGGCAGTGTGTGAGTGTTTGTGTGGGAGTGAGGGTAAGAGGCGGGGGGTTGTGAGTGAGTGAATAAGGGGAGGGTAACGTTTTCCACATCTTTAAAAGAGGAGGGGAATGTTCCTTTCTCTGAAATCCTTTAAATGCCTCATCTACCCTCCCCCATCCTCCTCTCTGCTCCTCCTCCCCTCTGACCTTCAGCCCTGCCCCCGCCAGACCTCACCCCATGCGACCCACCCCCTTTCAGGGCCAGCTGGACACCTCTAACCCCAGGCTTCCCAGCAGCCCAGGACTGGTCACTCTCAAACATCTCCAAGCTGATCATCTCGAGGGACGATGGAGAGACACAGCTGCTCTCTTCAGCTTCTCCTTGGTCTTTGCGGGAGATGGATGAGTGTGGATTTGTGAGGTTTGACCTTCATAAGGGTTGTCTTTATGTTAGACCTCAGAGAATTGAGCAGGAGGGCTCTCGGCTTTGTTTAGAAGAGACTTAAATCAGTTTGACCTATTTTGAGTCATATGGAGTGACACAACACAATTAGAACATCTGGCCTTTTTCCTTTATTCTCTTAAATTGATTTTACTCTAATTTTTCACTTTGTGCAACACTAATACAATTTAGAAAATCACGTTTTATTGCCTTTGTCCCAGACTTAAAGCGTAGAACAAACAAACTAAATAACTAAATGAATAACTGACTAAGGGATCTTTTCCTCCTTCCCCCCGATGGTGAATGTGTTTGCTCGGGCTCCTGTCTCACCTGTACGGCCTGTCGTCCCTGCTGTGCGTCTGACAGCAGCTGGATGGTGATGGCCCTGCAGTCCTGCACAGCGTCTTGCAGGTAAACGAAGGTGTGGCCCATATGGCGGCCCACGCTGCACTCCCTGCAGATAGGCACCGAGCAGGTCTCACAGAAGAACAGGAACACCTGGGAAAACAGGCAGACATAGATGGACGAATTAGTTTTGTGCGCAGAATAGTGCAAACCGAAACAGCACCTGCTGTCATCAACACACAACAAACAAAAAGCAAAGATGCAGACCACAAATCCCATTAGCCTTCATCCATGACTCACAGTTTGACAAACTTCATAAACTGAGATGTCCGATGCATCTACGACTGACTACTCATTGTGAAACTCAAACATTTTGCAGCTAAACAAATGGGATTTTATTGGTCAAATACATAATAACGGTCTCTTTGCCATTCAACACTCAGACTTTTCATCAGTTGGGTATAACACGTTCAAGGTGCTAAGGCTATGATTTAATGCTTTTGTTTGTTTATGCATAATTAAATTTATTCTTAATTTACATTACTAACCATTTTTAAATGTCTGAAGAGCCACTGTTAAAGAAATGCAGTCTTTAAAATTCCTTACTGTATCTAAAATATACCAAACTGACCCCAAAACAGAAATAATACTGTAAAATGTAAATGTTGCATTTAGACCCACAGCAATTACTGTTATGGTACTGATGTGTGGTAATATGATAATGGACAGTGTTTTCTACAGTGGATCAGTTTTTTGACATAACTGCCATCATCCCACCCCTTCCTATGACTTGATGAGGGCATGTATCAAAGCTAATGTGTTTTACTGTTGCAAGTCAGGTTGACAAATGGAACAAGCAGGGTGAACACATTAATCACTAAGTGTTGCTATGTCCTCCTCTCTCTCTGTCTCACACACACACACACACACACACACACACACACACACACACACACACACACACACACACACACACACACAGCTAATTAATGAGAAAAGACCATGAATGATAAACAAGTCATCCATATGCATGTGTTACCAGGGAGGATCATACAGGCCTCAACACCCCCAGAGAGCTTCTCTCTTCCAAAACACAGGGCCAGAAGAAGCAAGGACGGACTAAAGGCCACCAAAACTAAATCAATACCCATTCTGGACAATCTCGGATGACGATTTCACTCTCATTTTCAGTTGGCAGTTGCTTCATGCCTGTTGAGATTTCTACATTTTTCAAGTTGTTAGCTTTGCCTGAAAATTTACTATTGGCTTCTTTTCTTAGATTAAAGTGTACTGCTATGTATGCCATGATACAAGGTGTATGCATGACAGATGAAGTAAAACGCAGCACTGGTTGACAAAAAAGTGCCTCTGACCCCTGGGATAAGAAGAGTAAATGTCATTTAACCTTTGTTGAAAAAAACCTAAGCTTTCATTTAAACCCCTCGTACGAATGCTGATTGGTTATAATGGAAGGCTAATTAGATATGCACTGGCCATCATATCCCAAAGAGACACCAGATCAATGGCCTCCAATAGCAGGAGACCTGAGTGGATGGGGAGGGGCCTGCAATCAATCCATCAATAACGGCCGATCCCCTGGGGAGCTGCATAATCTAATGAGACCCCCCCCCCCACACACACACACCTCCCCCCTTATCTATTTCCTCCTCCTTTCTCCCTTCTCCTTAAGCCCCTCTAGGATCCTTTTCTTCTAGTCTTTTTCTTGCTGTCTGTCCTTCTGCTGAGCCCTGTTCTCTACTACAGTCTCTGCACAGCTCTGTCACTCAGTGCCCTGCCCTTCTCTGTCCTCCTGTCCTATCCCACCCCCATCGACATCCCCTAAATTCCAAGGGGACGGGACGCACAAAAGAGAGGAATGCAGCTGGGTTGGAGTGGAGGAGGAAGGTGGAGATAGCCTATGATGGACACAGGGCTGAGGCAGATGGGGGTGAGGGACATGCAGATTGACGGTACAAAGACTGGAAGGATTCTGATGAGGACTGACTAATGACTAATACTTGAGATCTGCAGAGTTTAGATCATCAAATGAAGCTGCTCCCGTATTGACAATTACATGACAGGCGGTTTATTCCACTATTAAATTTTACGGTGACAGGAAAACAGCTCCTGACGTGAAAATGCTGACTTGCTTGCTCGTCACGTTTGGAGACGTTTCCGCTCACGCTAATGAAAAATGCTCATCAGTTTTATTACACACAACCTGGAACACAAAGAACAGAGTGGCAGGTTGAGCCCAGTAAAATTTGCTAATTTACTCAGAGCTTTGCAGAAACAGTTGCCCGGAGGAACCAATTCAGACAGTAGTTGCCCATTCAATTCAGTTTTGTTGCCACTATTGGTTGCTACTTTTTGTTTGAACTAAAAAAAAAAAAAAAAAAAAAAAAAACCCTCATCCTTCTCCCTCAGTACAGAATCCCCCACAAAAGCAAATGAGTGTTTTACTGTCCTGGTTTCACATTAATTTACTTCGTCAGAAACTTAACTTAAATGTGACGTTAAAAAATAAATAAATAAGCAAAGACGACCTCATACATAGGTGAGGGAATATTAACCATACTTGGTTGGTCAAAGAATGCAGCAATGCATTTACCTGATGTTTCTATTAATATCTTTGCGGTGATACAGTGCAGTGTAGAGAAAGCTGAGATTTCTCTGTATATTTTCATATATAACACATGGGTATCATTTTCTATTCATGTACTTGAACAGAATATGATACAGACAGAGTGGCAGCATGTGCACGACGGGCATTGTGCATTAGAATTTTTTCAGAAACAAAAAACCCTAGTTCTTGTTTACCATTTGGGTGTAATTGTCCCATCGTTTCTCTTATACATTACCTCCCAAAGGTGCAACCCAAGTTTTGTATGTGAAATGTTATCTCTACAGTGACTAATTCTTTTACAAGTACACATGAAAAAGTGACATGCGGTGTAGATTTTTTGCAAAACATTTCAGTTGTGTGTGGGAGGCATCTGTGATTTCTGCAGGATTTTTGTGCATGCATGTATGCATTCAATATTGTAAAATACGAAGAACAATTATTCTATTTGATGTAATTGTTTTACTACTAAGCGCTTTCATCATCTAGTGTTGGTGCCTTTCAGTTTCCTGTGGCAAATATGAAAACATAAGGGAGATAAACAGTCAAATGCAGCTACAAGCCTCTACCCACCATTCATTTGGATCCATGTTGTTACCCTGACAAACAACTACTATACCTGATGTCCTGGCTACATACTTAATTATCACTAGCTAGCACAATACAATAACGTGCAGTTCCCATTAGGTTGGACGAGTGAAAACGTGTTTTCAAAACACTATCCAACTCAATTTATTTAAACATCCATATTACCCATTAAATTGTATGTGTACCATTCAGAATTCAATAATATCTTATGGTTGTGTGCTCTTCTGTTTAGAGTAACCATTTGTTCATGTGGAAACAAACATGGAAAAAATGAAAAACAACAGGGTGACCAGAAGCCTGTTCTTGACAACACTGGAGTCCTGTTTCACCTAACTGGATCCAATGACAAATAGCTGCAAGACTTCAAACTTCTTTAATGCTATCTGCAGCTTATGTGTCATCAACAGCTCAACAGCCCTTGAGGTAAAACACTTACATACATACAAGGCTGTAGATTACATAACACGAACAGCCTCTTGGAACGCTAGTCAATTTATTGACTCGCACAGGACATCGGCTCTTCCCAGAGGTCTTCATGGAAGGATCCTGTTCTCTCTCTCTGCCTGCCTCCCTCTTTACCAGTTTCTCCCTTCATTCACAAGCTTTAAGTAATTTATCACAAATGCTTGAGTCACACATGAAACAAATTCTTAGCCAGCCAGGAATACATCTGCTTTGTTACACATGTGCTACTAGTAGAGACCAGGCATTTCACAGCCACGGACACGCTGGATACCCCTCACACATGCGAGAACACACCAGACACTTCCAGTGTGCACGTGACACAGAAATGTGAAAAACAACTTAAAAAGATGTGAAATAGGCGTGGTGTCACGCTAACAAAGTTGTAAATTCCACAGAGAACACCCTGGAGGGCAGGCTTTCAGGCAGAGGTGACTCACCTACAGCATTTATTTATTGCCCACTAACATGTAGCACACCAAAAACCTACAAGCAGAACATGCAAAATACATGACGTACATGCAAAACAGACAACAAAACACAGACACAGGCAGACACTGATGTGTGCTGAGTGTTTTTGCTGCTGGAGACAGACTGGAACCAATGTCCCATCACCAGCTATAAAGCTCTGAGCAGCAGGGCTCAGCCCTGTTGGGGGAAGAGAGTTATTGTATTTCATTAGTGCACCGGATGTTTCTCATTCTCCTTCTCTGCCCATTATGCTTCCCCATTACTAATTTACACTTAGATACAACCACCTATATCGGGTATTTGTTTTTGTAAATGTCATAAAATCAGAGGGATTCCTCCTGAAGAATATAGGGACTATTTTTGTTAACATTTTGTTTTTGAAATTTTGATAATTCATTTGAAGGTTTCCTTTATATCACTGTAAACAGACAATCTCTGATATTTCTTGAATTTTTTTTCCAAATTATGTTGGGCATTTTTGACATTTTATACACTAAACATATAGCCTATATCCTAAAATGAATCAACCAAATAATAAATAATGAAAATAACTGTTAGTTGCAGACATATAGTCGAATCTAAGCTTACACCACCCGCGCAACAAAAAAGGCAAGTACTGAAAAGTACCAGTCACAATTGGTAATTTCAGTAATTAGACCTTGCTTAGCTGTGAAATTGTTAGTAAATAATAGGAAGTGCCCTGGAGTAAAAGTAGCACTAATAAGTAGCAGAGACACACAAGACAAATAGGACAGAGGGACACTACACGAGAAATGTGATTTATAACAGTAATACCTTGATAAATATTCACATTTTAACTTGGTAATTATATTTATACTGGTCAGTAACACCCTCAAACTCGACAAGAGCAAAATACTGAAATCCTGAGGGAAACAACACAAGAGTAAATGCATGATGGCTTTGTGCTCACAGAGCAGCAGGCTGCAGTAGGTCCCACCCTCCCCTCGTAGGTACTGGGGAACTGGGGGAGAGGGCACGAGCTCAACTAGCCAGTAAAATCGCTCTGTGCAGCATTCGCTGCCTGCATGCGCAGCCGAGTGGGGGGAAGGGACAAGGGCCATGTAATGTCACACTGTGGTGCCAGAAAAACCAAGGCCGCTCTGGGAACTGAGAGAGCACGTTCTCTGAAAGAACTAAACCACCTTTCCCTGATAGTGAGACGCTCGGACATCTGCAATGGTCATGTCCAACTGCCATTTCTCAACAGCTTCCATCTTACTCTGTATCTCGTCTGTCACACGCAAGAAAAATGTATTTCAGAGTACTTCAGAGTAGGTTTTGCAATGCCTTTCAAATCCATGGCTTGAATGACTTGAAACTCGATCTACTACTGGAAATGAATGGAATTCTTGTGTAGGAAGTAAAACGAAAATGTAATTGAAAACAGAGTTTCATGAAAAAATTGTTATTCTGAAATCACAAGACCAGCTAAAACTGCTACTCCACATGCAAAAGCATTTTGGAAAGTTATTTTGCCGAAGTCTTTATCAAACTGAGAACGCATTTCCTGATTAATCTGAATTAAGTTACTACAATGCTAAAATAAGTACAGCAGAAAATGTGTTTATCTTCATAATAAACCAACGGCAGCAGAACACCTTGTAAAGAATTTCCCATTAATTATAATTTCTTATGCACAAAGAATTAAATGTAATTGTTTGTGCTTTAAGAAATAATTAAATATGCCACTTTAGAAAGATAAAACTGCTCGCAACCCATTCTGAAGTAAGCCGGAAAGATGTACACTTCTTTTTCAAAGATGAGCTCAGACTGTGTTTCTCCAGGATTTTATTTTTCCAGAAAAACAACCAAAACAACTTTCTGTTTAAGTACAGAAACAGATGAGTTTCAGTAAATTTATTAAAAAACCTTAACTTTGAAAGGAAATTGCATTTTCAAAGGTTCAAAAAGTGGTTTACAATAAAAAAAAAAGTTCCCTTTGAACCTTAAAATACATAGACTTTTTTAAAAGTGTTTGTTTTAAAGTATGGGGATTAAGCATTTGAATGTTAGACTGTTTTTCAAAATCCTCAGGCCTCAGGCCTATGTGCTCTGACTTACTTAGCTCCTGTCAACAGACAGAAACAAGAAAGGTCAGAAAGGTGCGGACACAGACAAACAAACACTGAAGACACATTCCTAGAGCATTATGTCAGATGTCAGTGTGTCTGGCAGCCGAAGCCAAACAGATTTAAGAAAGGCAGTTCCTGCTGAAAAATAACTACATTTTCTATACTTATAGACCATTTACCTTTTTATGATAACCTTTGTTTTCTGTTTGCACATTTATCTATCCAGAGTATGAAAGATTCACTGAACCTGGATTCACTTTTACCCCACCCCACTTCACCCTTACTTAACACAGTTTCACCTGTAAGCTCCCGTGCAACTGAAGGCCACCGAGCAGCCCACTCCTTCATAACCCTACTCTGAATTGTGCAAGTTCAGGACAGATAATATGCCTATAAATGATAACCATGCACAACAAGGGAAGTGTTCAGCAATAAATATGTTTCACATATATTCGTAATAAGCCAGAAAGGTGGGATTTCTTCTTACTGTCCAAATAAAATTTTAATAAAACACAATAATGACAGCAGCAATTTTCAAATCAGTAAATACAGTTTTGTTCTGTATATCATATTTACACCTGCTTTTAAACCCTTTACAAGTCATCCTGTGACAGAGCTGCATCACAAATGATGTTCACATTTTGAGGAGCCCGGAAATTCCACGTAACCATTTGACAGATTTGATGATGAACGCACACGACACGCCTCATTCCAACACACTGGCCAGAAGCAGGTGTCAAGGGGCTTGGTTAAGCACAAAAAAAAATTTCCTCCTCTAAGAAGAAAATATTACTCATATCGTGAGCTTAGCTGCAGCAGAGTTTCCTGCACAGCAGAAACAGATCAGGCAGACGGAGAAACTTTACTCTCTGAATGAACAGTCAGTGAGGAAAGTCACTTCAACATTCTGCATCTGTTATAGATATGGCTGAGAACTAGGAACAGAGGGGATTAGCAAAGGTACTCCATTTATGAAACTCCAAATAGACAGCTCCAGCTCTAAGCCAGTCTGGTATGTCAAGGCTGGATAATCTGGGGAATACCCAATCCCAACATTCCCAGCAATCCCAGGAATACCATCTGCCAGACAAAGCTCCTTTTATGGAACTCCCAGAAACCTACTCATCTTTTCCAAACACCCTCCATATCTTGCTCACATAGTTTCTTCCTTCCCTCTCTGTTCCCTCCATCACTCTCTTTCTCCTCTCACTGCTATTTTCCTTCCTCTTCTGCCGCTGCCCCGCCCTCTCGTGGTAATCCCTGTTGGCTTGTTGCCACGGACACAACATGCACACGGACATGCCTGCCGATGTTTTGAAACTCTGCCAGATACGACAAGGGGGGGCGGTGGCTGCGAGCCGGCAATCTGATTGGATGGCCCCACAGCGGAGAAGGAAAACAAACCACAGTCAGCTGGCCTCCTTACCCAGCGAGCATGTGACTGACTGTTGTGTGCTTACCGCTTGAGCAGTAAAAAAAAAACAAAAAAAAAGATAACTAAAAATAAATGAAAAGAAGGAAAAGAGGTGAGGGCGGATAAAAGCAAAGGAAAAAGTAACAGGAGCTTGAAAACAATGAAAAGGTGAAGAAAGGGAGAAAAGGAGTCAGAGCTCTGAGTAAACAAGGGATGAAACGGAGAAGCTGAAATCTAACAAATGTGTGTATCTCTGTACAGTCACACACCAGCTATTCTTAATGACTGTAACATCAGAGACCATAACAAACAACCCACGTGCTTAATCGCCCTCAATCCATAACAACACTGCTCTACTTTTCTCCCATACTACCACACACTACCGCTCTCGTTGTCCCGACTGCTCATGTATGTGAAGAAAACACAACCATGTGCCCAGTTTGGTCCAAACACAGGACATTAACACGCTATGTTTACGAGACAGACTACATGTCTCACGTACATGTCTCATACACAGTTCTCATCGCCTGCTTGTTGTACATATACACATGTACATGGCTGCAGTAATTACCAAAACCTAGATGTTTTTACACTTCTCAGTGTTTCCCATATACTGATTTATTTGCGGCAGCCCGCCACAATATCAGCACTGACCGCCATATATTGATTTTTCTAGTTTTTTTTTTTTTTTTTTTTTTTACTATTTCAAATGGGTAAAACCTTATGTCATTGTAGAGCTACATGCAGCGCATTGATTCGCTCACGAACACAGTGACAACAGACCCATCTGTTACAGTCAGACCGGCCATTGGGAGCACCAGGAGAAATCCTGCTGCATCGGTGAGCCAGTAGACCATTAAAAAAATCCATAAAGTTTTTACCAGCCCGTCATGCAGGGTGCTCATAAGAGTGTATGACTCGCTGGCCAATCACAAAATGTAATCAACACTCAACGACAAGATGCAAGTCAGTGACGGTTGTTATTTGTTTGACATAACGTGAAGTTATGGAGCTGCATATCTTGTGCAGTTATCTATTTGGACCCGCTCAGCTGCCACCACAAATACATTCTAATTCTGTGGGAAACACTGGCTGGCATGCCAACTTGGCAGCCTAAAGAGCATGACCTTTACAGGAAATGGCCTCATTACACAAGCAAGCCAAAAACAACAACAACAACATGCCTTTCACATGTAGAGCTACCGTAATATAAAGGGTCCGGTGAAAGTAGTTTTCAAAAAACCAAGAAGTTTCAAAATGGCAGCAATTTTCAAAAAAACACAATGTGCATCAGAAAACAATGAACCAAAAGACACAAAAGCTTGTTTTTTGTATCTTTTAATCAAAAAGATTTTTTAAAAATCAAATTTGATTTAGAACTTGATGTCTACTGGGTACTCTGATCAAAAACATTGGTAGGTGCATACTCTTTCAGGTACCAATGAGACAATGACACACAATCCAGAAAGGCCAGTTTACTTATTGGATCCATGAGCTTGAAGGTTCATCATACATAATACTGAGACACTATTTTACAGCTCTGAAAACTAAGACAGTAACAATCATTTTATCCTCGGCCCTGACAATCATGAGGTAAACAGTAGATCATGTTAACAGCACAAAGTCATCTACTAGAAGTTCACACTGCATATATCTGACTGACCGGTTCAGGACCTTGGCTGACGACTGCGCTGAATTGCGGCAAAAAATTCAGATCCAGGCTCAACATTTTTGCTGGATGACTCTATATGTTTTTCAAATCTGTTTTCTTGCCCAGTGCTGTTGTCTGTCAGAACATGGCTTTAGTGTAATGTATAATATAAATCAATCTTGGCAATTTTCATACTGTACAGAAATTAACATAAACTCATTGCTGCCTAGAACAGTTCAGAAAAATACATTGAAAAAAAACTAAAACTGTACAGCAGGCATTTGAAAATGGTCCAGAAAAAATGCAGAGCTAAAACCTGCAAACACACTGGTATGGTTCTCTCTGTAGTCTAACTGTGCCAGCTGTTTTTTTTAGCAAAGTCTTGGCCTAATATTACAAAAACCACTTAGCATGGACAAATCATGGCTGGAAGCTGTGCAGTGTCCCCCAAACAGGGTTCAGAAATTTAACGATAAATGTGTTAACAGCACAATCTCATTGAATGAGGTCAAATAATGGCCAATTAAAAGCCCATTTGTGCACCACCACTGAGCAAGAAGTGGCAGCTTCCAGCTTTTGAATGGGTTTTAAATCCCGTTGTCAAAGAGAATGTGATAAATGCCTTCCTTTCTATCCATTAAATTTATATGGCCCAAAGTCCTCAAATGGACATCAAAGCCAGGACACACACACACACATACACACTCCCCCTTAGCCTACATGAAACACATTCACAACACACAGGAAACAGGGAATGCTCTCTAATTACTGGGCACATGCTGTGCATTAAAACCCTGGAAGTTCAACTTCATATAATCCAACTCTCCTGGCTGTGTGGAAACACACACACACACACACACACACACACACACTAAAATCCTTCTTCAGAGGATAACTACCTACAGATGGGAGGTACTCTTGGAAAGGAAAAGGCTGCTGCCACACACTCACACAGATACTTCCAGGAGTGATGAAATGTAATCACTTGCCCCTCAACAGCAACAGATGCTAAATCATGTTGAGGAGACTTTCCGCATCTATAATGTCCATCGTCTCTGACACAGAGCAGCCAGAGAGCGCTGATGAGAAAGGCAGGAGGAAATACCCAGGGTGTGTGTGTGTGTGTGAGAGAGAGAGAGAGAGAGAGAGAGAGAGAAGGGGAACAGAGAACCCAGGAGGTATAAACTCAAGTTACAGGAATTCCTCTGGCCTTGTATCAGCGTCAGTGTTGGGTTAGGTTTCCTTACAAACATTCTCTGCCAGCGAGCTCCAGGGAGGGGGAAGCAAAACTGATGATCACAAAGCCAACCCAGCATGTGTTTCAAGTGACAGCCTTCCTCTACTGAACTAGAAAACCGATCAGTAAAATTTTACAAAGAAAAGCAAAAAAATTGTGGAAATGTGTGATAGACTACAATAAGAGTCCTAGACCTCCCACTGCAGCCGAATGTCTCACCGTCTTCCAGACTTAGAAGCTGGACAGAAGTGCTCCCTGAGGAGATGCGAGAGCACTGGTAGGCCATCCAACTGATTAGTTCAACTTTATCTTTGTTATAGCACGATGCATTTTAGGCACTCATTGCCCAGCAACCACTCTCCGTCCCCCACCCACCCCCACATCTACTATATAAAAACTATATTGTGTGTGTGTGTGCGTGCGTTGCTGTGAGGCCATCCACGTGCAAAGCCAGGCATGTAGCTATGGTGACAACACTTTAATCCAAAGCACAGAGTGACATTTTGTAGGATTATCATATCATTAGCTGTCTCTCAGATAGAGCTGTGTATGTATTTGTATGTTAGAGGGGGACATCACAGCAAGCAGAGGGCAGTCTTTTTCATGTAATCCAATTTTCCATTTCAACTTCAAACACAGCGTGGAATCCTCTCTGACTGCCGGTGCTTCAGATGAGTAACAACTGACATTTATGCTGTTTAAGTAGGCCAACACATTCACTCGTGTGCGCACATACCCAATATATTCTTATCAGTGTGTAGCCGACTCCCTTTGCTGCCCGTGGAGTCTTATCATCCAACTGAAACCCTTTGTTTCGCCCACAATCTTTCTGTTTCCATCAGTTGGGAATCAGTGAGGTTCTTCAATTTCTGATACTTTCTGTTCCCAAAATAATCTTCAATTGAATTAACAATGGGTCAACCCCAATTTTACATGATGTATCCGTGTGCACGGAAATGGTAGAAAGCTCAAGCCAAAGCAAATAAATGTGATATTCACTGTACGGACTCCATAAGGGAAAAAAAAACAGTACCTCTCTCTTCACTACAGCTGAAGTTAAACATAAAGGGAGGGATTTTACATGAGTCTCTCGGTCCATATATCCTGTCCCTCTTCTCCCAGTACCAGGGTCCTTAACAAAATCACTTGATCACTATTCATTTCCAAAAACTTAATCATGTCCTATGTATACATTTATATACAGTACAAGCTATTTCTAGCCAGTGTCACCAACTGACCTAACAACTGCTGCCTACACATGTTATGAGCTGCAGCCAATTAACATTAGTACTGTACATTGGTGTGCTCGATGCAAGCAAGTTAGAGGCCAGGTGTAATCTTCCTATATATTTGGACTTTATTTTTCTCATGTTTTATTCTACTTGACCATATTGTGATTTCATTATTATCCATATTTAATTTTTACTTCTGTCCACTCCACATATACATCTTTTCTGTCCATCCTACAAGAGGAATCCTTCCTCTGTTCCCTTCCCAAAAAAAAAAAAAAAAAAACGTCCTCCTAGTTTTTCGTTATGAACAGTAAGGGTCTAAGCATAGAGATTGTCCTACATGTCCATCAAGGGAAATTTATGATTTTGGCAATATATTATAAGCTGATATTACTTGAAATACTGACTATGGGTAACATTGTAGTCATCATAGTCCAACAACTTGTGGATAATGCACGTACAGTATCATTCAAATGTTAAAAGTTAGACTGGGAACTCCAGGATGGAGAGCTGTAAAGCAGCTGACGGCAGCGTGTCAGCCTGTGAAGCTAATGTTTGTTCAGACTGCTACAGTGTGGAGCATCATTTAGGAGTCATGAGTCAGATAACATTAAGCTTTAACATTGCCAGACATGACTCACCAGTAATTTGTCACCATCACCAGAAGCTACAGCGCAGAGCTATCAACAGTGTCAGGCCATCGGTCAGATATGAACCGATAGGCAAACCCTCTCAACCACTGTCACTAACATTGAAGAGGGGACAGACCCCAGCTCCTGGAAAAAAAAAAACCATCTCCCTAACTCATACTACACAGTCCTCTCATACTGGTTTGAGGGTCACAACACACCAAGCCAACCTCTAAGAAGCTGCCCAGACAAAAGCGAACGCAGCTTCTTGTGTCTTCTGTTAAGAGTTGCACTTGAATACACAGTAAAGGCTACAGCTGACGGCCAACTTACTGCATGGAAAGAATAACTAAACAAAGCAGCCAGCTGTTTTTGTCCTACTGCAAACCTGATTAAATAAGCTGATAGGATAGAAAAAATGATGGCTACAATTAGAAATGACAAACTGCACTTAAACCACACTGGGAAAAGAAACCACTTGGATGAGATTCCTCACTGCAAACAATAAACCATTCTTGTAGCACAGCTCTGTTTTCTTCTCGAGTCACCAGCTCCCACAACCCATGAAACCAGATGACAAATATAGCTCTCCAAGCTTTGCCGGATAATAGCATTCAAAATAGTAACATTTCTTACAGCTCACACAACTGTTTAACACAATGTGGACATGGAGGCTAAAACAACAGCAGTGTCAACACTCGGGCTGCTCTCAAACTTGAAGAAATGACATGTTACTAAACAAACAAGGTCTAAGAAAGACTCAAACACTAAGAAACGGAAACTTGAGTATTAAGCTAATTTGCAATGGATAAACAAACTGGGGATTAATGGAACAAAGGTAAATGGATTAAGAGGATTTCCCCTTGACCCGTCATTACCAACTATATAAATCCTAAAAGGTGCCAACATGCAGAAACCGGCCTTTCCAACAGAATGACTGAATATATGAGGACTAATATATGATGGATGTGGAGCTGGGTGACAGACAATGGCTCCGCTTGCTCAGTGCTCATAAGTAAAAGAAAGACTAGCCTTCTCCTGTGTCATTCCCTCCCCCAGGGCTGAAGCACAGTGAGTGAGTGAGGCATTACTGGGAAATGAAGCCCTTACTGGAAAACTGAACCCACCTATTTACTGGCAATGGATGGGGGCTGTGGAAGGTTACCGTGGGGGGTGGGGGTGGGGCAACTGGGCGCTTAATTAATGGCTTTATACTGAAGACAGAAACAGTCATTTATTGATATCACGGACTTATTTACGTTCAGCATTTTTCACACTAAATAACCGTGGGCCCAATTTACCAATAAATGAAAGTCTGTTTGTCTGTGGGGTTAAAAGCTGCTGATTAATAACACTGCAAAAAACAAAAAGAAAAACTTTACTGGTGCATGTTTTTTGAACTCACAACTTTTCAGAACACTTCAACATAAGCTCTGTTTGTGTTATTATATGAAATCTGGTTCACTGTTGCCAAAAAAAAGAAAGTATTTTCTCCCACCACTACAAGCCATCCTGCTCCTTCTTTAGCCCAGCTCTTTGCATCTGGTTCACTCCACATCCTCTGTGGCACATGTACACATGAACATTTAAGTTAACCTAACATCTCCTTCAAACGTACAGATTCAAAGCTTTCCCTCGCCTCTCACAATCCTCAAACCTGTGGTCGTCTTTAGCGTTGATCACTTAAGGCGCCCTGTGGAGTTTTTGACCATTAGAAGTGCTATGGAGCAACTGGGCTCCTGTTTCTGAGTGGGTACACATTCTTGCTGCTGGTTTCACACTATCTGACTGATGATCCTGCCTGTAGCATGCTATGCACCTGCAAAGGCAAGAATAAAATGGCTTTGAAGAAAATACCTTCAGCACATTTGTTAGGCCTTGAAGATACCCACAGTGCATTTTGGTGAGAAATGCATAACATAACTTTTGTTAGTTTACAAGAAAACTCCAGAGGTCACCTTTAATTCACACAGTAAGCCCAGACTGGACACTTTTGTTCACTCATTTGTCAGAAGACAAAGTAGTTCATTTCCTGAGCAGTGTGTTTCCATGCACTGCTATTTCTTCCTGTCCACCTCCTGGTAGCTTACTTAAGTTACATTACTAGAATTGAGAAGCCAGTGACTGAGATGATCAGCTTTTCCAACATTTTGTTTTAAATTTGAAAAAAAAAAAAAATGTAGATGAGTGGATTACAAATAACTACTTGCTTAAAAAGGATCACAACTGGTCATCAACCCCAAGTCTGTTAATTGGTTATGTGAAAAAGTTAATATGGCTCTAACATCTGCAATAGTGCTAACGCTATTTGATTGGAAAAAAAAAAAAAAGAACTTTGGGCCCCAGTTCCAACTTGTCTTTCCCATTATAAGAGAAAAACTAGATCTCCATAATATGTCCATGGATAGGACTTCTAACGGTCATAGAAGCATGTGTGCAGTTACTACAGGGGCCTCTCTCTGCCCTGAATGGATGGTGTGGTACAGATTAACCAGACTGCATGTGTCTATGCCTGTAAATGTGTGTGTATGTATGTGTGTGTGTGTGTGTGTGTGCACATGTAGGGTCAGTGTGTGTGTAAATCCAGCTCAGCACACGTGCCTGTTCGTCTCCAGGGAACTAGGTGAAGAGCCACTCAGCTCCCTTTGAACCTAAGGCCATATGGCCCCCAGTATGGCTCTATACTACTCACATAATGCTATTACACTATAGGAGTGCATGTAAATGTGTGTAAGTGTGCACATAAAATAAAATGTTATAACACCACCCACACTACCAGACTCGTTAGGTAAGATGCCAGGACACTCCATAATGAGTGAAAATTGATGGAATATTCGTGTGTGACATGCGTATTTTTTCCTATTCATTTCTAAAATGTGTTATTCCTATGAATGAACGTACACAGCCCTGCTCCTGCCTTTCTAGGTGCAGTGGTTTAAGCATATCTACTCACCTCATTGTCATGGTGCTGGCAGAAGCTCATGCGGTCCTGGAACAGGGACAGCAGGGCAAAGTTGTTCTGCAGGGACTGGGCGAGGGACACTGACACCCCTGGCTGGCCCGGGTTGCTGTTGGCATTGACCCGGCCCAAGTGGAGGTTGTCTCCCAGGCGCTCAATGAAGTGGTCCTTGGTCAGCCGCACTCGCTGGTGTGCCCGCACACAGTTGTCGCACAGATATTCCTGGCAGTCAAGGCAGTGACAGGTGGCTGGGTTCTCCTCATCACAGGAGCTGCACTGGGGCTCTCCGAGATGGTGCGGATGCAGCAGGCCTCCATGGGGGTGATGGAAGCCAGACGAGCCTCCACCTAAGCCTCCCCTGTGGTGGTGGCCGTTCTTGTTCTGGATCTGTTCCTCAGAGCTCACCACCACGTCCAGCAGGTTGCTGAAGAGGAAGTTGGAGGAAGGCAGGGAGTCCACCCCAGCCTCAGAGATGGACACCTTCTGGTCGCAGGTGGGGCATCGCAGCTTCAGCGGGTCCCCGGGACTCCGCTGGCCCTCTAAGCACTGCCTGCAGAAGGCGTGGAGGCAGGGCAGGACGTGGAGTCTCCTGGTGGTCTGGCTGGAGGAGGACGAGGTATGTGAAGAGGATGAAGAGGTAGAAGAGCTGGAGGAGATCGGTGCAGAGGAGCCGCACAGCTCCTTGCAGAGCGGGCAGGTCTGCAGGTCCGAGTCTGGAAATGAAGCCATCTGCAGCGTTACCGAAACAACAGGCTCAGTTTACAACAGGCGCAGAAGTGAGGGTGAGGTATTCATCTGGGGACGCATCGGCCCGTGGTGTGGTGTAAAAAATAATGTGCGACTTGAGGTAGATTCATGAGGTATTAGAGTCGGCTCAAAAGTGAAAACGGTGCTCAACGACATACAGACTCTTCTCTGTATTATATAACTCCGACCTGATGCAAATCAATGAGGTAGCCAGTTCTTATATACTTTTGAATAACAGTTATTCAAACAATGTTTCTGAGGTAACAACAAGAAAAAAAAACACACTTAATGCTGTTAAGATCAATTCAGGTGTGTAAGGCGTTTAACTGGGAAACATCCGCCTCATTCCTCCAAATAATGACCAGCGAGATGACAATGGACGATGTTGGCGCTTCTGTGGAGGTGCTTCGCTGAGGCTCATAAAATGAACCCGAAACTGGAGTGACACTGGATCGGCGTCGAAGTACTGGGGGCTCCGTCTCTCCTCCCCCACCGACTCGGCAACATGACTACAGGGCTCTGCAGCACCCAGACGAGTCCCAAAATATTTCTAATATCTCTCTCTTTTGTTTATTTTTTTATTTTTTTATCTGCACTCCAATTTAGGCCCGTGTCGTCGTTGTGTTTTTTCCTCTCTAGTCCACCATCGGGGTCCGTTCAGGCGGCGTCGGGCGCAGCCAGCGGTCGGTTGGTATTCGCAGCGCGAGCCTCGGACCGAGAGACCGTAAATTATTCATCAAAGCAGCGAGCTCATGGCGTGCCTCGGGTCTTCAGGGCATCCAAAACAAACACGGTGAGAGCCCAAACATCAGGCAGGACGTCTGTGACCAGCCTCTGAGGGTGAATTCACCAGTCCACCTTGTGAAGAGGCCGCTTCCAGGTCTCCTTCCCCGTCCAGTCCGTGGTCTGGTCTCCCTCTCGGGCTCTCCTCTGCGTGGAGGAATGCGCAGGGTTTTTCCTCCGGCGGCGTAGAAAAAGGGGTGCCCTGTACCCGGAAAAAACTCGGTCCAGCGACCGTATGGACCTTAAACCACGTCCCTTACTTGGTTGTTGTTGCCGTTGTTTACTCTCGGGTGAATTAACATTAACATAAACACGAGTTGTGCGCTCTCGCAGGCGCGTGTTACTCCGGCTGCAGCTCCTCGAGCCGCTCTTATCCGACTGAGAAAAAAAAAATGGACCCACTTCCGCCCTGGGGAGGAGAGAGGGGTGTGCGCCGAGCGCTCGTGCCCGATAGTGATGAGGGGGGAGGTCATGTGCTCGCAGTGCTCAAAGCCTGGTCAGCTATGAGTGACAAGCTTCGCCCTCAGGTAAAAATTAATCTGATTGGTTCAACATAAGACTGGGAAGGTTAAAGGAAATTAAAGAAAATGGAGCAGAATAAAACCCCCAGTCATTTATTGTATTACATTTCACTGTTCCCAACGGATCTACAGCACATTGAGTTAATTATGAGCAACGTCCTTACACAATAAAGGGTTTGCTGAACCCCAAACCTCCAGATGGAGGACTGATGGAGGTTAACTAACAGCCACTGACATTACTGAACAGCTTCTGTAACTAGAATATTTACTTCATTTGGAAGGTGTGGTCTTAAGTGAAGGACACACAAACCTCCACTACAGTGAACAATAAAGCTGTATTATATTGTATGTAGCCTAAGGAAAAAGTGCTGTTCCAAAGCATCCCCCCCTTTTTTATTTTTTTTATTTTTTATCTGCGCTGAGGGTGATGGGAACAGTGGAAACAGCAAAACCCCTCACTTTTCTAAACCTTGTGAATGATGTTGAAATTAGCTCTTATTATGTTAGACAAAGCAAAATCTATAATTTTTAATTATAGTCTTTAAAGAGCTTATTTCACATGAAAAGCACTCAAAAAGCAGAATATATTAAATAAACTGTCAGAATATGACAAAGAAGAGCAGCAAATTTCACATTTGAGAAGAAAAAAACAGCACGTGTGTAGTGTGAAACATGACTGAAACAATTAGTCAGTTATTAAAGTAGTTAGATTTCTGTCAATCATCTTATAGATTAATCAATCACAAGTAACCGTGATTCTATTATCCACCCAAAGTGGATTAAAAAGGAAGCAAAGAGGTAAATAACTGTAAAGGTGAGCTGACACAAGTCTGTCACAACCTTGAATGTCAAAATTAAGACTTGCTCTGATAAGGTGAATAATAATAAAACAATTAAAGGATAAAGCAAGAGACTAGGTCAGTAACAAAAACACAAGCATAGTGGGTGAGCAGTTAGTGGAGAAGAAAACATAAAAAAAAGCCAGGCTGTTATCTAAGTGAGATCATATGAGGCAGTTCACTGACCTCTTTTCACACAGGTCACAAATGTTACTCCATTTGTCTCTGCGTTAAAGGAAAGAACAACAGTGACTCAGATGGTGAGTTGATTTATAGCAACCTCGCAAGGAGATTAAAGAAAGCGAGGGCGGATAAAAGGATGAATGGCCTGCAAACATGCCAGAGGTTATGACGATAGGCCAAAGTGAGAAAACATTCCCTGATGGAACAGTCCATGTTTCACACAGGCCTTTCATGAAGCCACTGCGTACAGCTGTGGACGCAGCTGATAATTCCCCTACGACGCTGGCTGCAGAATTAGTGTGTTATCTACTGTTGTTGATGTCTTAAGGAGAATTCGCCTTCATTCGTACGACGAATGCAGCACCGTCCCCGGGAAGACACAGACTCAGGTCTGGAGGGCACTTGAGGTTCTGAGAGACTAACACAGGAGACACACAAACACTTCTGTGTTAGGATTATCTTTATCTCTGGAGGACACACACATTGACGTCTGTTTGCCCAATATGGTCAATTTCCCCTGTTTACAGCATATCATCTGATGTGAGTCTCTTGACAGTGTTAACATGACATAACGTCTCATTAGACATTACTGTATCCAGACCATGTGAAGTGTCTCCTTTCTCTTGCCCCTGAGCCCTCCTCTCAGGACTGTCTCTTAGATTAAGATATGAGGAAAACCCATGGAAATCCAGCAGGCTTACAATTGTTTATGAAGAACATTAATGTATTTACATATCCTTTTCATCTATATTTGTATATAGCAATGATTAGGATAAGTTTTTACTAAATTGATATTTGCTCATTATGAGCTGATTGTAAATAACAGTAGAGTGTTGATGCAGATCTGATTGCACCAAATGAAACCCCACCAAAATAAAAATCCCCCATCAACCCCTCAGCCTGTCTCCCCATCGTTTCACTGTGTCTGAGTCTCTGTTGTCTGTCCCTCCCTTCTCTAGGGTCCTCTCAAACATGTTGCTGTCACAGAATTACCACAGTAGATTAGTATTACGTCTCTCCTGCCTTCACAAAGATCATCTCTTACAGCTGGAGAAAAATGTGAGAAAGAGTTGGATAAGTGCTGTCCAGCTACAACTACTGCCATCTGTTTTCTTCTACGTTTACCATCAAACTGTTTTTGTTTTTAGGCATTTCATTCGTTAAACCTCTGCATTTGTATTTAATCATGCTTCATATGACATGTTGTCTCATGGCAGTCCAGTACTTCCCCCTGGTGGTTAAGTGGCTCTGTAACACCTTCAGGGTTGTAATGATTGTATATCTTGAAAAATAGGTAAAGGCCACTGAAGATGATTTGTGGATACTGTAATGTGGCCTGAAATCAAGTTCCTGTGGATGTATGCACGTTGACACCTGATGACTCCAGGTGATTAAGTGTGGCACCTACAAAACACAGAGGGATGACACGCATATCCTCAATACAAAAACAGACGATTGCATTTAGGGTGTCAGTAACTATAGCTGTTTCAGCCTGAGACATATCTGTTGTATAGAAAGAACAACAGAGCCCAACTTTCTGGAGCAGAACAGCTTTTTATAAAAAAACTTCATACAGAGAAAATGTAAATCACAGATCTTGAACTGGCAACAATTCAGGTTTTGACTGTAAAATAATACAGTAACATAATACTGTCAAAGACTAAACCCCATTAAAAATATATACCTATTTACACTCAGATGTTATTTACAATTACATAAACATAAGTCTGATACTTATAACAACAACAACACTGCAAAGTCATGCTACACTCTTACCTAACACACTTTTCAAATAGTAAATCACATAAACACTGAGTGACAAATCAGCTAAAACAACTCAGGAAACAACAAGGAATTAACAACAAAAAAAAAACAAATATATTTTTTAAACAAATTTAAACCAAAAAAAAAAAAAAAAGTGTACAGTTCTGGCGTCAGTCTTTGGTGGCGATCTCTGATTTTTGTCAAAGGCTGAATTGAAATATGAACATTAGTGAACAAACATGCAGCCAACAGAAACACACGTGTTCATTTTCCTGATTTCATTCATTGTTTTCCAAGAAACAACTGATGTCTGTGGAGCATAAGCAGTTTCTAGGGAAAGTAAAGTTAAGTACCTCCAGGGGCTGCAGGGGAACATCCGTGTGGGTCAATGCATCCACACCACATTAGCCCACAGGTGATTGTGGCGGAGCCAGCGCCGAGCAGAGGAAATGTCAAGTGTGAACACTTGCTCCTGTGAGGAGTTAACTGCTGTGTAGTGAACAATTAGCTTGGGCTGAGGGATGCAAGCTGCAAAAAGGAGGCGGCTGCCAGCCGAGAGGTACTCACTCTCAGCACTCTGAGTCCTGGAAGAGGAGGAAGCAGGAGCATCATGTATGTACAGACCACATAATCCAAAGGGCGTAAACTCAGACACACACACAAACGCACACGTTACCTTTTGAGAGTGATGCTGAGGCAGGAAGTGGTGGTATCTGAAAGTTGGAGAATGGCTGTTGCGTTGACAGCGATGAACATCTCAAAGGTGAGAGCCAGTTCCACCTCCCCCAGGTGGCATGGGACGATCAGTGCCATGAAACCAGGGGGAGCTGACACATCAGGGTAGTACCCCACTCTCAGAGAGTCTGATGAACATTCACATCGGTGTAACCAATGAATTAAAAGTTCCAACGACAGCTGTCAACGTCATCCATTTGTTTAATTTAATCTGAATCTTATAAGATAAAACGAATCATTTCTTTCAGACACTTTCTGTTTTTTCTAAACTGTCTTTATGATTCATATAAATCCAGAAAGTGATGCTTACGTCTGAAGATTTCCCGTGCACGGAGCCAGAGGTTTTGCTTGCCCAGTTTGTGCAGAAAAATCTGCAGCATAGCGTGATCCACTGCCAGGTTTTTAGAGAGCATGAAGTCCACTGTATCTGAGGCTACAGGAAGGATCTGTCTGTCCACACACACTTGTACATGAGAGTTAAACAGAGGGCCGTACCTGGAGATATCAATCAAGTCTGGAGCAAAGCATAAAAACAAAGAGATAAAAATCATTTTGAAGTCTGTAGCCAAAAACAGAGAGCATCCAAACTCCATCTATATATCCTGCAGTAGCAAAAAAATAGGACAAAATTGAGACTAGAGGATAAAACATGTTCCTGATTTCCTGAAATATCCAGAAGCTGTGGAGAAAAGCCCCATCAAAGACGTTCCAGTGATTATGTATTTATCTGAATCTCAAAATATATAATGGCATGATCAGCCATCACCCCGTCCTCTGCCTCCGGGTTTAAAATTCTTTATCTGAAAGTTGTGTTCCCTCACCATTCGGCTCCTTAAGTCCAGGGAGATTACAGAGAACCTCCAGCGTGTCTCGGTGAGAGGTTTTCTCAGCCAGACGCATCAACACACGGCTCCTACTGTCCAGATCTGCAGCCTCACATGGCCATGAACAGGAACTCAGGAACCATTTGTTTTCTGAATTAACAGATACATACACAAAGACACACAACACAAAACACACAATTGGCCAGGGCACTGTTTTTGGGCAGAATCCTAAATCACCGTATTTCTATACTAACTATGGCAAAATACATGTAAGATATCTAACAATAATTAGTTTTCAACTACATTTTGTATTGAGCCAGATAATACATATCACCACCATGGAGTTGTGAAACAGTGCCCCTCCAGTTTTATAAATAAAACTGGATTCATGACTCTCTGAGCACTGATGCATTATGGAGTCAGCTAAGTCAGTCTTAGCTACAGATTCACCTCAGGGGATCATCTGTTACCTCGGAGTGTGTTTAGAGCTCCCTCCACGCTGCCACTTAGAAGGAAGAGCTCGGTAGCCACGGTGACCAGGTGGCAGCGTGAAGCTCCATCCTCATTCCCAAACAAACCCTTCAGAGTTGAGTAGCTGACTTTTGAAATGGACAGCACCTCCACCACCCTCCGACCCTACATTGGTAAACACACAAACACACACACACACACACACTACAAGGCAATACCCACTAACTAATATTACTGTATCATACATTTTTACATCTACATAAAGTTAATCACATCTTTGTATATTTACAAGAATTCTGTTACGTCATAACCAAAAAGGGTCCATTTATTATACTGTATAAAAGAACATCATAGACCTGATCTTATTAAGTCATTAGCTGTTTCTGTACAATAAGGAACCCAAGTTATTAAAATGTAAGTTTACAAGCTATTTCGTCCATTATTTTCAGATGGGTTATTTACCTTGGCCCACTGATGTGTTCTGTGGTATCTTAACATGAGCGAGACTCCAATTCTGCCTAAAAAACTCCGGCTCAGGATGTCCTCACCTTCATTCTGACACACTAAAAAAAAAAAGTTATTACCACAAATGAATACACAAAAACAGGTTCTGAAAATAAAATGTAATTAATTTTGTTTTTTAAATAAAAAAGCAACAAGTGTCCTTTACCTGTCTCAGCAAAGGCAGCAAAGGGCAGAGACAGCTTATCTTTGCTCTCAGACAGGAGCGCTATGGCAATGCGACCGCTGATTTGTTCCACTTGGTTGGGATGTTGGCTGGATCGGCACATGGACCTGAAAACCTCACCCATCTGCCTCCAGTCCTCTTGCTTGGTACAAAGCTGACGAACAGAGAATATAAAAGCAGGTCTGAACACAAAACCATTTCAGGCTTAAGGATAAGTTGAAAAAAAGGAATTTAATGAGCAAAGAACTAACCTCTATTTCTAATATATACTGGGCCAAAGTCAGGTACTCTGGAAAGGGAGCACTGGAAGACAGCCTTTTATAATAAACATCAAGACTTGACATTCAGCTCCTTATAGTACTTGTCACAACGATAAAAATCACACAACATTTCTGAAATAAGAGCCATAAATAACTACTTTTATGAGAGAGGTGTTCCACTTACTTGTGGTTGCCAGACACTGAAACAAGTGAGTTTGGATGTTGGACCGTCTGCTGGAACTCAGATGTGTTTTTCACACAGTCGAGGCAATCCAAACTCAGAGCTAGACCTGCACTGGCCATCTATCAACCCATATGCAAAATAAATATAGATTAAAAATACAGGTCCTGCCAAACAGTAAGAAAAGTGTGTAAGAACTGAGATACCTTGAATGTGAGCTGCATGAGTTCAGGTACAGAGGCCATGAGGCCCTTCTCTCTCACAAAGTTAAAGAGGGCCAACAGAAACTCATAGCCAGGCTGGCAAGAGAGGAAGAGGAGAATGAGTTCAACAACTTTTTTCATGCCCACAGAGGTAACAAGTACTCTGAAAATGACAATCAGTGCTACTCTCCTCATCCAAAATGGAGCATGCTCTGCCCTCTGTTGGGCTACTGAGTGTACTGCAGGTTGACATCACTAAGAGATGGATGAAAACCAGACTGACCACTATCTTGTGGGCCAAGCTGACACTGAGGACTGAGAGGACATCAGACACCATGCCGGCTTTGAGCAGCGCCCAGAGGAGCGAAAGAAGCACTGGCATGGAGAAATACACTCCTGGCGGGTTGTTGTGGTAGTAGCCTGTAAACACAGCTCCTGGAGATAAGAGGAGATGGAGGGCGGGGCGGGGGGGGACTGTATAGTCAACCATAATCATTATATAAATGGGATAAATTTGGGGATAAATAAATGGATAAACTTACCTGCTTTCTGAAGACACATTGGACTTTTAATGAACCGCATCACAGTTTCAACACAGAACTGTGAAAGAGAGGAAAAAAGTGAAGTGGCTCCACGAATCAGAAATATTACATGTGGAGTTCCAGATGTGGCAAAGCAGAGAGAGGTGCTGCCTCTGTGGTCAACACAAATCGGACAGCTTTAGCACGAAGCGTCACAGCAGTTCCATAACTGACTTATATAATTCAAAAGTTGACTGTCTACCCTCTCCATTCTACGTGACGAAGAAAAGGTACAAGACAGTCTCTATACTACTGAGTATTCATGGTTTAACATGCAGAGGTCAAGCTGTGAAGATGTGAATTGATGCTTTGAGCGTACCTTCTCATCCCCCTCCACAGGCACATGCTGGAACCGACACATCTTGAATCCACAGGACAGTGATTCACTGAAGTACTGCCTGCAATACTGAGGGTTTAGGGGAGAGAGGTTGCTGCATTACTCAATCAATCAATCAATCTTCCAGAAACACACACATTGACATCTCTGGACACATTTCCTTCCTCTAACCAACTATACATCAATATTATGATTTCTGAAAAACAGATCTTAATACAAGATTTGTTCTGTTCTACTAGGTAAATACACTAAAAATATGCAGAAAAAGCCAAGTCTCACATTAGAAAATTATTTCCAATATCTACCCATTAAGCACCGACAAGGCACAACAATTCTATTCAATCATACTCTGCTCTTATTTGTGATTTAAAATTGGATGTGGTGCTCTAAACAATACAAGAATTAAAAGACTACTGAATCCAAAGTGCAACAATAGGTATTTTATGTTTGCCTTTTTCTAACTTGGCATAGAGCACAGAAAACCCAGGCCCATTTTAATCCTTTTAACATTTGTTTTTATTAACCCTGAGCATCCCACACAAGAGCTCACAATTGAAAATAAGAGCCCAGGGTTAATGGATAAAGAATTTTGGAATTTGGAATAAGCAGAAGATACAATCCAAGCTTAAGACAATAAAAATGTTTATTAAAAAAAGGCATTTGTTTAATGAGAAGACTGTGACGTTCTTTATTGAACTGAATACTCACAACATTAGATTTCTGGCGCCTAAAATCCCTCATGTTTGCTGGGTTTGTGATCCATGGCCGTGTGTAGAGAGCAGAGCAGCAAAAGAACAGCAACACACAACAGTTCAGGTTTTTACTCTACTTAAGAAGCAATGAGCTGAAGATTTATGTTGATGATTAAATGACAAAAAGAGACCCCAGTTAATACTTCAGTCATTGTTTATGCTATTTCCATTTTCCCTCACCATTTCTGATGGTCATAAGTGGGGCGATGTTATGTGGGGAGTTCACCGTCTGGATGGGCTCTCTCCTATTACAGGATACAAACACAATGATTATCAAAACGATGAAAGACTGACAGGGCACAAGAAATATTTCAAGTCATGTGTATAAACATGTACCTTTCCAGGCCTCTGTGATTGTTGTTGACATCGGACTGACCCTGATCAGCAAAACAAAACAGATTCAACATTTTGCAAAGTACTTCTTGTTTTGATAAGTGGGCGTGTTTGACCAAGGCTATCGTCCATAACCCTTTTTGTTTCATAATGTCAGTGTGCATTACCCTCTCTTCCTCTCTCTTTTCAGTACTGAACTTTTATTTTGGGGAGTACAGAACATCTTTGAAAGAGAGACCCTGTCACAGCTAATGTTTCATTACAATTGCAAAGAAGTTACGTTGCTCCAGTGCCTGGTGCTTTGCAATAAACGGCTGAAAAATGTTCCTGGGAAGTGCAATCATTGTCCTCTATATGACCCACTGCATTACCATGTTTCTGGTCTGCTTGTCTGTGGCAGGCCATGTGCTGTTTTGCATTTTGGCAAGGGTACTGCTACACTGAGGTCTCCAGGGTCTGCTGTTACTCTCCTCTGTAAAATACACACCAAAAATAAAATCTCAGGATGATCTTTGGATAAAACACACCGCACAGTAAAGCAGATGTACTTCGCTGCTTAAAGGCACAGATATCATTTTTCAAAGAAAGTACAAGCTATAAAACATGTCACTTTCTGTTGTTCTTGCATGTTGTGTTACAGCTTTAGATGTCCCACCATGGCTCTGCTTGTGCTTCATTTGTATTTCATTACCTTGCTAGGAAAATCCCTAACAGTCCCTGTCAGTAACTACCACCGAATTAGGTCACAAAATCGTAAATACACATTATATAATGGATTCTGATTAGCACACTGGCCATACCTGTGATATCAGGGCTGTCACTGTGAAACTCTACAATAACTGGTGTCAGTCTGAAACACAAAAAAAACACATTAGTTTCACTGATAATTGACAACACTATTCGCCTGTGACCATAACAAATATGAAACCTTGCCTTTGTTCAAACTCCAGTGATGCACCATCTATCCTCGATGACAGCGTTTTCCCCACTCCAGCAGGTCTGGAGTTTTTAGGGGCTTCACTGACCCTTGCAGGACCCAGTTTCAGCAGACTTTCCTCAGGTAGGTTGTCAAACAGCTCCGGGTCATCCTGGATAACGTCGACAAGCAGGATATCCTGTTCGTAAGCTGTGAACTCATCCAAAATGTCGAGCTGAGTATCGCCATCGGCTTCTGCTTTAGTTTTATCCCTTTTACTGCCCGGTATTTCAGAAGGACTCGATCCTTGATCTCTAGCAGAACACAGCTGTTCCCCATCACTGCTGTTACCCTGTTCCTCATCATCGGTTTTATCCTGACTTTCCTCTCTCATACCATCACTCACATCGCCAGCACTGCTGTGAGAAGACTCAGTGTTACATTCTGATGGGACACCCTCCAACTCTTCATTACAGTGTCTTTCAAATTGATGGTGATCAAGATACTCATCGCAGTGTTGTTGATTAACATTACCAATTAGTGGTTTGTGATGTTCAGGTAACATCATGTTTTTGCTGGTGTTTTTGTTCATCTCCTCCTCCGCCTCTTCCTCCTCATCTGAACAGCGTTGGCTCTGATGCAGGGAGCTTGTACATGAGTGCCTTTGAGGTGATGAGACAGGAGAGAGCAGTACTGGAAATATAAACTCATCTGACTTAGTTTCTACACACAGTTCTTTGGTCATTTTGTGTGACGATGAACTGTCCTTTCCAAAAGCAACAGGATGGTTCGGGTTAAAGGGGCTTGTATTATTATATGGTTCCACTTCTGGTGAGCTCCCGTCTGTGAAAACTTCTTTATCACTGCCATGCTCATCTTGAGGCAGGAGGAGTGAGCCAGCGTGTGCTGTAAGGGTGCGGCTGCTGTTAGAGAAAGGCCAAGACATGTATGTCCGCGCACAAGTAAAACTTATTTTTCTGCAATAGATCCTCACTCTCTGGCAGGTGAATGACTCTTGTTCATCTGCGTCCACCTCGTTCCTCTGACGGCACACTTCTGATGACATTTGTTGGTCATCTCCAACATCTCTGCACTTCCCCGTGTTTGTATGTTCACCTAGTAAGAAAGAAGCAGAGGCTTCATTTGTCCATCCCTTGGGGAAATTATATGCGGGACAACTAGATAAAATCTTACCTGTGTGTCCTGGCAGGTGTCTCTGGCATTCAGTCACACTCTGAGACTCACAGACGTTCTTCACAGACTGAATCTTGGGATACTGCTTGCTATTTTTAGCCAGAGCACTTTCCGAACTTTTGTGTTTTTTATGCCCTGAACAACCGGGCCCAAACCGGAATCCAGCTCTCATGTCCCGTTTGAAGCAATGCACAACCTTGGTCTTGAGAACATCTGGTAACATATAACCACAATCGTGCACACTGCACACATCACATTTCTGGGCTATGTCACAAAGCGTCACTTTTGGGTACTGGCCTGTCCATACGATAGTTTTCTCAGAGGTGACTGGGTTTCCTTTCTTTATCTTTAACTCAATCCTGGACTGCTCAGGCCCTGGGCTACTGCTTTTTTGCCCTTGCTTACCCAGTGTCTTCTGCTGAGGGAAAATGTATTCACAGTCCCCACAGAGACGACAGCGGGAGGCTGTGACTGCTCTTCTCAAAGACCCTTCTGAACCAGCGAGTCCAGCGGGGCTTGGGTGTGTATTCCTATCAATGTCTGCAAGTGGAAACAAAAACTAGTCAAATAGAGGAAAACTTAACAAAATACTCACCATTTAAATTATTTAAGTATTTAAAAGACAACTTATCACTATAATGAGGTTTTTTGTTGTTTTCTTTTTTTTTTTTTTTTTGGTTTGACACAATCGATTCCCACCAATGTTTGCCCCATTTGGGATCGTCTCATTTGAGACAGCAGATGAGACAAAAAGCTTAGGGAAGCAGTTGTGTTTCAGTGCTTTCCTTAAATATTAAAACACTTCCCAATGAATTTCACTTTTGTGTTGTTTCTCTAAGCAAGTTTTCAAGTGTGACACCTTCTTCGCCTCATTTCGGTGCACCAAGCTGTAATGGCTCATTACGGTCCATTACTGAGTGTTATACTGCAGAGAATTCCCACTGCAACCACGGATGGTAAGAATCGCAGTCGCAGTGGATGATTTTTTCCCCCTCATTATGCGCAATGGGGCTACAATGAGCCCATTCCACACTTGAAAACAGACATAGCCACACAAAGGTGAGATTTATGCTTTATTGGAAGTGTTTTCAAATAATGTTTTACAAGACGGATGGTTTCAATGATGAAGACTAACTGTCTGGTTTGCCAAAAGTACAGCTGGTTAACTTTCCCACTTCCAGTAAAGAGCAGAGCTGCTTCACTAAGCTTTTCAATGCAGACTGTCTTCAAGACTGCAGATCAGTTTCAAATGCAGTTACACCAATGTATACTGCAAAACCATAACACTGCGTTTTCAATCCACCTTTTCACAATAAGAAAGTTTCAAATAAGAATTGGTGAAGTGGAGAAGTTAATGATATGCAAGCTTTTTTGCAATAAATGCTCAGCCTTATTATCAAGCAACAAAATTAATCCAATAGGTAAAATCCAGCTCATTCTAACAGAACAGCAAGCCGACTGTTGGTGCACAACATGGCAGCTTTTATGTGAGTCGACCATCAGCGAGCAGGTATTATCTAACCTAAACCTGTAAAAAAAACAATGCTATCTGAAGGTGGTTAAATGATATTTAACGTGGTCTTTGGCGTTAAATTCACCCCCCCCCCCTAAAATATCCATTAAAATACAGCATTTCCGGTAGTTAGGTCAGAATTTAGCCGCGCCGTTAGCTTAGCATCTGACACGTTCCTACAATCTTAGCAAAAATACAGTAAGTTAGCCAAAAGTTAGCTCAAAACTTTCACCTACCAGACTATCTTCAGATTGGGAAAAAAAAACTGGAGTAGTATCCCAATAATTTAACACGGCAACTCGTGGTCAAAAAAAAAACTAGCCAACCCTCGGAACTAATGCAGCTAAGTTGCACCTTACTTGACAGTGAGGAGGGTACCTTCCCTTCGCTGTGTCCCTGCCTCCTCTAGGACCCCATGCAGCAGTAGTCGGACCATTCATGTTCCCATGTCTGAGTGGACATCCGCTACCTGACAATTTGCCCGCACCAGACTTATGATCCGGCTGTGTGACTAGCTCTTTGTGGTCTTAACCTGCAACTATTAATCTGTGCAAAAGCAAACCAAGTAAAGCCCAGTCTGAGGTCGAGGACCTGTCTAAGGTGGTTCTACCTTGAACTCGCTATTGTTTGGCTTCCTGGTGATACTTGCCTATGGAGCAGGAGCTCCACACTATCATACCCTCTGCATGACTGACAGCATTTTCTGCTTCTCTTAGTTTTCTGCGTACCTACACAACTGTCCTCCGGCTCTCCTTCAGTGGTGTAACCGACCGTATGTGTCTCATTTTCTGGGCCCATTTGGTCTGTTACAAAACTCTGGACGGGCTCACTGCTGCTACAGACGGAGGCGGTGTCTTTCATTGGCATTACTTCAGAGACTCCTTGTTTCTCCTCTTGCTTTCTGGAGTCACCTGTGAGGTTGTTGGGCGACTTCGGGACTCGTCTCCGCCGCGGCACCAGTTTTAGCCCAACTACGTCTTTTAAGGCGACTCGGTTTAGTTTTACCCTGCTAGAGGACGGGAACATGTTTACAATTAAAATTACGACTGTCGAAAGTTAGTAAATAATACGTTTTTCGTTTAATTACTTTTTTAAAAATAGCTTTCGAGTAAAGTGTAAACTTCAGTTACACCTGAGTAACTGCGTCACATCGGTTACGGGTCCTCGCGCTCATCTTTCCCTGCTGCTCCAATTTATCAACTACAAGTTGACAGGGGAACCAAGGTGTGCTGGGTGCACTGCGCATGCGCAAGGTGCACCTGAAGCATTTGATTTTTCTTTGCTCTCATATTAAAATACGTAAACATTTATTTTATAGCCAACCAACTGACCTTGCACAGTAAAGGCTTAACGTTACAATGCTTCAACTGTGTGTTAATGGTGTTTGTTATATTTATGTAGATTCTTATCCCAATACACTGTAAGCTACACAATCTCATTTATGTGTCTAAATTCGTTCACTACTTCACGACATTTTTTATTTATAGATAGATAGATAGATAGATAGATAAATAAATAAATAAATAAATAAATAAGAGATAAAGACACAATGTAAATAACTACAGAAGCTGTACAGCTGGAAAATACAACCATGGAGTGAAAATGAAAACGGTTTTACAGGGGTAGGTTTGGAACATCTAAACTTAAGACAATTCATTAAAAAAAATATGTGTGTGTGATTATAATTATAATTATCACAGGTCTTAAAATGCACCAATGTTGTGTACTGCATATACTATATATACTGCATTTTGTGCATACAAAGAAAATACTGAAATCTAATAAATGCCTCAAATGTGAAACATTCTGATTTGTATTCAGAGACAAAAGTTTTTCTTCTTTACTGGTATGGATGCGCTTTCCCCCTTAAAACATGCACATATTCTGCTGTAGCCTGTAACTCCATGGTCTACAGAGGGGGGACCCAATAACTTGTACAATATATGTTAAGGCAATTCAATATGAACCTTTGCCTTTCTTTTAAGACAGTAACAGGATAAAGAAGGAAGGAGGATAAACATTCACACCGGGGAAATAAAATGTAGGATTTTTAACATTTATTGTCCTGCATGTTTCTCATACTGCTTAGAAATATTTATGCTTCATGTCGACAATAATCTGTGTCTTTTGCTTGTGATTGTGTGTGTTTTTCGGTGGGCAATGCAGTGTAAAATTACATGATCACATGTTGTCTCATTGAAAAGACGTCAGTTTGTGCTGAAATTTGAGAGAACTGACAGCGTTCATCACAGGAGGGGTGGGTGAAGTTGTCCCTCACAACCCACCCCCCGGTCTCCTTAAATCCAGTGCATGTAAATCGAACCATTACTATTAATTGCTTGTAATGGAGATGCTACTTTATTGCATTTTTTAATAATGTTTTTCAATGCAATAATAAAAGGAAGTCAATGGAAGAAATGTATGTTGTGAATTTCATAAACTCCCCTTCATTAATGGACACCAGGGAAAAAAAATGTCCCAAAAACAGAGCCCTGTGGGATTCCAGTGTCAGTTTATTACCATTCATTAATGTCTGTTAAGAACGGTACTGTACTGTCACTATTTGTATTTGAGGATTTTAATTTTTTTTTTGCATAATTTATTGTTTGGAAAGTGTGATTCCAACAGTCTGTGAAGAGCATTAATTTTATACAAATTCAACAAATGACAAACATTTTTCAAATAAACTAAATTTTCAGAGCTTTATTTTGGTTTGATTTTTTCTCTTTTTAGTTCCCTGATTGATTAAAAAAAGGATCACTGTAAGAATAAAACCAACACTTTTTTTTTTTTTTTTTTTTTACAATGTACAGGATTTATTTGTTCATTTTTGAAAAAATACCACTGTGATCATAATTACCTTATCGGTATGTTTTACACAGGATGTGATATATTGTTCAAAATTTAATTGCAATAATTTCTTACACTGTTTTTGATGTATTTATATTCAGTATAAATAATTAATCAGCAACCAGAGGCTACCATTTTATTTATGTGAGATGTGAGGGATGATGGAGAGACCCTGGTGTTGGGAAGTAGCCGGTCCCTGGACTGTGGCGGCCTGATTCACAACACCAGCTGTCCCGCCACACCGAACCAGTAGATGGCGCTCTGCTGGTGGTTTTCCACTGGGAGGGAGAGAAGTGGTTCCATCTCATTGCGTCCTCCCCGGGGGTACAGAGTCAGCTCTCCCTCTTTCGCTCCTAATCTTTGCTACATCTGTCTGACAGCTGTGGAAAGAGAACATGCAAATTAGAATCTGAGGAAACCTTTGGAGGTGAGGAGACAGACACTGAGACATGAGGGAACTTTCTCTGGGTTCCTCTTCATCATAAATCCAGACATGAGGGATTCTGGGAGTCTCTGCCCCACCTCTCTACACCTGACAGGCATTAGACCACCCACAACCCCCTGCTTCAGCTCTGGTGCTTCTGCTCTCCACAGCTCCAACAACATCCTCTATGCAAATTTTATAATCACGCCACAGCAACGAGGAATGTGTGTGTATGTACAGTGAAGAGGGATATAAGCTTTTACTTAGCATATGAAATGAGTTGGGATTAGAATGAGATAAAGAGCAGAGTGAAGAGCAGAGGGAGTGTTACGAGAGAGGTCACTCATAATTTTGCTTCTGTGAAGCACTTTATATCTTCCTGACTGCTCTCACAGGCGTTGGAATAGCACACTGGGCTCAGCTGAGTGATAAAAGAACACCGGCAGTTTCACCAATTATTGGGCACTTGAAATTAAAATGCTGTAGAATATCGGCATGATAAAAAAAGACATAAAAATCAGGAGCATTTATTTATAGGGGAGGAAGAATCACCAATCAACCCTGTGAGCCCAGAGCAGCAAGGCTGATTGTGTTTAGCTGTGAGGGATTCAGTGTCCTGTTCTGGGCCAGACCAATGGGTTAATGGCTATGAGCATTAATGTAAGGCTGCAACTAATGTTTATTTTCACTATTGGTTTTTCTTTTGATCATTTTCTCAATGGACCAGCTCAGAAAATATCACAAATCCTCAAACTCAAGGTTTAGCATTTTTGCTTGAGAAATGACTTTTGTTATGTGATGGTCGGTGTAACTACTCGATCACCCTGACTGCAATGGTTTCTGTATAAAAGCCTGTCAGACAAGAAGCAGAAGCTAAATGTCTACTACCAGGTAAAAGTTCGATCTATTCGCGTTAATTTGTTGAGTGGGGAAAACTTAATTCTATTACCTGAATACTGTGCTCGAAACAGCCTCCTTTTGGTGGTAATTTTTCATGAAAAGCCCAAAATGAGAGGTAAAAGAGGCACAGGTGAGTAGTAAAAGCTGCAGTACGTAAAGTACGTACGCAGTGCCTATCATTACCACAGTTGAATGTTGACAAAGACACGTGAAGCTAAGCTAAAATACATCAGTTCTCTCGGGAGGTGATATGAAATAAATGTCAGTTTCCCTCAGGTTTACATCTTCTTACAACCAACTGTAATGACAGAGAAATGTGTGTATAAAATATGTGTTTAAGGAATCCTTTGTTTGCTGTGTCTCTGTGTTTGGCATCCAAGGCACTGTAGGTGCACAGCAGTGGTTCTTTCTCTCACACTTGTCTCCTCGTGTTGCTGTCCACTGAGAAACAGCTCTCTGGAGAAAAAGTATGTTCTTTTTTATCATGAATAATTTGAGACATTACAGTACAGTTTCCCGTTCTGCAGATAATTCAAGCATATGCATCCACTTCTTTTATTTCTGGCATGGGAGAAAAGTGTTTGCATGTTTTAATGTGAACGGTTTTAAAATGTGCGCAGTGTGTTCCCACCACAATGACAAGACGGTGCATTCACATGTTTAGCTGTGTTGTTAAGTGGAAATGCTGCAATTAAATCTGATTTATTTAATTGGCACTGGCGGGGAAAGAGGTTGTGCTTCAGGAATAAATACTAAGGAGTGGTGGACAAAAAAACCTAACATGAATTTCATAGATGGGGGATTCTAAAGTAGGAGTTGAAGACAAAGGAAACAATTGTTCAGACTCCTGACAGAGTATTTACGTATAAATGTGAACATTATACATTGTAAGTAACCCTACATTTAGACTGTTACTATGGTATGTGTTGCATTTTACTCCTTTTTTAACCCAGCACTGACACCAGACGTTAGATTACAGGGCTGGAACTACAAGAATCTATATTCGTCTTGCACTCACATCTATTTCTTTGTCTTTCACTGGACTGGTGTGAAGCTGACGGGAACGCAAGCAGCAGCTGAATTCCTTTAAATAGCCCTGCCTGCCTCATCATATGGTTGCTATGGCAGCCAGCCCCTTGTTTCAAGATAACGTCCACATGCTCAGAGAGACCTCCTCCACCTGAACGCTATAGATCCACGCCGCTGCTCGGCAAAAAAGAGATTTGCTGAAGCGATGCAGCCACTTAACAGCACATATGAATAATGTTTTGCGTGTCTACATGTCCACGGAGTGAGAAATAATCAATATTTGAGCTATGCATTTGTGTGTGAGATCGATCCGCGGTTGTCGAAGCTTCTCTTAGTGAGTGATTCAAGAAAAGCGCTTATTGAAAAAAAAAAAAGACAAGTGTGTGAAGGATATGAGGGAGGGAAGAAGGAAAAAAAATGAAGAGGGCAGAGAAGGAATATGATGGAAAAATCAGATGTTGGAGGAAAAGGAGATCAAAAGTGAAACAGATGAGTGAACAGCTGGTACAAGAAATGGGGTGATGCAGAGAGAAATGAATGGTGAAAAAGAGGATGAATGATCTGTGACATTTTTGAGAGAATGAAGAAACTGAAAGATAGCGATAGATAGGAGGGTATAATAGATGTCATCTTTTCAAAGACGTCTCCCTTTTCTTAATAACTCCTTCTTCTCCCCATGTTCCTCTTTTTTTTTTTAACCACCTCTTCCCCATCTCCTCCTCTCATTTCTGCCGTTCCCAGCCCCCATCCTTTGTCTGGCATCCTGCTTCTCTCATTTCAGTTTTTACCCGAGCTCTCAATTAGTCATATGTTTAGCTGAGGGTCAAACAGTACATTAACAGTGCAGGATTGTAGGCAGCTGGTGTGTGTGCAGGTAGATCTACATGGATGCACCTCTCAGGCTGACTTTGTCCTGAATCTCTCCCCTAAGTGCACTCAGAATACTATTGTGAGGCTCAAAGGTGTAAAATCAATTACAGGGAGAGAGAGGAAGAGGCAGACTTTCAGGGTATCAGCAGGTTTCACAAAGCCAGATGTAAAGAGCTTTTTAATGCTACCTGGAACTGAATTTAAGATCAATTTAAAAACTAAAATATAGAACAAAACCCTGCTATTCCCAACTGAAAAAAAATCAAATGCAAGTTATTAAATGTACAAAGGAAGAATACAATAAACCGCTGTATCATTCAATGCTGACATGCATCAAGTAAGCATTAATCTCACTGTCGTCATTTGAAAGCATATTTAACATAGGAAAAGAAAACAGGCACTACTGCCATCCCTCTTAGCATTTCAGAGTAAATCTCATTTTATTTTAATTGATGTCCAATTATACTATTAATTCATTTCAAATGATGCCTTCAGTCAGTATGGTAAAGAATCCATATCTAAATATAGGTGCTTTAAAGCTAAATTTATTTTATTTTTTTTAATTACTGCAAATATGGGGCCTTAAATTTAATTAATAAAAACCTTCACAGAAATCAAAAACACATGACTTAAGACAGTCTGCACATTTCATGCAAGTCCTAGTGCTCTCTATAAGTTGCTATTAAAATGGTCAAAAAAATTAGGTTCATTTTGCAGTATAGACGGATCTAACCAAAGAGGACACAGATGGATATACAATGCTTAAGAACTTAGGTCTGCAGTCAACAGTATGTAACCAGTTGTATTTCTTAACTTACCTTAGTTTACCTGAATCTAAATCTTTATGAGTTTCAACAGTCCTCACAAACCATCCTCTTTGCCTTTTTTTTTTCATGTAGCCTAAAAGGGAGACAAGTCAGTAAAGGGTAGTCATGAAAAAAATCCATATGCAGCTGTTTGTTTTGAAATTATTACCATGGAAAAATGGGTCTACAGAAGCGGAGAAGTCAAAAAGAAGTCGATAAAGATGGCACCCTCAATTTCCTCTTAAAACACACAGGCAGGCTGATTGCATTTGAGAGAGTTGGGCGCGCCTCAGCATCTCCTAATGCATCTGTAAATTGAGTTGGAAAATGACAACGTCTGTTGTCTGCACTTGGGATGGAAGCCAGGGAGACAAAAAGCTTTGCTGTGGAGAACATCCTCCCCATCTCTGTGTTTAATACCCACACTATTAACCAGCAGACCTCCACTTGTGTCAAACGCTATTGTCTTTAATTCCATACCATCTCATGCTGAGAAAGACAGAAACTTACAATACTCATTTCTTTAGTTTTCTATACACTGTATTGTCTTTTTATGTGTGCTGCCGTCTCCCTTTTTCCTCTGTCTTTACATTAGATGATAAATAACTGTGTCAATAAAAATGAACAGTCTCCTGAACGATGACACATTATTCTGGGATTTAATATTATCTGTGGCAGCACAGTGGAAAGCTGTAAGGTGTTAGTGAGTGCATAAATACACATGACTCTGTGTTTTGTGTCCATTATTAAGGAGCTGTGGTGGTCAGCTCTGAGAGCACAAGCGATAAGGACGCTGGCTGAGCATTTGCCAAGCATCCATTTCGTCTTTACTGGGGTCTAAAAGGCCCTTTGCCAAACACAGGTATACACACACACACGCACGCACACACACACACACACACACGCTGCCCTCATGTTCCCTTTACTCAAAGGTGAACATCAATATCTTTTCAATTAAATAGGTTAAAAAAAAAAACAGGATTATGTCTTCACCGTGGCCTTTCTAACTTTATCTCTTTTATGATCTTATTTTTAAATTGTCATTAGCATAGTGCTGAAAACCAGAAGCTATTTTAAATGGGATCCAATACTCTGCAAATGGGCTTCTGGTCTCTGTGATGATTATCCCGTTTAATTGTCAGTGTATAATAACACGTAATTCAAATAAAAAGCCATTTAATTAGATCATATACTGAATCCTCTAAAATTCTTAAACTGTATTTTTGAAGGTATCTCATCATTGCTGATCACAGTGTTGTTATTTTTTTATTTCCAAAGAAAAACTATCAGCCCTTAGCTCTCCCTCGAGTCCTGGTCACTGTATTTATAGGCATTAAATATATAATGACTCCATTATATACATAATGGATTAGTTGATAGAGAATGTGAGAGAAAGAGAGCGAGAGATGCATTATACACTAAATCAATAGTAAATAGCTGAGGTATGTCACACTCGCATACATGCCCTCTCTGTCACACACACACACACGCATCCATTTACACACATCCACGGACACACCCTTTTACGGGGTCTGTTGCATGTGAACGTACAGCGTATTCCCTCACCACCATCTTTCCACCCTTCGACTGAGCGGTGTGACCACACTTGCTTGACAAATGCATTAGAAACAGAAGAAGAGATTTTAATGTGTAAGCCCGACCCTCGGCTGTCACATTCAAGACTTGGTGCATACACACACACACACACACACACACACACACACACACACTTTCCCTCTCGCACATGAGCACACAAGCCGCACACCCACACAGTTGCGATAAGGCCCGAGCTGGTAGTCATTTAGTTCAGCTTTGTCTTTTTACAGCGTCTCCCTGATGAACTGCAGAAAATGCCTGCACTTGCAGTATTTGAATTATTAGCAAAACGGCACAGCTTGAACTTAATCCAGTGATGCTTATAATCTGTGCGTGTGTGTGTAATGAGAACGGAAGAAAAAGTGGGTATGTAAATTAGAAAATGCTGCTTATCTCTGTACAAAAGTGTGTGTGTAACTGTGTGTGTGTGTTTAAGAAGGTACCCACCTCTGAAAGCTGCCTTTTCTCATTTTTCTTTGATGCATTGTATCAGAATTATCTCAAAAGAGAAGTGATGTGGGGAAAAATGAACGTATGGCTGTAAAGGAGTCATTGCTCTCTTTGTGTCAGAACTTAAAGAGATCTCATACAAACAAAATTGCCATCACTCAATATCTCCTCTAAGGTTACAATGAAACATTGGTTTTTGTGCCACAGTAAAAACCGCTGCATGTCCCTTGACTTGTTCTATTGACTGTTATAAATCAGGAACAGTAGAAGTGTTTTATGGGTGGCTGGACTGCCCCGCCATCACCGCCCGTTTTCTCTTATGTAAGTATATTATTTGATTGTATAGCCTTTGGTTTAAGTGCAGATCTATAAATTTACAAGTTCCTGTCTGATGCTTGCAGATGATTTTGGCACAGAGGCGTGCCAAAGGAGCACTAACCCTGATGACTCCTGCAGGTTGCCAGTTCTGTTCAGGGCAGGGCCGGCCTGGCTGGCTGGCCGACTGGGCGGATGGATGGGTAGACAGCTGGATAGCTGGCTGGGCGGCTGACTGGGTGCTGGGCTGGCGAGGCAGAGAGCTGTAAAGAAACAACAAGGTCAGCTCTTTGGCAGAACACATTCAGCACCTTAATGCTGGTCTGTGAAAATGCCGATGTTCTGAAGATAGTGGATGTGGAGCTGAAAGAACTACACACGCTGTGGCTACCTAAAGCGAAGAAGCGGGTTTTATTTTTCAAAGCTAAACGTAAACTCTTTTTTTAGTTTTTTTTTTTAATAAGACACAGGAACCACAATCATCAGCCGTTACACTAAGGTGGTTTGACATAATGGCTCCTACAGTCTATGTATATTGAGGTTGGTAATTATGGATTAGCAGAGATCTCCGGTGAGCGGAGACTTCCCCTGACACAAAGCAGTCAGTAAAAAGCAAAAGCAGGATTATTCTCTCATAGACTTAGCACAAACACACAGGCAGAACACACACGTATACAAACAGGCGTTCACACAGACATGCGCAGCTATACACGCACACACCTCAGACCTACACACTCTTGTCGGCCATCACAGACAGCGTGCCGGCTCGGCAGCCATTTTGCAGGGCTGCTCTAGAATGTTCAATTAGGGTAATTGTTGCTTACGCCATCATTTCTCAGCATTACAGACATCATATACGCAACACAGGACCATTTCAGTTCCCATCTCATTACACTCACCTCATCGTAACCAAATTATAATAGAAGGGTCCTTAATTGTGTGTCTTCGATGTCTTTTCCCAGCGCAGAGGCCCCCATAGTGTAAACCAGGACATATATGACGGCCAGCCATGTCAGTTATTGTGCAGCCATGTGTGAACTCCACATGGCATGAATGTATGTACGCTGCATGGCTTGTTGTAATGTATGTGGTTCTGGGGAGGTGGGGGGGGGGGGGGGGGGGGGGGGCACGCCCTACAGCTTGTCAGTGCTCACATATGGAGGAGGGGAAGAGTGTGTG